>NC_058523.1:261948660-262266577 GCF_904849725.1 Hordeum vulgare subsp. vulgare | reverse complement strand
TTCCTCAATAGTGCAAATTTTTGAATCTGCACAACTCTAGAAGCCAAGATGAGAATGCTTAGACAAATTCCTCAACCCACTGGTCAAATTCCTCAACTTTTAAAATTTCAATTTCTTCAAATTCGAGAACGCATATGACCTCTCCAAATTCCTCGCACCTATACTCTGTTCACACGTACAAAATGTCAGTTGATGCATCTCTAGGTTCTCATCAACTTAACTCGTTTGCAGCGTTCCTCTAAGAAACTTTGCCAGTGTCATCAGAATCTTCAAGAGTGCAAATACCTCAGCAAAAGCATCAGTTAAAGAAAATGGAAGATGACAGAAAGCAAAAGGGTGGAAAGAAACTTGAAGAAAACACTGCCATTGATATCCATGAGGATATATATCTTGATTACTCTACGCCAGATGAGCAAGAACCTATGGCAAAGCGGAAAATTAGGCTTCATAGGCAAGGTGGACTAAGGACTGGCAGGAATATCGCTTCGTCACTCCAAAGTATGCGAAGAAATTCGCCCTCAAGCCACCTTGCAAAAGGCCACCTCTTGGTGATCATCAAGTTGCACATCCCTCAAGCATCAAAACTGTTGAGGATTACCCTGAGGAGAAAGACAAACACTTGTCTAAACTTTAGAAGAAAGCAGAAGCTGCAGTGAAGAAATACAATGAAGAATCTGCTGCTGCCACTTCAGCCACATCTTGTGCTGCTGAAACTTCGGGTACAACTATTCCTCAAGTGAAGACCTTGCCAAAGAAATCGAAGGCCTCAAAGCCTAAAGAGAAATTGCCTCAGAAGGTTGCACCTGCCCCAAAACCTTGAACTGCTACACATGCCTCAAAGTCTGAACAAAAGAAGATTTTCAAGCAACAGCCTGCTCACTCCAGCTCCTGTGTACCATCTGCCACGAGCTCAGAGACAAAGTCTTCATCAACACCCTTGAAGACTAAAATGACTGCTGGAAGGGGCATGAGGCCCAGCCCAAGCAAAGTCATCAATGTCCCTTCTGCATCAGAAGGAAGTGATGAATTTGATGATGAAAATCTTCAAGCCATCATCAGAAACAAGCAGGAACGAGTTGCCCAAGCCTCAGGCAACTCTGTTCCTCTTGCCATGGATCCCAAGGTTTTCCTGGACTTCATCAATGTCTGGTATGAAGATCCAAGCACCCCCATTGATGACTTGAAGCTTCCCCCAGGTGTCATTCATATGGTTACCACATTCATCAATGAGGCCAAATGGAAAGAGACGCAAGCCAAGCAAGCAAAGGCTGCAAAACTAAAGAAGGAGAAATTCCTCAGGCAGAATCTGCTCATTTTGACGCTTGAAGATCTTGTATCCACCCAGACTGAACTGAAGACTTTGACTGACAAGTACACGAATCTATCTGATCGTCAAAGTCTCAAGTTAAATTTCATCAAGTTTGCAACTGATGCTGTTGACGAATATAATAAGAAGGCTGCTCCTCCATTGAAACAAAAGCTGCCTTTGTCCAGCTATCCTGTTCAGGTGACTGAAGAAGATGAAGCTGAAGAACCTGTTGTTGAGGAAATGCCTCATGATATTCCAGCTGATGAACCTGTAATTGAGGAAATACCTCAAGACACTCCAACTGATAAATCTTCTCGAGCTGAAGAAAATGCTTCAGCTGAGGAAACTGCCAGGACTGACACTGCACCAGCTCCTGAAGAGAGAATTCCTTCACCTCAATCCTCAGGTGAAGAAAATGATTCTGACTGCATCAGACGTGAAGAAAACCAAGGCTGCTGAGAAAGAAGCGAAGAAAAGAAAAGCTTCAATTAGCTCAGAATCATCAGAGGCCAAGCGCCCCAAGTTAGCTTAGACAGATTCTTCAAGTGCTCTAGTGGATGCTAAATATTTCAGCATACACATATTCCTCATGTTGAGATGGAAGATATTCCTTGATTCGCCCCAGTCCTCAGTGTTCTTCATGAAGCTGGACTGCTGCCTCTCTGCACTGATATAAGTGATTGTAACAGTGATATAATTCTTCAGTTCGATGCTACTTTGCACATCTTTGGAGACCCGAAGGATATCAACACTTGGGTGCAGGACTGGATGACTCAACACACTCATTACAAAGCTCCTGCCACTGAAATGCTGCCAGTGCTTCCTGTTTCAATTCCCTCAGAACAAGCTATGCAGATGTATGATGAATAGAGTCGCCCAACAGACTGATGGAAGCCCTCATGAAGCCTTTGGCCAAGGATCAACCTCCAAGAACTACCTTTCTGGTTCAAGACTTACAGTATGAACCACGAACTGACTACTAGATCCTGTGCAGCATCATCGCTCCAATCAAAGGCCATGATGAAGAAGAAGATGTCGTAGGCATCATGAAGATTATCCTCTTAAGCATCATCCATGGCATACCAATAAACCTTCACGACTTCTTCCTGAGGACTCTGGCTGATAATGCTATGTCGCCCTTTGACATGAAGATTTACTCTCCGTGGATCATGAGATTCATCAAACGCGGGTCAGGCATCAACTATCATGCTGATTTCAACAATCACATTAGATATCTGCCTCCGAACAGAGTCATCAAGAAGACTTTTGAGCCTGTTGAAGGAAAAGGAAAATCTGTCAGCGATGAAGGAAGTCGGCCCCTTGATGGCCAGTTTCGCGAACCAAAAGCATATTCTTCATATAATGACACTGCAACTCAGGATCCGCCTAGCCCTGTTGCCCCAAGGATAATGAATAACAGAGAACTACTTCTCAGTCTTCATCGGAAGGTCGATTGCAATCACAAATGGGTAAAACGTCAATTCAGTGCCATTGTGAAAACCCTCAACGAGACTCAGAATGCAGTGAAGAAAAAATCACTACTATCTTCATGAGGTGTTTGATCGTACCTGGGCCACCTTGGCTCATCTAGAGACTCAAGAAGAACTTGATGAATTGGAGTTTACTCACGACTTTGACTGGCCGTGACCTCCCAAGAAGAAATTCAAGCCAATTCCAGTTCCAGACCTTGAGGATAGTTCCATTTCGTCACGGGCCCAAGGAAGAAGCCCGTCGCCAAGAATCCTCACGCATTTTCTTCATGAGCGAAGAAGTGAAAAGTCTTCATGGGGCGTTAGTCCTCAGTTTTGTCCCTTTTTGTCACTCGATGACAAAGGGGGAGAAATCTGAGTTAGTCTTCACGCGGGATAAATTTTGGGGCTTATAAACTTTATTAAGTTACAAAATCTTGGTTCTTCTGAAGTGTTTTATGTAATGAGTTGTAACTTAAGCCCGATGGTACTTTGACGCTTTTGAACGTTTTTCTTCGCATGCTTATTCCTCAAAATATTAATGCATGCATGCTGAAATTTGTCAGATACCATTTCTCATCATGCATTCTCAAATTCCTCATATTATATGTCATATGTATGCATGATTTACAAGATACACGGGGAGATCTCCATGATATAAATCATCAATGTGCATTTGCTGTGGAAAGCAAATTGCTCAAAGTGATTTACACTACATATTTTTATCCTCAACTAAGTATCTTGTTTTACATCTTCAGGGGAGTCTCTCAGTATCTTGTTTTCAAATTCCTCAACTAAGTATTTACACTTCATATTTTTATCCTCGTTGAAAATTTAACCTAATTGTCATCAACCACCAAAAAGGGGGATATTGTAAGTGCATCTAGTGCCCTTAGTGATTTTGGTGGTTTGAAGACTTATAGGTTAAGTATCTAATGTGTTCATGAGTGTACACATGATCTATAAGTCGCTGAGGAGTTTGCATTATACGATGAATATTGACCCCTAAAAATGTATATCTTTGGCTGAAGAAATTGGTCTTATGCTGAAGATTTGAATCACGAAGAAAGTGTGATGAAATTGATATTCCTCATGAAGATACTAAAGATGAGGACCTCGATGTGTCCTGAAGAAAATCAGTCTGAAGACTTTGAAGCGTGAAGATTTATTCTTTTCGTTTCACTTTCTTCACTCTTGAGTCATAGGAACACCATACTGTTAAAGGGGGTCAAGGTAACACTACGAATGAATTTCCTCATGATGCTCAACCCAAGCCTAAACCTATAAAAGCCTCAAGTGAGGAATATGAGAGACATGAGGACTCTCATAGTTGAGAGTCCCGACCGTTGCCGCGATTCGCGCCACCTCGCCGATCTTATCCACACCAACAGTCATAATATTTAGGGGAATTAATGTCAAATCATGTCGGGATGCTCCCAGGCTATAAATAGCCGCCCCCACAACCATTAGCTGGTTGGCTGCTCCGCGAGAAACTGACACTTGTCATTTAGAGCAACCCTAATTCCTCAGAGTCTTCGACAGTAAATTATCAGTGAGGAAATATCCCAAACACCAAACCACAAACCAAAAACCAAGTGATTGAGCATCACTGAAGAATTTGTTCCTGTGTGGAACCAACGCCTTTTACCTTTGAGGACTGTGCATCCTCCAGACGGTTGGGCGTCATGGTCTAGAGTAATCCAGCAGTCAATTGTGGATCGCCGGTTGAACGAGTTTGTGAGGGTTTGGAAGTCTGCCCTGAAGACTTACCACGAGTGTTGGGCGAGGACTGTGTGTCCTTAGCTCAAGGAGAATACGGTAGGGACTGTTTGTCCCGGGACTGTGTATCCCGGGACTGTGTGTCTTTTGGTTTCAATAGCAAGCCGCTCCAAACGAGACGTACGACTATCACAGCAGATGGAACTGGGTCATCAACCACTGTCTTCACTGTGATACGGGTTCTATTTCTTCAACTCTTTCAATTCCTCAATATTGTATGTTGAAGATTTTCATTGTCTCTGTTTGAAGAATTTGCTGAAGACTTTCTCTGAATTTCCTCAATCTCAAATTCATCATGCTAGTTAATCCTCACCTGCTTAGTGTGTGCATGCATACTGTGCAAACTGTTTTTCATATTCCTCATCGTGAAAACTGCTGTAGTAATACTTTGCACTCCCGATCCTTTGCTATTTCTGCTCCAAGTTATTCACAAGTGAGGAATTTCCTCAAAAGGAATTTCCTCAGTGATGAAATTCTAAAAATTTCCTATTCACCCCCTCTAGTCGATATAACGCACTTTCAGCCATGTATCGCGCCTCCTCTGTTATCGGGATAGACAGAGATCCAGCGGGCCCACCAGTCAGTGACTCACTCGGGCGGTTATAAATATGGCCGAAGCTAGGGTTGTAGCAGTGATTTTCTCTGATTCTCCCCTGCTTCCTCTCCATCTCCGCCTCGCACGTGCTGCTTTGATCTGTCTCCGCCGCTGCTGCAATGACGAAAGGCAAGACGAGCCAGCTTGAGCGTGCCAAGAAGAGCGGAAAGTCGAAGAGGCCAGGAGGACGATCTGCGCTGCCGCCAGGGTGGATCTAGGGAGACTTTATCCCGTCAACTGTCCAGAAGGAGGATGTTCTGGAGCTCGTAGAACACGAGATGACAGCTGAGAAGTCGTGGAGGCTGCCTGAAGGGGAGATCGAGCCAGAACCATGCGAAGGGGAACAAGTCCTCCTCCTTACTCACATTGAGCGAGGTTTTTCTTTGCCCCCTCATCCTTTCATCCGCGGTTTTCTGCATTACTTTGGTGCGCAACTTCATCATCTTCCTCCCAATTCCATCATGTATCTTGCCGCATTCGTTATGCTGTGTGAATTCTTTTTGGGCCATCCTCGTCACTGGGGACTGTTTAAACACATCTTCTTTGTGCGCTCCCAAGCAGTGAAGAAAGCTAATCCGAGTGATAGTAGGACTCATGTCATTCAGTTGTGTGGTGGTCTGGGGATCCAAAAGAGGAGTAGGAATACGTATCGTCAGATGACCCTTCCTAAGTCAGTTCAAAACTAGCAGTCGACTTGGTTTTACTGTAATGATATTGCATCTCCAAATATGTCGACTGACCTTCCCCCATTCATCTTGGAGCGACCGACTACTCCTAGGACAATAAACGTGTCGGATGAGGAGAAGACTCAGTTAGGGAGCGTGGTAAATGAGGTGGTTAGCTTGGTTCGTGGCGGAGTGACGGGGATGGACGTGCTTGAAATGTTCCTCGGTCAGCGGATTCAGCCTCTTCATGCGAGGGATCATGCTATGTGGCACTACTCGGGCCTTGAGGATTCCACTCGGTCGCACCTGGAGGAGGTTTCTAACGAAACTGTCACTCAGTGGCGCAAAGGCATCACTTGAACCTGCGACAATCCATTAGGAGCCAAGCGGGTCTTGCCTTACTCTGCTCAACTTAGGCGAAAACATGTTTGCAGCTAAGCCCCCTAGTGAGACGATTGCTCTTCACTCAGAGTATATTTTGAACTTAGGCGAAGACTGGTTCGCTGCTAAGCATCCAAGTAAATAGGTTGCCATTTACTTGGAAGGGTTTTTATCTTAGGCGAAAACATGTTTGCATCTAAGCCCTGAGTGAGAGGACTACTCTTCAGTCGGAGTATTTTTGTACTTAGGCACTGGTTCATAGCTAAGCCCCCGAGTGAGAGGATTGCTCGTCACTCGGAGTATATTTTGAGTGTGAAATTGCTTGATTGGAATTGACAGAAACTGTAGGAATCATGACTTTGACAAGCAACATTGTTCAGAAAATTCTCTTATTACATCAAAGGAGTCGGTTGTCAAGCATAAAAACGGAGTAGGTCTTCATTCCAAGCACGAGGTTTGTCGGCTCTCTTCTTGAGGTTGTAAAGGTGGTACGCTCCATTATTCAATACCTTGGTGACGACGAATGGTCCTTCCCATGAAGGGGCAAGCTTGTGAGGTCGCTGTTGATCCACTCGGAGCATCAGAGTGCCTTCGTGGAACACTCGACTCCTGACATGCCTCACATGGAAGCGAAGTAGATCATGTTGATATACAGTCGACCGAATCAAGGCCAGTTCATGCTCTTCTTCCAGGAGATCTACTTCATCTTGTCGCGCCTTTTCAGCCTCACCTCTGAATATTAATGCACATGAGGAGAATTGTGAAGGAGATCACTGGGCAAGACGGCTTCTGCTCCATACACCAAGAACAAGGGTGTGCGTCTAGTCAACCGGTTGGGAGTTGTTCTCAAGCCCCACAAAACATATGGTAGTTCAGTTACCCAGGCTCCTGCTTAATGTCCCAAATCTCGCATGAGTCGAGGTTTCAGCCCTTGAAGGATAAGGCCATTTGCCCGCTTAGCTTGTCCATTGATTTGGGGGTGTGTGACGGACGCATAATCCACCCAGGTGCCTTGAGCAAAGAAAAAGCGTCTGAACTCTTTTGAGTCAAAGTTCGAACCATTGTCTGTTATGATGCTGTGAGGAACTCCCTACCGAAATGTTATTTCCTTCATGTACTTGATGGAGGTGCGGGAGTCCAACTTCTTTATCGGCTTGGCTTCGATCCATTTAGTGAACTTGTTGACTGCAACAAGCAGGTGTGTGGATCCACTATGGCCCGTTCGGAAAGGGCCGACCATACCCAAACCCCAAACAACAAATGGCCAGACGAGTGGGATGGTCTTCAAGGCAGACGCGGGCTTGTGAGACAAGTTAGAATAGAATTGGCAGCCTTCGCAGTGATCAATGATATCTTTAGCCATCTCATTAGCGCGCAGCCAGAAGAACCCAGCTCGGTATGCTTTGGCAACAATGGTCCGAGAGGACGCATGATGACCACAGGTCCCCGAGTGGATTTTCTCCAGGATCAGTCGGCCCTCCTCAGGGGAGATGCACCATTGATCTACACCAGTAACACTTTCTCCGTAAAGCTGGTTGCCCATTAGAGTAAAAGCCTTTGATATGCAGACAATCTACTTTGCTTCAGCTCCGTCTTCCGGGAGTTCTCGCCTCAGGATGTATGCGATCTATGGTACTTTCCACTCGGGCATGATCACCAGAATTTCCATAACCAAGTCAACGACTGCTGGAACATCAATCTCAGTCGGATTGGAGGTGCTTATCGGTTGTGGGGGCTCTTCAGTGAAAGGATCCTCTTGCACTAAAGGAGTATGTAAGTGTTCCAGGAACACATTGCTAGGGACAAGTTTCCGAGTGGACCCAATCTTGGCCATTTCACCAGCTGCTTGATTTTTCAATCGGGGAACATGGTGGAGTTCCAGACCTTCAAACTTCTTCTCAAGCTTCCTTACTGCATAGAAATACCCAGTCATGGCTGGGTTTCTGACATCCCATTCCTTCATCACTTGATTGACCACCAGATCCGAGTCACCGTACACCATCAAGCGCCGGATGCCGAGTGCGATGGCCATACACAACTCGTAGTGGAGCGCTTCATATTCAGCCTCGTTGTTAGAGATATCAAAATGAATCTGGAGAACATAGTTGAGCTTGTCGCCTTTTGGGGACACCTATAGCACACCAGGACTGGACCCATTCAACATTTTGGAACAATCAAAGAACGTAGTCCAGTGTGGTGAGTAAATTTGAGCTGGCTGCTATTGTTCCACCCACTCGGCCATGAAATCAGCAAGCGCTTGAGACTTGATAGCTTTCTTTGCCTCGAACTTGATGTCAAAATACAACAACTCGATGGCCCATTTAGCCACGCGACCAGATGCGTCCCGATTGTAAATAATATATGACAGTGGGGCATCGCTGACGACTGATACCGAATGATCTTGAAAGTAATGCGCCACCTTCTTCGCTGATAAATATATTCCATAGAGGAGCTTCTGGTAACGAGGATACCTTTTCTTCAAAGGGGTCAGTACTTCAGAAATGTAGTAGAGTTGGCGCTAGACTTTGTAAGCTTTGCCTTCCTCTTATCGCTCGACAGTCAGAACTGTGCCGACGATTTTATTAGTAGCCGCAATGTATAAGAGCAGGCGTTCTTTTTTGTGAGAGCAACAAGCACGGGCTGGGTCAAAAGCAGGGCTTTTAGCTTGACAAACGCTGCTTGTGCCTCATCATACCACTCAAAACCATCAGGCTTTTTCATGAGTCAGTACAGAGGCAATGTGTTAGAGCATATTTCTCCATATGTGGTTTTGGTAATTGATGACAATCCCTATGGACTAATGGTTGCCTTAAGTTACATTCGAAGGATTTGTCCATAGGCACTTCTTCAAGTCCATCTGTTGGTTTCAAGGATTTTATATCATGACCAAGGTGGGTGGTCATAAAGACACAAGGTTGATCAATACTAAGCAAAGAGTAAACCAAGATGATCAACACACAAAGCGTACACGATGTACCGAGAAGGATCAAGTGATCCCATGGTATGGTAAGCATTGTCCATAACACTTTTGTGTACTAACCCATGTCTTCATGAGAATTCTATGTGGGGTTAGGTGTGTTTCATGGGTTTGCGTCAAGAGGAAGATCTCAGTCAACCTATGAAGGATGACATCAAGTGGTGATCGTCATCAAGATTACGGTGTTCAAGTTCAAGTGGAGCATCACGAAGATATCATGCTTCACACTTGCCGTCCATTGTGGTGGCAATGGAATTGTGTGGAATGTGGTGAAGAGTGGCTCACCCATAGTGAGTATGGGGGAGAAATCAATAAAGGTTGTCCATCTTGAGGAAGCCAAGATCATCATCATCTAGCTCAAGAAGACTAGATGCAAGGTATAGGTTTGCCCTTGATAGGTTTTTCCATTGTCACATAGTTTTCCGTACTGTCAAGGGGGCTCTCAAGTGAGTAGCTTGATCATATCTTTTGTTGAGAGCTCAAACCATTTGCATCCTTGCATCATATCTTGGGTCTTGTTTGGTGTTTCTCCTTGTGAGTTTTAGAGCTTATGGTCATCTTCATGACAAGCTCGAGTTCGTCGAAAAAGGAGTCCATATGCATCTTCTATGATGTTTTCGATGTTGGAAGTTTTTGCCGGTTCTTCATTCATAGAGGTCTCACATCTTTATGTCATTGGCATTTTCATAACAGCAGGTGCCAGCGGTAGTACCGCCCCTGGAGCGGTAGTAGTTTTTAACTACCGCTCCCGGGCGGTAGTACCGCTCCCTCGGACGTTCTGGCAGCGGTAGTACCGCTCCTAGCAGCAGTAGTACCGCTCCGGTCGGGCTATGAGTGGGGGTAATGGTTGGATTCTTTCCCCCACTATATAAAGGAGGTCTTCTTCCCCATTGGACGTTATCCATCCATTTGAGCTCGTGTTCTTCCCCCATTGTTGACCTTCTTACAACTTGCTAACTCTCAATCCCTCCAATTATTCTTGCTAGTTCTTGAGGGAAAAGAGAGAGGAGATATAGATCCACATCTCCACCAATCACTTTCTCCTTTATGTGAGGGGAACCCCTTGGATCTTTATCTTGGAGTTCTTTGTGATCTCCTTGTTCTTCCTCTCATATTTCTCTATAGCTTTTGTTGTTGTGGAGGCATTTGAGTATGAGGGACTTGACCACTTCGTGTGTTCTTGCCATTGCAGTAGATGCATCGGGTTAAGTTCTCCACGGTGATACATGGAAGTGAGAAGTTGAGAAGCTTATTACCCTTGGGTACTTGGTACCCCTAGAGACTGTTCTTCATGGATGCTTTGGCGTCCTAGAAGCTTGGTGGTGCCTCGAAGCTCAATCATTGTGGTGTAAAGCTCCGGGAGAGCATCAGGGTCTTAAATTAAGTTGTGGAGATTGCCCCGAGCATTTGTGGTGACCTCCAAGCCATATGCCATTGTGGTGAAGCTTCATGGTGTTGTTGGGAGCCTCCAATTAAGTTGTGGAGATTGCCCCAACCTTGTTTGTACGGGTTCGGTGACCGCCTTCAAGGGTCACTTAGTGGAATCACAGCATCTTGCATTGTGCGAGGGTGTGAGGAGATTACTGTGGCTTTAGTGGCATCTTGGGGAGCATTGTGCCTCCACACCGCTCCAAATGGAGATTAGCATCTGCAAGGGAAACTTCGGGATACATCATCGTCTCCGCATGCCTCAGTTATCTCTTACCCAAACCCTTTACTTATGCACTTTACTGTGTGATACCCATATTGTTTCTTGTCATATATCTTGCTATCACTTAGTTGTTTATCTTGCTTAGCATAAGTTGTTGGTGCAGATAGGTGAGCCTAGTTGTTTTAGGTTTTGTGCTTGGCAAATTAAACGTTAGTTTTATTCCGCATTTGTTCAAGCCTAAACTGTAATTATTTTAAAACGCGTATTCACCCCCCTCTAGGCGACATCCACATCCTTTCAATTGGTATCACAGCTAGGTCTCTCATTATTAGGTTTAACCACCTAGAGAGTAAGGATGTCGACTAGGGGATTAGGATTCATTGTCACTCTTAGTTTTGATGACACAAGTTTTGATGTTTGGGTAATTCGCATGCTTAATCACTTTAGGGTCTTGGACCCAAATTTAGAGCGAATTGTAGATATGGGTTTTTCTCCTCCAAAGGATTCTCAAAATATATCTTTAGATGATGAGGAAAACTTTTATCTCGATGCTCAAGCTTCTGATGTGCTTTTTGATGCTTTGAGCAATGTAGTTATATTTCAACTCATGCCATTCTAGGATGCTCATGAGGTGTGTACAAAGCTTCAAGATAAATATGGTGTATCCAAGATTTGTGGGAATGATTGTTGTCCCTCCAGCTCCGGTCGTGTGGTCTTCTCAACTTCATCTACATCACCTACATGTGGATTGCCACAAGGTAATGATATAGTCAGTAGTGGTGATCATTGCAATGATAATAGTGGGCTTATTGTTGATGATCCTTCATCACTATATTATTGCAATGCTTCATATTTGGGTGTTAACACTTTGAGTACTCTAAATTTTTTATATGCTTGTGTTGATAGTCCTTGCATATCATGTAAACACTGCTTGACAAAATCTCATGATGATATGCTTTCTATATCTTGTTGCCATGATAAAAATATCTATTTCCTCGAGTTGTGCTGCTAACAATGTAGAGGAAATCCATCACTCCATGGAACAAGATGTGGCCTTGAATGATGCTTCAAGGCATCCTGCATCATCATCTATTGTTTCTCACTTTTGCTTTATGGCTAAGGCTTCAAAGGTATCTCCTACCTTGAATCCCAATATATCTATCAATGATGATGATGATAATGATGAAGAGAGTGATAATATTGGACCCTTAAAATTTTAGAGTGATTTTTAAATATCTTTATAAGAATAAACTTGCTTGTTTCAACTTCATGGAAATCATGTCTATTGCCAATGAGGGCAAGAAATACATTGAGGAGTTGGAAGCTCATCTCGAGGAGCATGAGGCCACCATTGAGACAATGAAAGGTCATGAGCGTGATTACGCTGATGAGATAACACAGCTATCCCAAGCTCTCAAAAATGAACAAACCACCAAGGAATCTCTTGAGGAGACCTTTGCTCTAGAATTATCTAGATTAATGGAATACCATGATAGAGCCCTCGAGGTGGCTAACGATTTTAGAACTAAAAATGATAAGCTTAAAGTTGCTCATGCTGAACTCCTTGAGGACTATGAGCACCTCGAAAATGGCTCAAGGGCTATTAAGAGTTTGCTCATCGAACTCACCGATTCTCATTCCCAACTTGAAGCTTCTTATGTTTAAGAGCTTGCCAAGTTGCCTTCTCCTCTTGTTGTTAACGATGATGCTTGTGTTACTAACTCTCTTTCCTGTGAAGCATCCGTATTGCAAGAAAGTCACGTAATGCTCACAAGCTCTCATGAGGATCTTATAGTATCCCATAATGTGCTAAAATTGGCTCATGAGGCTATTACTACCAAGGTAACATCAAGTGAGCCTCATGTGGACATTAGCACTACTTCTAGTCAAAATGCTATATTGCCATGTGCTAGTCCTAGTAATTTGTCTACTCATAATGTTGCTACATCTTGTGATGAATTACTTTTGTTGCCTTGTTGCTCTAATAATGATGCTTATACTTACTCTAGTACTTGTGTTGATACTAACCATGTAGAGGAAATCGAAGAGCTCAAGGCCCAAGTCACCTCCTTAAAGAAATACTTGGAAATGAGTCATGAAGGGATGTACACACTCAACAATACCTTGTGTGGGAAAAAATTCCCGAAATGACAAAGGTGGACTTGGATTCAATTCCAACAAGAAGAAGAAGTCCAAAAGCTCAAAGAAGAAGGGCCAAGAACAAGTCAAGAATTCGGCCAAGATTGTTTGCTTCAAGTGCAAAATTGAAGGGCACCATGTTAGATCTTGCCCATTAAAGAAGAATCCCCAAAGTAACAAGCAACAAGGGAAGCGGCCACAAGTTCAAACACATACTCAACCACAAGTTGAATAAAGGCCTCTCCCCAAGAAGACTCAAGCAACACTCCTCAAGTTGAGAAATCAGTTGGGAAGAAACTAAAGGGTAGATGTTGCTACTTATGTCGTGAGAAGGGTCACTTTGCTTCTTCTTGCATGAGAGGTAGTTTATCAAACCCAATATTATTGATGATATATATTCTCTTGGGAAGGATAAGGTTGGCAATGTGTTTGCCAGGTTTGTTGGTACTCAAAGTGGTGTCAATAAAAGAACCATTTGGGTAGCCAAGCCTATTGTGACTAACCTCTTAGGACCCAACATGGTTTGGGACCAACAAGCTCAAACTTGATCAATAGGTGATATTGGAGGACATTAGAGACTTGGATACATAATGAAGAATTAAGGGGTCTTCATCATTCATATTATCTCAAGCCAAGTCATATATATTATCAAGTTTATATCATATACCCAATGTGCCTCCTTACGGTAACTTGTACTTAAACTGTTTACATTGTTAGTTACTTGCCCCTTTGCATGTTGTGGCTTTGTACCGTGCATGTGTTTGTATATTTTGTGCTTCCAACTTTCTTATCTTGAGTAATCAAGTATGTGTATATTGGTTTACACATCATGTATATGTGAGTCTTGTGTTGAGCCTTTTTGCATCCTCTTTGTATCTATGTTGGCTCTTTTGAGGGATTAATGGATTATCCCATTGTGGGGGAGTGATGTGCTCTGCGCACCTCAGAATCCTATAAATGTGTATACATGAGTAATACCACTTAGTATTAATATTACAAGTTTATCTAGTCTCTATGTGGTATGTCCTACTCATGAGAAATTCAAAATCTAAATGCTCCATTCATTATCTATTGTTGGTTTTCATTTGCCACTTGCTAATAAATGTTGGGTTATCACATTATGGGTAAGTAATATGCTATGTGCATATTACAAGCCTAGAAAATGTGTATATTTGAAGTATTGCCACTTAGTGTTGATATTGTAAATTATCTTGTTCCTAGGTGGCATGTTAGCTCTACAAGTGTCATTTGCCTGCGTTTTAGGAGTAAAGATGATGTTGGATATTTTTGTAATCTAGCAATGGGAATTGTTTCCAAATACTTCTTGTACTTTGAAAATTGGTATTCCCTTCATGTGGTATAAATTGTTAATCATCTTTACGTTAGATTTTATGTATCGTTTGTCTTCCTTGCCTCTTGTGGATTGGTTTGAACATGTCTTGTGTTTCTACAGATATAGAGAAAGTTATGATACCATCTTGTGCATTTTGTATTCAAATGGAAATTCTATATAATGCACATCCCTTGGGGGAGCTATCCTATTTTCTTTGGAACACGCTCTTTATATGTCTATCATAAAATCTTTTGATCTCCATCAAGTGTGTGTTGATGGGAGGCAAGTCTTGCTCTTTATGATGCTTTGTGCCATCATTAAAATTTGTTGAGGGTTTGGTTTTTTTTGGAACCTAGCTCCCTTTTGGAAACTAGATACCTCGTGTTTGTTTTCCTTCAATTGGTATCTTGTTTCCTTTTGTCTCGCATGTGTCAATGGATATCATTCCTTGATGTATCTTTTAGTTGGTATCCTTCAAGTGGTAAGTTTTTGTTTGGTATTTTATTTTCACTTGATACCTTGTCTTTTGGTGTCTTACTAACTATGTGTTGATTTGATTTTTGAATGCCTTGAGCATGCATATTTACTATATATATATATATATATAGTTTCTTTTTGCATGCTTTCTTTCCTTGACCCCATATATAGGGGAAACTCCACCTAGTCATAAATTGGCTAAAGTGTGCATGAAATTCAATTTCATATCAATATGCACATATTTATGTGGAGTTTTTCCTATGTATTGTTGGTTTTCTAACTCTTTATCCCAATGAGTTTGGGCACCATTTTGTTTGTGTTGTTGTTCTAGAAACAATTGGAGATGCATTGGATGCTCGGCTCACCTACAAGGAAGGTGTTGACACCATGGACTTATTGGAGCCAAGCTAGGATGATCGATGTACCTTTATCTACTACATCAATCCAATGCTATCTCGGTAACAATTATCTACTTTACGCATACATTTCTTGCATTCAACATTTCGTAGGTTGCATCATGGCATGAATTTCTTGATTCGTTCTTGTGGTACTTGTTTCCTTCCTCAAAGCATCTGAACGATGATGTCTAATTGCTAGTTGGATGTCTTTGATGTTCATAAGTTGGAAGTTCATATTGTACAATAAGAAAATATTAGGCCATGTGCTATGTTTTCAAGCAAATATCTTATTGGTATATTTATGACTTCCTTTTGGATATGTTGTTTGTTCCTTCTTGTAACCATTTCATGTGTACATCCTTCTCTGTGGATATATATCATCATGATTGTCTTCTACCTAGAATCTTTTACACATGAGAGAAGGTACATCTCTTTTTGTATCCTCTTTTCTTTCACGTCCACCGTTGCATTTCCTTTTTCAGTTTTTCCTGGCTTCGTGAAAGGATTTGTCGTGAGTGCAGATCTTTTATCCTTGCATCTTGATGCACTCTTTAGTGGTGAAGATTATTTTTCCTCGTTCTTTTCTTGATGAGGGCTTTGACATCTTGGTTGGTATCCCTTCCCTTGACAAGGTTATTATTTCCTTTCTTCACCATGGGTTGTCACAAGTGTGTTCTAAATTTTTTTATTAGTAAGCTTCTGAACCCATTTGCTAGTAGTATGTGTGTGGGAATGATATGTCTTGCACTTTGTTTCTCATTACTTAAAGACTATGTTGATGAGTAATGCTCATCCTTATCTTAGTCTTCTCAAGTGCCTTGCCATGACTCACACACATCAATTTGGTTGAGCTTATTATTATATTGCTTATTTTACATGTTGCGCAACCATATGGTTTGTGCAAGTGATATGCTTATTGTCTCATATATTTACTTGCACTTGTTGTGTGTTTTTATTCATTTTGGGGGAGCAACGATCCTATTTTGTGCACTTGTATCAAATAAAAAAAATTATTATTAGTGCACAAATCATGGGCAACTTCTCTAGTTTTGATAAAACACTCCTTTGCCCTTATCATAATACCTTTTTTCATGTGGTTCGTAGGACTATATGATTGCTTGTTCCAATTGGTATCTTTTGCTTGCTTGCTTCTCTCTTTTATATGTATTTGTGACATACGCTCCTTCTTGCAATCTTTGGGTCCTCGATATAGTTTATTTTCCTCCAACATTTATCATTGTATTTGTGTATTTCTTTGCACTATTGTTGAGAAGTACACACTCGTTGGAGGACCACCTACTATTTTGGCTTTCTAAACTTTTTGTCCATTTTGGCAATCAAGGCCAATGGGGGAGAAGTTTAGAGAGTTTAGTTTGGTGATGCTTAGAGAGTTTTGCTTTTATTGCTTAAGCATTTACATCTTGTACGCATGCATTATTGCTTTGCATGTGTGCACTTGGTTATGCTTATTTTCTTATATAAACACTCTTGTACTGATTGTCATCAATTACAAAAATGGGGGAGATTGTTAAATCATATTTCTCCATATGTTGTTTTGGTAATTGATGACAATCCCTATGGACTAATGGTAGCCTTAAGTTATATTCGAATGATTTGTCCATAGGCACTTCTTGAATTCCATCTGTTGGTTTCAAGGAGTTTATATGATGACCAAGGTGGTATTCATAGTATTATCAAAAGATTGGTCATAAATACACAAGGTTGATCAAGACTAAGCAGAGAGTAAATCAAGATGATCAACACAAAAAGCGTACAAGATGTAGCGAGAAGGATCAAGTGATTCCATGGTATGGTAAGCATTGTCCATAACGCTTTTCTGTACTAACCCATGTCTTCATTAGAATTCTATGTGGGGTTAGGTGTGTTTCATGGGTTTGCGTCAAGAGGAATATCTCATTCAACCTATGAAGGATGACATCAATTGGTGATCGTCATCAAGATTGCGGTGTGATAGTTCAAGTGGAGGATCACAAAGATATCATGCTTCAAACTTGCCATCCATTGTGGTGGCAATGGACTTGTGAAGAATGTGCTAAAGAGTGGCTCACCCATAGTGAGTATGGGGGAGCAATCAATAAAGGTTGTCCATCTTGAGGAAGGCAATATCATCATCATCTAGCTCAAGAGGACTAGGTGCAAGGTATAGGTTTGCCTTTGATAGGTTTTTCTATTGTCGGATAGTTTGACGTACTTTCAAGGGGGGCTCTGAAGTCAGTAGCTTGATCGTATCGTTCGTTGAGAGCTCAAACCATTTTCATCCTTGCATCATATCTTGGGTCTTGTTTGGTATTTCTCCTTGTGAGTTTTAGAGCTTATGGTCATCTTTATGACAAGCTCGAGTTCATCGAAAACAGAGTCCATATGCATCTTCTATGATGTTTTCAATGTTGGAAGTTTTTGTCGGTTCTTCATTCATAGAGGTCTTACATCTCTATATCATTGGCATTTTCATAACTGCATGTTCTTAAGTTTTTATGTCGCCGTTGGATAGCTCTTATCGTGTGAATTCAACAAGCTTGAGTTTGCTCTATTCGGAGTTCGTATGCGAAAGTTATGGCAATTTCAGTATCCAGTGGTAGTACCGCTCGTGGTGCTAGCGGTAGTACAGCTCCTGGAGTGGTAGTACCGCCCCCTGGAGCAGTAGTAATTTTTTACTACCGCTCCCGGGCGGTAGTACCGCTCCCTTGGACGTTCTGGCAGCGGTAGTACCGCTCCTAGCAGTGGTAGTGCTGCTCCGGTCGGGCTGTGAGTGGGGGTAATGGTTGGATTCATTCCCCCACTATATAAAGGAGGTCTTCTTCCCCATTGGACCTTATCCATCCATTTGAGCTCGTGTTCTTCCCCCATTGTTGATCTTCTTAGAGCTTGCTAACTCTCAATCCCTCCAATGATTCTTGCTAGTTCTTGAGTGAAAAGAGAGAGGAGATCTAGATCCTCATCGCCACCAATCACTTTCTCCTCTATGTGAGGGGAACCCCTTGGATCTTGATCTTGGAGTTCTTTCTGAGCTCCTTGTTCTTCCTCTCATATTTCTCCATAGCTTTTGTTGTTGTAGAGGGATTTGAGTGTGAGGGACTTGACCACTTCGTGTGTTCTTGCCATTGCATTAGTTGCATCGGTTTGAGTTCTCCACGGTGATACGTGGAAGTGAGAAGTTGAGAAGCTTATTACCCTTGGGTACTTGGTACCCTAGAGATTGTTCTTTGTGGATGCTTTGGCGTCCTAGAAGCTTGGTGGTGCCTCGGCTCTCAATCATTGTGGTGTAAAGCTCCGGGCAAGCATCGGGGTCTCACTTAAGTTGTGGAGATTGCCCCGAGCATTTGTGGTGACCTCGAAGCCATATGCCATTTTGGTGAAGCTTCGTGGTGTTGTTGGGAGCCTCCAATTATGTTGTGGAGATTGCCCCAACCTTGTTTGTACGGGTTCGGTGACCGCCCTCAAGGGTCCCTTAGTGGAATCACGACATTTTGCATTGTGCGAGGGCGTGAGGAGATTATGGTGGCCTTAGTGGCATCTTGGGGAGAATTGTGCCTCGACACCGCTCCAAACGGAGATTACATCCGCAAGGGTGTGAACTTCGGCATAGATCATCGTCTCCGTGTGCTTCTTTTATCTCTTACCGAACCCTGTACTTATGCACTTTACTTTGTGATAGCCATGTTGTTTCTTGTCATATATCTTCCTATCACTTAGTTGTTTATCTTGCTTACCATAAGTTATGGTGCACATAGGTGAGCCTAGTTGTTTTATGTTTTGGGCTTGACAAATTAAACGTTACTTTTATTCCGCATTTGTTCAAGCCTAAAAGGTAACTATTTTAAAGCGCCTATTCACCCACCCCTCTAGGCGACATCCACGTCCTTTCACAATGCCTTCTCACCGAGACGATAGATGAACCGACTCAACGCCGCCAGGCAGCCTGTGAGCTCTAAACATCGTGCACACGCACAGGGCTTTTCATTCGGATGATGGCACCGATCTTCTCGGGGTTGGCATCGATCCCACGTTCGAAAACATGGAAACCGAGTAACTTGCCGCCAGGAACTCCGAAAGTGCGCTCAACTGGATTCAGTTTGATATCGTACTTTCTCAGGTTGTCGAATGTCTCTGCCACGTCAGTCAGCAGGTCGAAACGTTTGTGAGACTTGACCACAATATCATCCATGTATTGTGACAGCCTTAAGCCGACGCCCCAGAAGATTCCCCTTTATTTCCGTTTCCGCCGTGTGGTTATTTTTTGATTGTTGTATCATCATTTAGTTTGCATCATGGCATCTCGCATCATCTGTCGCGTGTGGTGTTTTGAGTGTGTGTGCTTTAAGTGCTCTCGGAGTCTTTGATGCAATAGGAACTCCCCTTCACTCTCTCTTGTTTTATTTCGTGTCTGTTTTAAAGATTTCAGTTTTAACCCCCTTTAAAAAGTTCGTCTTCTTTTAAAAATCCTTTTATTAAATGTGGGGGCAACCCCTTGGGTTTCCTTTATTTTTTCTTTTGTTTTATTTTAAAATTAGAGTCTCTTTCTATTTCTAAAAAGGGTTTTATTTTATTCTTCAAAAAGGTTTCATTTTATTTCTTTAAAAAATGCCCAAACTATTTCTTATAGTTGGGGTACGTTTTTAAGGAGTCAAAAGTATTTTGTTTATTTTGTTAAATTTTTTTTTTGTTGTGTGTGTTTTCTGTTTTTGAAAAGAAAAGAAATAAAGAGAGGGAGAGAGGAGTGAGATGCCAAGCCTGCCAAGGCCGAGCCGGCCAAGGCCCAAGCAGTCCCCCAACCCTAGCGAGCCAGGGGAGGTTCCCCTCTTCCCGACCCCCTCTCTGCCTTCCCCCTCACACAGCCTTCCCTCGCTCGATCCCTCTGTTCCTCCTTCCTACGCGTCGTCCTCCCCAGCAACCACCGACTCCCTCTCCTCCCCCTCGTTGCAAGACGCCGTCCAGCGCTCCCTCCCCGCAGCCGGTCCCCTGCGCTCCGACCCTCGCCGCGCTGCGCCCCCTCGGCCTCGCCTCCTCTCGCCGGAGCCCTAGCCCCTCCTCGGCCATGCCGAGCCCGCCGCGGTGCCCGACCTCGCCTCCTCGAGATGCGCCGCCCCGTGCGTCCCTTCCTCCCGGGCCAAGCCCTCCATGGCCTCGACCTCGCCACCGTTCCCCTCGAGCAGCTCCTGCCGCCGCGTCGCCCGCCGTGGTTGCCGCTTCACCGGTGCCCGACCGCCTGCTGCAAGGGACCCCGAGGTCTTCCCCGCAGGTGCCCGAGCTGGCTGCCGATCCCCCGCGCCGCCGGCCTCGACCCGAGGTCCTCTGCCCTTCGCCGCCCCTGAGCCGAGCCGCCTTGGTCCTCTACCATGCCGAGCTCGCCGATGCTGCTTGCTGTAGCTGCTGCTGTGCCGAGATTGCTAGTTGCTAGCTGTAGCTTGCCGTTGCGTGATGCCTGATGCTATGCTAGGCTGCATGCCGCTGCTGTCTATTGCTGTTGCTGTGCCGAAGCTGCTGCTGTTGCGTAGCCGATGTTGCTGCTCATGCTGGTGCTTGCGTTGCCTTGCTAGATGCTCCTGCTGCCTGATGTGCTTGCCTGCGTTGCCTAATGTTCTTGCTGCCTGGCGCTGTGAGTAGCTAGCTGCTATAGCTAGTTGTTGTTAGTTGCTGTTGCTGTTGATTGTGATCCTTGCTAGCGGCTTCTTGTAGATGATGTTACTGTTGCCGGCTGATGCTATTACTGCTAGTTGCTAGGCCATTGTAGGTTGCTAGCTAGCGTTGCTAGTTGCTGCTGTTGCTGTGGCCAAAGCTAGTAGCTTGCTCCCGCTGCCGCCTGTTGCCTGCTGCTCTTGCTATTGTGTGCCTACCGCCAAAGATAGTTGATGTTGCTTGCTTGCTGCCGTCCCCGACGATTGTTGCTGTTGCTTGCCTGCTGCGGCCGCTGTAGTATGCTAGTTCTAGAAGCCGCTTTGCTGATGCTGTTAGTTGCTGCCGACGATGTTGCTGTTGTGTCGCCTGCCATCGCCGTGTGCACCATCCCCGCCACTGTGGATCCGACAAGTTCACCGAGTACCACGTCGTCCTCGACGACCCCCGGACATCTACGGAACCGTGTTCGACTACCGACGCCGAAGACCCGTGTTCGTCTACCCACGCCAAGAGTACGACTACCGTCGACGAGATGTGTACAACTACAATCACGACGACCTATGTTCACACCGCTACGATCCGATCCGCCCGAACGCATGCTTTGAAGGTATACGTTGGAACGTATCGTGTACCGAATGCTTATGATGTATGAGATGTATCGTATGTTTGCACCATATGTTTCCCGTTGCACGTTGTCTTCCTTTTCGTCGTGCCCTCGACACATGGGAACCCGATAACTGGGATCACCCCATCATTATTTGGTTTGTCACGCTCGCGCTCCCTATTCGTTGGCACCGATAACTCGTTAAGTATCGGGATAGGAACGTTGCCGTGGCTTCGTTTCCGTTTTGCCGCCATGGTTCCCTTTCGCTCGCCGTGGCGACACAGGTTTCTATCTCTTCTTGCCCGTGTTGTTGTAACTGCATGCATGACGCATTCATGGCAAAATATCATGTGTTGCATGTCTCTTGTAATCGTAGATGCGTTCTAAGTTGTGCGTGTTAACCGACTAGGATGACTTGTAGGATCATCACTTCACCTCTTGCCATGTTAACAACAATTTAATATTGCGTGTAAATAACCGGGAGCGAACTAAATAATTAATCGTGGAGTTTCGTCGATATGCAACTCGTTGCATATCGAGCTTCACTTAATGTGTAGTGTTTGCGTGAGGTGAATTGCCATGCCATGCCTTGCATCATTGAACTGATCATGCATCATAGTAGGTTGTGCATCATGTCGTGCTTTTGCTGTGGTGAATATCTGTGTTGATGTTTGTTTCCGGTTTGCTCCGTCTCGATAGAGTTCCGCAAGCGTGTCGGAATGTGAGGACCCGTTCGACTACGTTGGTTCACCGACTTCACGGAGTTGTTCTTCTTCCAAGCAGGATCTCAGGCAAGATGACCATTTCCCAGATACCATTACTATCATTGCCATGCTAGTTTTACCGTTTCTATCGTTTATGTCTTGTTGCCTACCACATGTTAAATTTCAGCCTCTCAACAATGCCATGAAAACCTTCAACCTGTTCAACCTAGGAAACCACTGATTGGCGATGTTACCGCTTGCTTATCCTTGTGTTAGCATTGCTAGATGCAGGTGCAGTTGCTTCCATGTGATAACATGGGTTCCTTGTTATATCACCATATTAATTTTATTTAAATTTAATGCACCTATATACTTGGTAAAAGGTGGAAGGCTCGGCCTTTCTAGTCTGGTGTTTTGTTCCACCTTTGCCCCCTTACTTTCGGCTACCGGTGTTATGTTCCATAATTGAGCGCTCCTAACACGATCGGGGTTGTTATGGCGACCCCCTCGATAATTTGTTTTAGATTAAAGCTAGTCTGGCAAGGCCCAACTTTGGTACTACATTTGCCTAATGATTAATGAACCGCATAGGGAGTAATTAACCCGAGGAAATTTAATCAACCCCCGGGCCAGTGCTCCTCATTAGTGTTGGTCCACCCACCTAGCAGTCGGCGGTGCCACCTCGGGGCAACTCGAGGTTTGGTTCCCGTCCACTATGCATAGACGGTGTGTCCTGAGAACGAGATACGCGGCTCCTATCGGGTTCATCGACACACCGGGTGGCCTTGCTAGATTAGTTTTACCTTTGACGAGATATCTTGTGCATCGGGATTCCGGTGATGCTTTGGGTAATCTCAGAGGTGAGGTTTTCCACTAGGGAATCCGACGAGATCGCGAGCTTCGTGATTGAGGATTTCTATGCGGCTTGTGGTAATTTGTGATGGACTAGTTGGAGCACCCCTGCAGGGTGAAATCTTTTCGGAAAGCCGTTCCCGCGGTTATGTGGCAACGTGGAAACTTTGTTTAACACTGGTTCCAGATAACTTGAAGTTAACTTAATTAAAATATGCCAACTGTGTGCGTAACCATGACTGTCTCTTTCGTGAGTTCCTTTTCTGATTGAGGACACGGTGGGGTTAGGTCTGACGTAGGTAGGTGTTCATGATCATTCATTTGATCAACAGTAGTCACGTCCGCTATGCGTAGATTCCCCCCCTCTTATTTCTTGTACTCGTAAGTTAGCCACCATATTTATATGCTTAGCCGCTGTTGCAACCTCACCACTTAACCATACCTCACCCATTAAGCTTTGCTAGTCTTGATACCTTTGGAAATGAGATTGTGAGTCCCCTGTGGCTCACAGATTACTACAACACTAGTTGCAGGTACAGGTAAAGGTTACTTGACGCGAGCGCGTTGATTGCTCATTTGGAGTTGCTTCTTCTTCTTCTTCTTCATCGTTCTAGGATGGGTTCCAGGCTGGCAGCCTGGGATAGCAAGGATGGACGTCGTTCTTCTTTCCTCGTTTGTTTTCGTCCGTAGTCGGACCCTGCTCTTATTCATGGTTTTGATGTATTGTACTGCTGTGACTCTGATGTAGCTTGTGGCGAGTGTAAGCCAATTCTATATATATATCTCTTATTTTCAGTACATATACTTGTAATGATATCCATTCTTCCGACACGACGAGATGCACTTCTATCCCTGACGAGGCCCTCGTGCTAAATTGAGGATAGGGTTGCATCTTGGGCGTGACAAGTTGGTATCATAGCAGTACCGACCTAGGAGCCCCCTTGATTGATCGAACTTGGCCGAGTCGAGTCTAGTGAAAAAACTACTTTGAGTCTAGTTATATATCGGAGAGTAGGATTTTTTTTCTCCTGTTCTATGCTCTGGTAAGGAATCTTGACGTAACATTTTAATTCTACTCCTTTTCTCACTCAAATTTTTTTAGGATCACGCGGATTTTTTTGGAATCTATGTGATGCCGATGTGACGGAGTTCTGTCTTAGTGCCTCCTGTCTGACTTGATTTCTTTCGGGGAGTTGAGATCCAGGGGATTCTCGAGCACATCGTTAGCATTCAGATTTCTTAGTATCTCAGGACCAAGGATATTCGTAATTTCTTCAATACTAGTAGTGGCGAGATAACCCCGATGTCCCCAGTACTGGTGCAGATTGTTCGGGAGTACTGCCATACTTTGTATCGTTGTGATCATGAGGGTCTGTTGTAGATGAAGGTCTGAGATTCTGGTTGTGTGTTGACGGATGTGATACAAGTGATGGGTTAGTATAGGAGTTGTGTGATTATTACTCCTTGTATCCGTGTACCAGATTGCATGACCAGATATTTTGGGAATTCTTAGGTGGGAATTCAAGTAGTTGCTTATAGGACAATCTTCCAACAAATACATGATGTTAGGTTGGGGTTCGACATCTAGTGGATTCGTTTGTTGACGGTCGTCTTACAGCGGTTCTCGTTGTGTCTTAAAGAGTCCTTGTAGCTTACTACGACTCGGGGATGCTTCGTATGTCGGGTGCACTACCTTGAACTTGATGGCTACTGTAAGGTTCGAGCCCGTGCGATCCTGTCCATGAAAATATTGGACGAAATATTTCTCATGAGTTTGTTCTGGCGAATTGTAAGCCTCATCCCTTTGTTTTGCTGAATATGGTAATTTGAGTTGCTTCGGTGTCAAGTGGTGATTTCAGATCTGTCGAAGAGGTGTTCTCATATTTTTATGTGAGAATGCAAATTCTGTTGCTCAAATCAATTCTCTTGTAAATTCTTGTCAACCAGAGTCATCGTATCAATTCCATTCAACCGGTGTGCTTCTCTTCAACTGGATTCAATCCTCTCTAATTTTGCAGATCAGTCTCCCAATTCTTTCCGGAGTTTGTCTCATCTGTCTCAAGTTGTCTTTGTTTTTCCCCGCCCTCCCACCCTTTTCTTCAGTGATTCAATTTTCATCCAAGAGTTTTCTTTTTCATTGTGCTTCCGCTCTCTGTTCTTTTCTCTCTTACCCGGTGATCCATTGTGAAGATTCTTAGGAGATTCGTGTCATAGTTGTTCATTCTTGTTATATTTTCCGGTGAATTTAGTTTAGCTATCCGTGTTCATTATATCCTATTTATCCTTGTAATTATTTCCCATGTTGGAGATTTTTGTCAGCCTATGTTGTTTATTTATTCCTCTCTTTTCGATCCGGAGCGTTGAAGTTATCTCAGTTGTTCTTGTTTCCAATCTTTTCAATTATTTCGAGGTTCTCAACCTCATCTAGTTCTCTTCATACCGGTGCAATATCTCTCTTCTAAGCAATCTTTTCTAACGGTGGTTTCTTTGAGTGGCCCCATAACCCACAAGTTTTCCCAGGATCTTATATGTCTCTTCTAAGTTTCCGGAGATCTCTAAATCTTTTCAACTATGACGTAAGTATGTATCTCATCAGTCATATCCCTTCTCCAAGATCTATTTCAATTAATTCTCATATTGGCTCAACCTTTCATTCTTCATTATTCCGGAGTGTCTAAGCAATTCTTGGTGTTGTTCTCGTCATCATTCTCAGCTTAAAATCCGAAGGAGTGTTTCTCTCGAATCTTGGTCCATTCTCTTGGAGATTCGTCATTTCAGCTTTGTGCCATCATCTTAATTGTTTTCGATCATGAGTGATTCATTTCTTGCTATCCGGTGCTTTTCTGAGTTGTTTTCTTTCTCGTTCCTCCGAAAGCCATAATTTCAGAAGATTCTTCGTTCTCAGCTTTCACCTTTCTCCCTCAATTCTTCTCAATTGTTGTCTCTTCGTTTGTCTCTCAATTATTCTGTTGTCTTGTTTAAGTTTTTCTCTCACGTGGCTCATGATATCTTCATTCTCATATATCTCCATTAATTCTTGGTTTTCCATTCAATTGTGAATTCTTACCGGTGCTTCCTTCAATTATGCCTCAAGTGGTGCTTTTCTCTCTCTCTCTCTCTCTCTCTCTCTCTCTCTCTCTCTCTCTCTCTCTCTCTCTTCAAGATTCTTTCAAGAAGAATAAGTGGTATGCTAAATCCGTTGCTTGTCATAAATTTAACTTGATGAAGGATAATCATAACATAATTCTTATTCTTGTTCATAGTAATCTGAATTCTTCTTCCGGAGTGGCTCATGATATCAATTCCTTTTTCTCAAATGTTCTTATCTTTTCTTTTCCGGAGTTCCAAGTTTTCTCAAGTATCTCTTTGTGAAGCTCCATCTAAGTCTTTGCAAGGATTCAATCTTATTATTTCATCCTTCATATCTTGCATAATCCTTTTGATACGGAGGCTTGCCATGCTGGTTCTTCAAGGATGTGATTTTTCTCAAAGTGTTCTTCAAGATTCCTGTTGGAGTACCTCAAGTATTCTTTCTCTTCCATTTCTAGTGCATTGGTTCTCCCATTATCCTTTGAGGTGGTATTATAGCATTCTTGTTAGTGTAGAAACCTCGAAGAGTTTTCCTTTCAAGAAGAAGATAATTAAATCCACCAATTCTTTAATCATGAGATATTTCAACCCATGATTTGTTCATTGAGCTATCTTGGTTTGGACTTCACCTAAAGCTTGTCTAAGGATGTTGCTATTATGGTTTTTATCATTGATCCAAGTTCTTAAGGTATCCTCCTGGTGTAAGAAGTATTCATATCTTGTTGCTCCCAATCTATCCTCGTTTCTTTTAGTGGTTGGTTGTCACCTCATAAATGTTGGGATGATCTTCTTAAGCTCACTACTATCTTGTTCTTGTCATTGTTGGTTTTCTAACTACTATGTCAATTCTTCTGTCCGGAGACTCTTCAATTCTATTGTGATGATAGTTGTCATTCTTTTCTTCATTCTCTTCTTCCGCTTGAGCTAGTTCATATTCTCTTGTTCCGCAGGCATGGTGATGTTGCTCTTTTGGGTCTATTATGTTGTTCTATCAAGATCATGGTGTTCCCTTGTTCTATTTAGTTGCTTGTTATGAATATTGTCTAATTCTCTCTTCGTATCAAATTTTTTGTCCCATTTTCCTACCGAAGTGCTGCCAAAATTTTCCGTGAATTCTTGCTTGTCTCTCATATCATTCCTCATCTCTTTGCAACTTTCAAGGATCGTTGGTTTCTCTCGTTTGTCAAAGAAGCGACTAAAATTTTACCACTTGTTCTTTCTCATCCTCTCCCCCTTTCATTCTTGGATCTCGGGGCGAGATCCTCTTGTAGTGTAGGAGAGTTGTGACAGCTCGAAGCCGACGCCCCAGAAGATTCCCCTTTATTTCTGTTTCCGTCGTGTGGTTATTTTTTGTTTGTTGTGTCATCATTTAGTTTGCATCATGGCATCTGGCATCATCTGTCGTGTGTGGTGTTTTGAGTGTGTGTGCTTTAAGTGCTCTCGGAGTCTTTGGTGCAATATGAACTCCCCTTCACTCCTCTCTTGTTTTATTTCGTGGCTGTTTTAAAGATTTCAGTTTTAACCCCTTTAAAAAGTTCATCTTCTTTTAAAAATCCTTTTATTAAATGTGGGGGCAACCCCTTGGGTTTCCTTTATTTTTTTCTTTTGGTCTATTTTAAAATTATAGTCTCTTTCTATTTCTAAAAAAGGTTTTATTTTATTCTTCAAAAAGGTTTCATTTTATTTCTTTAAAAAATGCCCAAACTATTTCTTATAGTTGGGGTACGTTTTTAAGGAGTCAAAAGTATTTTTTTTTATTTTGTTAAATTCTTTTTTTGTTGTGTGTGTTTTCTATTTTTAAAAAGAAAAGAAATCAAGAGAGGGAGAGAGGAGTGAGATGCCAAGCCTGCCAAGGCCCAGCCGGCCAAGGCCCAAGAAGCCCCCCAACCCTAGCGAGCCAGGGGAGGTTCCCCTCGTCCCGATCCCCTCTCTGCCTTCCCCCTCGCGCAGCCTTCCCTCGCTCGATCCCTCTGTTCCTCCTTACTGCGCGTCGTCCTCCCAAGCAACCCCTGACTCCCTCTCCTCCCCCACGTCGCGAGCCACCGTCCAGCGCTCCCTCCCCGCCGCCGGTCCCCTGCGCTGCGACCCTCGCCGCGCTGTGCCCCCTCGGCCTCGCCTCCTCTCACCGGAGCCCTAGCCCCTCGTCGGCCATGCCGAGTTCGCCGCGGTGCCCGACCTCGCCTCCCCGAGATGCGCCGCCCCGCGCATCCCTTCCTCCGGGGCCAAGCCCTGCATGGCCTTGACCTCACCACCGTTCCCCTCGAGTTGCTCCTGCCGCCGCGTCGCCCGCCGTGGTTGCCGCGTCGCCGGTGCCCGACCGCCTGCTGCAAGGGACCCCGAGGTCTTCCCCGCAGGTCCTCGAGTCGGCTGACGATCCCCCGCGCCGTCGGCCTCGGCCTGAGGTCCTCCGCCGTCCGCCGCCCCTGAGCCGAGCCGCCTTGGTCCTCTCACATGCCGAGCTCGTCGATGCTGCTTGCTGTAGCTGCTGCTGTGTCGAGATTGCTAGTTGCTAGCTCTAGCTTGCCGTTGCCTGATGCCTGATGCTATGCTAGGCTGCATGCCGCTGCTGGCGATTGTTGTTGTTGTGCCGAAGCTGCTGTTGTTGCATAACCGCTGTTGCTGCTCATGCTGGTGCTTGCGTTGCCTTGCTAGATGCTCCTGCTGCCTGCTGTGCTTGCCTGCATTGCCTAATGCTGTTGCTGCCTGGCGCTGTAGGTAGCTAGCAGCCATAGCTAGTTGTTGATAGTTGCTGTTGCTGTTGTTTGTGATGCTTGCTAGCGGCTGCTTCTAGAGGCTGTTGCTGTTGTCGGCTGATGCTATTGCTGCTAGTTGCTAGGCCGTTGTAGGTTGCTAGTTGCCGTAGCATGCTGTTGTTGCTGTGGCCGAAGCTAGTAGCTTGTTGCTGCTGCCGCCTGTTGCCTGCTGCTCTTGTTATTTCCTGCCTACCGCCAAAGATAGCTGATGTTGCTTGCTTGCTGCCGTCGCCGACGATTGTTGCTGTTGCTTGCCTGCTGCCGCCGCTGTAGTATGCTAGTGCTAGATGCCGCTTTGCTGATGATGTTAGTTGCTGCTGCCAATGTTGCTGTTGTGTCGCCTGCCGTCGTCACGTGCACCATCCCCGCCACCGTGGATCCGACAAGTTCGTCGAGTACCACGTCATCCTCGACGACCCCCGGACATCTACGGAACCATGTTCGACTACCGACGCCGAAGACCCGTGTTCGTCTACCGACGCCAAGAGTACGACTACCGTCGACGAGATGTGTACAACTACAATCACGACGACCTATGTTCACACTGCTACGATCCGATCCGCCCGAACGCACGCTTCGAAGGTATACATTGGAACGTGTCGTGTACCGAATGCTTATGATGTATGAGATGTATCGTATGTTTGCGCCATATGTTTGCCCGTTGCACGTTGTCTTCCTTTTCGTCGTTCCCTCGATACATGGGAACCCGGTAACCGGGATCACCCCATCATTATTTGGTTTGTCACACACGCGCTCCCTATTCGTTGGCACCGATAACTCGTTAAGTATCGGGATAGGAACGTTGCCGTGGCTTCGTTTCCGTTTTGCCGCCATGGTTCCCTTTCGCTCGCTGTGGCGACACATGTTTCTATCTCTTCTTGCTCGTGTTGTTGTAACTGCATGCATGACGCATTCATGGCATAATATCATGTGTTGCATGTCTCTTGTAACCGTAGAGCCATTCTAAGTTCCTCGTGTTAACCGACTAGGATGACTTGTAGGATCATCGCTTCAACTTTTGCCATGTTAACAACAATTTAATATTGCGTGTAAATAACCAGGAGCGAACTAAATAATTAATCGTGGAGTTTCGTCGATATGCAACTCGTTGGATATCGAGCTTCACTTAATGTGTAGTGTTTGCGTGAGGTAAATTGCCATGCCATGCCTTGCATCATTGAACTGATCATGCATCATAGTAGGTTGTGCATCATGTCGTGCTTTTGCTGTGGTGAATATCTGTGTTGATGTTTGTTTCCGGTTTGCTTCGTCTTGATAGAGTTCCGCAAGCGTGTCGGAATGTGAGGACTCGTTCGACTACGTTGGTTCACCGACTTCACGGAGTTGTTCTTCTTCCAAGCGGGATCTCAGGCAAGATGGCCATTTCCCTAGATACCATTACTATCATTGCCATGCTAGTTTTACCATTTCTATCGTTTATGTCTCGTTGCCTACCACATGTTAAATTTCCGCCTCTCAACAATGCCATGAAAACCTTCAACCAGTTCAACCTAGAAAACCACTGATTGGTTATGTTACCACTTGCTTATCCTTGTGTTAGCGTTGCTAGATGCAGGTGCAGTTGCTTCCTTGTGATAACATGGGTTCCTTGTTATATCACCATATTAATGTTATTTAAATTTAATGCACCTATATACTTGGTAAAAGGTGGAAGGCTCGGCCTTTCTAGAGAGGTGTTTTGTTCCACCTTTGCCCCCTTAGTTTCGGCTACCGGTGTTATGTTCCATAATTGAGCGCTCCTAACACGATCGGGGTTGTTATGGGGACCCCCTCGATAATTCGTTTTAGATTAAAGCTGGTCTGGCAAGGCCCAACTTTGGTACTTCATTTGCCTTATAATTAATGAACCACATAGGGAGTAATTAACCCGAGGAAATTTAATCAACCCCCTGGCCAGTGCTCCTCATGAGTGTTGGTCCACCCACTTAGCAGTCGGCGGTGCCACCTCGGGGCAACTCGAGGTTTGGTTCCCGCCCACTTTGCATAGACGGTGTGTCCTGAGAACAAGATACGCGGCTCCTATCGGGTTCGTCGACACACCGGGTGGCCTTGCTGGATTAGTTTTACCTTTGAAGAGATATCTTGTGCATCGGGATTCCGGTGATGCTTTGGGTAATCTCACAGTTGATGTTTTCCACTAGGGAATCCGACGAGATCGTGAGCTTCGTGATTGAGGATTTCTATGCGGCTTGTGGTAATTTGTGATGGACTAGTTGGAGCACCCCTGCAGGGCTAAATCTTTTCGTAAAGCCGTGCCCGCGGTTATGTGGCAACGTGGAAACTTTGTTTAACACTGGTTCTAGATAACTTGAAGTTAACTTCATTAAAATATGCCAACTGTGTGTAACCATGACTGTCTCTTTCGTGAGTTCCTTCTCTGATTAAGGACACGGTGGGGTTAGGTCTGACGTAGGTAGGTGTTCAGGATCATTCATTTGATCAACAGTAGTCACGTCCGCTATGCGTAGATCCCCCCCTCTTATTTCTTGTACTCGTAAGTTAGCCACCATATTTATATGCTTAGCCGCTGCTGCAACCTCACCACTTAACCATACGTACCCATTAAGCTTTTCTAGTCTTGATACCTTTGGAAATGAGATTGCTGAGTCCCCTGTGGCTCACAGATTACTACAACACCAGTTGCAGGTACAGGTAAAGGTTACTTGACGCGAGCGCTTTGATTGCTCATTTGGAGTTGCTTCTTCTTCTTCTTCTTCATCATTCTAGGATGGGTTCCAGGCCGGCAGCCTAGGATAGCAAGAATGGATGTCGTTCTTCTTTTCTCGTTTGTTTTCGTCCGTAGTCGGACCCTGCTCTTATTCATGGTGTTGATGTATTGTACTACTGTGACTCTGATGTAGCTTGTGGCGAGTGTAAGCCAATTCTATATATATATCTCTTCTTTTCAGTACATGTACTTGTAACGATATCCATTCTTGCGATACGACGAGATGCGCTTCTATCCCTGATGAGGCCCTCGTGCCAAATTGAGGATAGGGTCGCATCTTGGGCGTGACATGTATGCTTTGACATTCCGACTGATTTGATCAATTAGACACTTCTGGATCATACGCATGAAAGTGGCGCCAACATTCTTCAAACCAAAAGGCATGGTGATATAGCAGAAACACCCAAAAGGGGTTATGAAGGCTGTTTTTATTTCATCTAGACCAAACAGACGGATCTGATGGTAGCCAGAATCGGCATCAAGAAAGGATAAATGCTCACACCCTGCAGTCGAATCGACAATTTGATCAATGCGGGGGAGCGAAAAGTGATCTTTCAGGCAGACCTTATTGATTTGCTTGAAATCGATACACATACGAAGGGACTTGTCCTTGTTGGGGACCATGACGACATTTACAAGCCACTCGGAGTGGTAGACCTCGCGTATGAACTTTGCCTCCAAGAGTCGAGCCACCTCCTTGCCAATTGCTTTCCTCTTCTCCGCTGCAGACCGATGCAAATGCTTTTTAACAGGCTCTGCCTTCGGATCCACTCTCAGTCGATGCTCACCCAGTTCCCTAGACACACCCGGCATGTCAGGAGGCTTCCTAGCAAAGATGTCCCAGTTCTCACGGAGGAACTGGATGAGCTCGGCTTCCTATTTGCTGTCGAGTGTTGCTGAGATGTTGGTCGGGGCAACATCAGGATCTGTCGGGTGGATGTTCACTTGTTTGACTTCACCTGCGGACTCAAAAGCGCACTCAGAAGCGTGCTTCTTGGAGCGCATGAGGTTGGTAGGGTCAATGTTCTTCCGGTATTCCCCCAGTTCAACCACAACCATTTGTTGATCAGCGATCTTAGAGCCTTGTTGCAAGCACTCCTTGGCTCTCTGCCGATTCCCTGTGACTATGATGACTCCCTTGGGCCCTGGCATCTTCATCTTGATGTACAGGTAGCATGGGCATGCCATGAAACATGCATAAGCGGGGCGACCAAGGATGACATGATAAGCACTGTGAAAATCCACAACTTCAAAAGTCAATTTATCCTTGCGAAAGTTCTTCTCCGTGCCTAATACCACATCCAGCGCAATCTGGCCGAGTGACTTGGCCTTTTTCCCAGGGATGACCCCGTGGAACTGTGTACTGCTTTCACTCAATCGGGACATCAGAATGCCTATTACTTTGAGGGTTTCTACATACAGAATGTTAAACCCACTCCCACAATCCATCAAAACGTTGTGAAGACGAACTTCTCCCTCAACTGGATCAACCACCAAAGATGGTCGACCAGGGGTAGCGACGTGAGCAGGGTGATCTGACTGATCGTATGTTATGGGAGTCTGAGACCACTTGAGGTATGAGGGGGTGGTCGGAAATGCCATGTTGACCTCTCTCTTAATGACCTTCAATCGACTTCTGCTCTCTACATCAGCAAAAATCATCATGGTGGTGTTGATACTTGGAAAATCTTCTTTATCTTCTTCATCCTCCTTCCCAGGAGTCTTCTCACTCGATGGAGTATCTTTGAACTGTTGGATCAACAACCTACACTGATGAGTGGTGTGCTTGGGCAATATCAGATTGGCATGTTCATCTTTCTTCATGTGGATTGCACACGGTAGATCCAGAACATCTGACCGGTTCTTAGACTTCTTTGGGGGAAATTTCCCTTTAGGTTTTCCCTTGAATTTTCCCTGTGCTGTCAGGGCGTCTGCTTCTACTGGAGAGGAACCATCAGCCTTGCACTTCTGTTTCCGATTGGAATTGCCGCCAACATCGTTGTCAACTGCTTTTCCTTCACCATTGTGGTTGCGGTCTTCTTCTTCACCATTGGCGTATCGGGGAGCAATCTCCATCATCTTGCTCATGGATATGTCACTTGTACAACCGAACTTCAAATATAGCTCTCTGTACCTGACACCAACTTTGAAAGCATAGACTGCATGGTGCTCAGAAACTGTGATAGCCTGGCTTATTAGGGATGATAGACTACTCATATCAATAAGGAATTCCTTCTTTTCCGGGAGCCCATTCGAACAGAACTCCCAGGTTAAGTGTGCTTGGCTTGGAGTAGTTCTAGGATGGGTGATTTACCGGGAAGCTGATCCCGGGTGCGCATGAGTGAGGACAAAGTGCGCAGAAAAGACTAGTATTGATATGTGGGGCCAGTCTAGATCCCGCCAGGAGTAACGACCGCCGGTGGGTGTGTCCGGGGCGTTACAAGTTTGGTATCAGAGCCGACCCTCGCGGTTACACGGATGTTTGCGGACAGGTGTGCGGTCATGTTGTTCATGACGTTTGTGACCCGTCGTGGCACATGACATGGTACATGTACTAGACTGGATGCACAGACGTTTGTACCAAGAGGGAACGCTCCTGTGGCCCGACGAGGACGTCGGTTCCTCTGAGTGTTGGTGTATGTGATAGCCTCGCTTATTAGGGATGATAGACTACTCATATCAATAAGGAATTCCTTCTTTTCCGGGAGCCCATTCCAACAGAACTCCCAGGTTAAGTGTGCTTGGCTTGGAGTAGTTCAAGGATGGGTGACCGACTGGGAAGTTGATCCCGGGTGCGCATGAGTGAGGACAAAGTGCGCAGAGAAGACTAGTATTGATATGTGGTGCCAGTCTAGATCCCGCCAGGAGTAACGACCGCCGGTGGGTGTGTCCGGGGCGTTACGGAAAGGTTCCCCATTGTGTGATGAAGGGTGGTACAATGCTGGATATAATCTCTTAAAGATTCATTATGCTTCTGCACGCAAAGCTGCAACTCGGACAAACCTACAGGACACTTGCACGTGCCCTCAAATGTTTTGGTGAACACTCGGGCGAGATCCTCCCAGCAGTAGATGCTAGAAGGAGCAACTGATTCAGCCACGCCCTGGCCGAACCATCCAACATCAGAGGCAAATGCTTCATGGCGACAGTGTGATTACCTTCACCAATTTGCACTGCCACTCGGTAGTCATCAAGCCATGTTTCAGGCTTAGATTTTCCTGTGAATTTACTTATTCCAGCCGCCAACCTGAAGTTGGGGGGAATATCAGCTGAACGAATTGCTCTACTTAAGCACTCGGGGCCAGAAAGCGTAGTGCCACTTCCACTCAGACAATCTCTGTCAAACCTATCTTTGTGAGATCTGCCCGTGTCAATCCTCCTCTGCGCGAGTACATTTCTTGCATCAAACCCAGGACTCCGCTCATCACCGAACGGGCGCCTATCGTCGTAGTGTCGGGACACATACATACCACTCCTCGGAGGAGAATGCACCCGACGACGGGCAACACGGTGGTAATGGGGAGCGAACTGGTTCTCCCCTGATCTCTGTGTTGATTCTCTCAGTAACCTCCGTGTCTGCGATGCTGAGGTGACCCTCGACTGTAAACTGAACGAACTGTATCTGCTTTGGGTGAATTACTGTGCAACATATTGAGCGACTGTGACACAACTGAGTTTTGTTGCGGCGCTGCCTGAAGCAAAGTACGAATTTGCTCTAAGCCTCTACCAGCCTCTGAGTTTGACGGCTGAATGGGATCTGCTATCTTAGAGGCAGCTGCAACATTTAGTACAGGAGTAGGAAATACCTCGACGTTGTTCTATGGTCCACTCGAAAAGAGTTGTCGCTGATGCCGACTGGAAACTGGAGGACGACGACGGGCATGTCCACTCGATGGTTCTCCAACTCCGTGTTCGTCGCGACCGAACCCGGGCGGGCTCTCCATATAACTCGCCATGAAGACCTCTGCTGCAGGATTGCAGCTCTCACACTCGGAAGGAACATCAGACTGATCTAACGCCGAGTGGATGCGCCCCGATGAGGTTCAACAGGCTTGATTGCAACAATCTGTGGAGATGACGGAGATGACGTATCGCGAGACACTGCGTGTTTCACCCATCGCTAAAGTCGTGAGCGACCGGATTGCTTGTGACGACGAGCAGCGGAGAAAACGGTCAACACCGGAGTCGATTGCTGCCGCAGGAGTACGTCGTAGGAGCTTGCATGGAAGTGCATTGCACCGTGGGTCGGGAGCGCCTCGATGTCGATAGGCACCTCCTGAAGGCATGCCGAGTCATCGACAATGAAGAAGAGCGCGCCGAAATGGATCTCGATGCCCAAGAGCAAATCGAAGCCGGAATACATGACGGAGAATGAAAATCGCAAACTAGTGGGAAGTCGCTTAAACGCCTACACCATGGTGGGCACCAACTGTCGTGGGAATGAACCTGACAGTAGAAGTGTAGGGTACGAAAGGAGAGGGCAGAGTCCTAGCTATGGAAAGCTTGTACGCAAGATGTATGAGTTCAAGCCCCTCTCGTGGTGGTAACAGCCTTACGTATCAGTGCTCGGGAGCTCTTGTAGTGTGGAATGCGTGTTACACAGGGTGCGAACCCTTGTACCAGAGGGGAGGGGTGGCTTATATAGAGTGCGCTCCCCTCATCAAGGCCCAGGCATCTAAGGGTTTGATCAATGGAGTTTAAAGGTGTACGTTAGTGATAACGTACGTAATTAATGTTAGTTATGACAACCAACCGAACGCTCGCCTGTTGGCCTCCCTGGAATGGCTCCTGGTCTTCCGCGTCGACTGGCTTCTGGATCTTCTGAGTGGAAGTTGACTGTCGAGTCAAGAGGGAAATCCTCCGAGTGATTCAGACACTACGGCTATCCAGTCGGAATCCTACTCATAGTTTTCAAGTCTTTAATGAGGTGCCCTTAGGTAGGACATGTAGGTTAGGCATATGGCCCTACACTAGGTACATATCCCCATCAGAAGTGGTTGTGGCCAAGTTGGCATTTGGCGTGATGGGAGTGCTCAGCCCGTGAAGAGTGGAGCAGAGAGGATCAGAGGGATCATGATGAGCCGCGGTGGCGGCTGCGTGCGCATCGCCCCTCACGCAAGACGCATTAGCAACCGCGTTCTCCTACGCCCTAGCGCGATTGGAGCTTGTAGAGGATCTGGTGGCCATTATCTCCGCGAGGACGCGGAGGTCGCGCGGCACCGCTCGAGATGGTCGCCCCTGCCAAAGATGGAGGATCGGTGTAGTCGAGCACCTCGCTCGGGTACTCATCGAACGTCAGCTAGTCGATGACCTACGGCTTGCTGAAGAGCATGTAGAGGTCATTGACGTCGAATGAGGTGCACCCACATCACAGTTCTTCAGAGGAAATGGTGGTGAGGCCCATAGAGCAGGTGGAGCCGGGGTCCAGCACCACGGAAGCTTCCGCAAGGGCAAACTCCACGGGCGTGCTGATCAGTCCGGATGTGATGCGCCCGACGGAGTTGGCGGAGGGTCGCACCCGGAGTGTGACTCAGGCCGACGATGCGGACGGACCCAAGGTGGGTGCCAACTATCATCGTTTTCTCACAACATATGCCTTGGGGTGCCTTAAGGATGCTGGTTGGCTTTGGAAATTTGATCAGGGACAAGCGGTGCGAGACACACGATGTACCCAGTTTAGTGCCCTCCGTGGGAGGTAACACCCCTAGTACTACTAGTTTGATTGATGAACCAAGAGGGATTACAATGGTGCTCCTTGAGGTGTGCGACAGAGGAGGAAGATGAAGCTAACATCCTTCTCCACCTCTCATGTATGGGTGTATGCCCGAGTGATCGGTTGACCCCTTGCATGGGGCGGTACCAGGGGATTTATAGGCCAACCCCCTAGCTTACAATAAACATAATGAGTACTGAGGGGACCCGACTGGCAGCTTCTCTAGTGGGCCAGGGGGGCCATCAGTTAAGGGATCTTGTCGCGTGTAGGGCCCGTCGGCTGTAGGGTCCTGTTGGGAGCCAGGGCCCATCGACCAGTTGCTTCTATTGGTGCGTGCTTATGATGTAATGGTACGGGCCGCACTATGTGGCATCCTCTTGTGGCAGCCAGCTGCAGTCAGCGGTACGAATGACTGCACTGTAACCACGATGGGGCAGGTAATGGAGTGGATGGCGGGCGTGCTGCCACTATGCCGCCTCAACTGGCCGTAGTCGTCGGGGACCAGTGGTATGACCGCCTCCAGTATAGCCACACGCGGTCAGTTGAGAGGTACATGGGCCACTATCGCCATGCCCTTGATGATGCGCACCTGACGCGTTTGTCACGGTGACGTGACTAGGGCTGACACGCCAGCCGGCGAGGCGTAGTCGAGGCGGGTGGAGAGCGGCTCTGCCCCGAGCCGGCTCAGCTGCGCAGCCGACCAGGGGAAACTGGCCCTCCATGGAGAAGGGCCGCCGTGTGTTGTTTTTTGGAGGATGGGAGATGTGCTCAAATTAGCATATCCCGGGGTCATCCCCCCATCAATGTGCGATCCCTTTTTAAAGGATAGTTGTTTTGGACTTCATGGGCACACACATGATAGAAGGACAAGACAAGTCATATAAATCTTGGCTATATGCATCAAACATATGTGAATGAAGAACTTCCATGTTCAAGACTCACCCTTGCAAACAATATGTGCAAGAGATAAGACATCATCCTGAACAAGGATATGATGCATATACTTACCTTGAGGTTCTTGAGCGTCTTACCAGTAGGAATACACTTGGTAGAACAAATGTTAGATAACACAAGAGTGCTCTATTTCAAAGATGCAAAGAGCTTCAAAAGTACCAAGATATTGAATACATATTGAAAATAGGACTTGATGATAGATATGTCCCCAAGAGAATTTAGAACTTTCTCCCGTAATGATGAATATATAAAATTTCCTCCCCCCTGAATCATAGCATGTAAATATTGGCAGTAGGTAGGATGAGACAAGTTCAAACCAAAAATAGCAGAACAACAATTATATATCTCTCCCCCTTAATAGTATTTCTCCCCCTGAATATGTAAGGTTTGATATATCTTCCTTAGGTAGATATCCGCTTAGGCAGACCCTACCTTAGGAACATATATCTCCCCTCTTGATATTTCTCCCCTTTGTGTAAGCTTATTGTAAGCTTTGATATTTCCCCCCCCTTTGACATTAATTTCCAAAAAGGTCAGAGGTTAAGGGCTCATTGAGAGAAAGGGATCCTTGATTCTTCTCTCTTTGATAAGGGTTCCTTGAATTTGATTTTTCTCCCCTTGAAGAATAGATAATAGTTCCTTGAACTACCCCCCTATATTAGGGATCCTCGATGTTTCTCCCTCTTATATGGTGGGATCCTTGAGGATTTATAACCCTAGAGAAGTTTTCCCCGCTCAAAAATTATGCTAAATCTATTTTTGTTTCCCAAAATGTTCAATAAGATCTTAGGAGGTAATGAAACATGGGATCATTGATAATCTCACCCCTCAAGCAAAAGCTCCAGAAAATATCTGAAAATTATAGGCAGTGATTTTTATCGAAGTCACCAAGGCAATATGGTTCGATAGAACCGAGAATGATAGCAGGCCCGTGGAAGAGATCGGTTGGATCGAGTTTCCGAGATCGGTGAAACCGAGTTGCATTGAAAATCAATACCTTAAATTAAAATAGACAGAAAATATCCACATATTAAAAGGAAATAGTAGATTTTTTGAAATATATACATACATATAGATGAGAGTTGAATGGTTCAAGAAAGCATGCAATGACAAACGTGAACCATACATGAAATTCCATCTAGATGTGGGGCCGTGACTAGGTCACCTATATTATAGTATATGACTTGAGGAGTCAAGCAAGAATGCTTTATTATAGGTCATACTCAATGTTAAGCGCAAAACAGGGTTGCCTTTTTTTGATTAAGCTTTTAATGTCTTCATATCACTTGAGTCGCGTTACCTCATGACTTGGTGCAAAGCTTTATCAAGGATATAAGTACATAACTTTGAATGATGTTGATGATGTAGCATGTAGGTGAACTTGTCATGGATGCTCAAAGTTGATGAAGATCATCTTGAGTTGGGAGCTATCCTTTTTGTTTTGGTTCACTTTTCACCTACCATGGTTAGTCATGCAAGGAAGAACATAATATATCCAAATGACATGGGTGAATTTCATCATCATAGAATTGTCAAGGATATGATTTTGTTGTGTTCTTCCTCTATCTTCGAAGAAAGGGTTGTTAATACTTGGTTATGTCAAGATTACTTTTAATGTGAGTTGATGGAAATATTGTGAAGTGTATTTCTTCCAAGTACCTACAAAATGGTTGGATACAATACAAGGTAACATAGTTTTCCAAGATATAAGATGGTATCAAGTAAATGGCATCAAGAAATTGTCAATCAAGCTCATGCCTTTGCATGCATCTGACTGAGTCTAGCTCAAGTTTGATGCATAAATGATGTTCAACTCACTCCTCAAATGAAAAAATACTTTCTCATCAAGTGGTTTGGTAAACATATCAGCTAATTGTTTGTCGGTACGAACATGCTTAAGATCTATATCTCCTTTAGCAACATGATCACGAATGAAATGATGTCCCACTTGAATATTTTTTGTTCGAGAATGTTGCACATGATTGTATGCCATTTTAATATGACTTTCATTGTCACACTATAATGGAACATTTTTAACATGAATGCCATAATCCTTAAGAATATGAGTCATCCATAGTAATTGCGCACATCATGATCCGGCGGCTATATATTCAGCTTTGGCAGTAGATAAAGATACCGAGTTATGTTTCTTGGATGACCAAGACACAAGAGATTTCCCAAGAAATTGAGATTTACCCGAGGTGGTTTTCTATAATCCTTATCTTTGGAATAATCCAAGTCGGAATAGCCAACAAGATTAAAATAAGATCGCTTGGGGTACCATATGCCAAAGTTTGGTGTATGTATGAGGTATCTCATGATTCTTTTTATAGCCAATAGATGAAACTCTTTAGGTGTTGCTTGGTATCGGGCACACATGCAAACACTCAACATGATGTCAGTACGGGAGGCACCACTACAGGAATCAAACACCTTGTCGTCTACCATAACAGATGGTAAAGAGGTGTTCCACCGACGACAAAGGTCTTTGTCGTCTGCCTCGTGTCGGCAAAGTTCCTACGACAACTTTCGACGACAAAGTACCTTCTTTCTCGTCTGTCTGCCCTAAGTGGACGACAAAGGCCTTTGCCTTGAGCTAATGATATAGAGTAGACGGCAATTATCTTTAGACGGTAGCCGACAGGCAACTCCTTCATTAGGGGCTAACGGAGGCTCTTTGCCGTCTGCCTCGCTCATAATCTTTGCCGCCTGCCTCGCTCATCATCTTTGTCGTCTGCCTATATGGGCCAACCCTTAGTTTTCCCAACCGGCTGCTCATATTCTTTGTCGTCTGCCTCCCTCAGGCTCTGTGCCATCTGCTAGTGCAGGGTAGCACACTACAAAGAACCTATATGGGCCAGCTGCTGCTGCCCCAGGAAGCACAGCTGGGTGCCACCTAGCACCTTTGTCGTCAGCTGCCTGATGGCAAAGTCCTTTGCCATCAGCTGGGAGACGGCAAAGAGACCATATTGTCACAGTTTTGTTTATTTTAAATTATTTCACAGCACACACACACACATATATATATAATTCATATCACATATATGATATATAGGTCACAACACATATATGATATACATATATAGTTCATCAATGCCATTTGTTCATCAATGTACATCCCATATATCAAAAGAACCAACATATACAAAGTTTCATCCATATATATACATATACATGTAGTTCCACATATACTGTTCATCCATATATACATATACATATAGTTCCACATTGTTCATCAACTCAAATGAAAACTAGAACTAAAGCACTCCATCAATGCCAGCTTCCATGCATGTGGTACATCCAATCTGCAAAATGGGAATAAGGAAGTCAGAAGAAGAAGAACAACAACATACGACGTTTTTGAGCTTATTATGTCATTGTGGAGGAAAATAAGATAAGTATATGACCTTTTTGAGCTAACCAAGGTTATGATGCCATTTTTTAACTAACTAAGCTAATTATGTCAATTTGGATGGAAATAAGCTAACTATCTGACATTTATGAGGTAACAAAGGTTCTTATGCCATTTTTGACCTAACTAAGGTAATTATGTCATTTTAGATGAAAACAAGCTAAGTATATAATATTCATGATCTAACCAAGGTTCCTATGCCATTTTGAGATTATTATGTCATTTTGGAGCTAAATTAGCTAAGTTATGAGCTAACCAAGGTTCCTACGATGTTGTTACCTAACTAAGCTAATTATGTCATTTTGGAGGATAATTAGCTAAGAATGTCTTTGTTGGGGAAAATAAGTTACGTAGCAGAAGAAAGAGAAGAAGAAAGAAGAGAAGAAGAAGGAGAAGAAAAAGAAGAAGAAGAAGAAGGAGGAGGAGGAGGTGGAGGAGAAGGAGAAGGAGAAGGAGGAGGAGGAGAAGAAGAAAAGAAGAAGGGACGAAGAAGGAGAAGAAGAAGGAGAAGAAGGTGGAGAGAAGAAGAAGGAGAAGATGGAGGGATCCTTCTCCTTCTTCTCCTCCTTCTCGTTCTTCTTCTCGTTCTTCTTCTCTTCTTCTTCTTCTTCTTCTCCCTTCTTTCCATTTTTCCTCTTTCTTCTCCTCTTGTCCTCTTCTTGGAGCTAAATTAGCTAAGTATGTCTTTTTGGAGCTAAATGGGCTAATTATGTCATTGTTGGGGAAAATAAGGTAAGGAGAATATGAAAGAGCAGAATAAAGAGGAGGAGAAGAATAAGAAGAAAACAAGAAGGAGAAGAAGGAGAAGGATGAGAAGAAGTAGGACTCCTTCTCCTTCTTCTCCTCCTTCTCTTTTTCTTCTCTTCTTCTTCTTCTTCCTTCTTTTCATTTTTTCTATTTCTTCCCCTCTTCTCCTCTTCTTGGAGCTAAATTAGATAAGTATGTATTTTTGGAGCTAAATGGGATAATTATGTCATTTTGGAGCTAAATAAGCTAAGTATGCCTTTTCGGAGCTAAACTAGCTAAGTATGTCATTTTGGAGCTAAATTAGCTAAGTATGTCTTTTTCGAGCTAAACTAGCTAATTATGTCATAAATGAACTAGAGAAAACTTACCGTCGTGGTCATCAAGGAGGAGAAGCACCAAGGTTGCTCGCGACGGCTTCATTTGAAGACGGTTGCCCTGGAGAAGGGTCGTGCGATGTCGCTTGGGAGTTATTCTGTAGAAAAGGTATTTTGCAATGTCTCAGTTAATTAGCATGATGACACTCAATTGTTAATACTAGTTTATAATGACCATTGAAATGAAACTCACCGTGCCAATCGCAGAGAAGACGGGCATCGACGGAGGGGCTTGACCAGTCTTCTCGCACATAGACTGCACATTTGGTTTTGAAGAGTCGGTCATATTAGTTAGTAATGAAACAGACATTACACACATGATTTGGCTAATGTGAAAAAGAAACTTACCACAAAAAGCTCGTACATGGCCAGGTTACCCGCCTCATTCCGGGCCCTCTCCTCCTCAACCAACCGAGCCGTGGTCCGGTCTCTCTCCTCAAGAGCAGCCTGACTTGCCACTTTCTCTTTCTTAAGAGCAGCCTGGTTTGCCAATCTCTCTTTCTCAAGAGCAGCATGGTTTGCCGCTCTCTCTTTCTGAAGAGCAACCTGCAACACCATTCCTCGTTACCACAGTAATGATCGATGGCCACACACACAATGAAATGGATGTAAGTTTTCTGATTCCGCACAACTAACCTCGATGGCAAGATCAATTGGCCGTGGACGAGGCGTTATCTCAGGACAGGAGCTTGACTTGCGCGCCTTGATCTCCGGGAGAGTGAGTGGACAACTTATTATCCCATCTCCAATGGCTATCAAGACATGGGGACTCCCGCCACCAGATATCATCACCAGCTCTGGATCCAAAGGTTCTTAGCTCGGGTTAAAGTCCTCCCCTTTCCAAGCCTTCCCCACGTCGTTGTATTTCATGAGCTTGTGGTGGGATGAGATGTTGGTGAAGTTCTTTGGATCATCCAGGTCAGACTCAGAGAATGCCTTCGCCTTCTTGTAGGAGGCAGTATGGGCCATGCCATAAAGGTCATACAACTGTGGCATCTTCGTCTTATTGTGATGCGCCTCAAAGAGAGGAACAAAGTATTAGTAAGGGGCTCAAGCTAGCATGAAGAATGAATTGCATGAATCATGAAGCAAACCACATACCCAGTTTCATCTGAACTGAAGTAAGTTGGTGCTTCCTTGATGGTGTGGCACACCAACCATTTGGCTACGCCGATCCTTCGCATTGTCGTGGACGGATCGCCAGTTGCCTGTGCACCACTCATCCACTAACGCCTCCCAACAATCCATCTTATCCACACACCATCTCGGGGGCACCTATAAGTTATTAAAAAGAATTTTGAGCGCCACGCCTATGAATCAAATCAAGAAAACTACGTACAAGGCCTTAAGAATAGGTAATTACCTTCATGTACTGCTCCTTCTTCAGATACTTTCCACGACACTCCTTCTTCTGCTTCTTAATATCACGCGTGGCGTAGTAGTCTCGAATAGCCTGTGGTCAAATCTTATGGTGTAAGTTCTGTAATAACCGCCTACACTCGGCCTCGAGAACATTGGTCGCCGCCTCCTCATATCCCTCCTCACACCTATAGAAGGTCTGCAATCAAACGAGACAACACCGATTAGTACAATAATTAGCTATATTATTAATTTTAGATTATGCAGAAGGATAATTTACCCAAAAGCTGTTGACCACCATCTCGGCCCTCGTGTGGCACAAGATGGCATCTATAATCTCCTTCGGCGGGGCCTGCGCATCCTGGTAGTGCTCCCAAATAACCCTAGTGTAGGAACCTGACCCTCACTAGGCAACGTGACAAACCCCAAAAAATTTGTCTGGCAAAGCACACCAAGGACGGTGTTCGGCTTGCGGACTCCAACAGGGTGTTTCTATCCCCTGCAGTATGATAAGGTCAACACATTAGATATTCGAAGAAACTTGAAGGCAAAAGCTAAGAAAAGAGTAAATGTACTTACCTATCCCCTTTAGGCTTAATCACGGGCCTCTGCTTGCGGGTAGCCAACACGGCCGGGAGACGTGTACTACCATGCTTGTACACGGTGGCCCCATCCACCTGCACGCCGCCCTCACTATCCGTAGACTCATCCCCGCCATCAACAGAATAGCCACCCGGACCCTCGGTCCAATCCGGCACCTTGGTCTGTCTGGCCAGATACCCCATCTAGACGTCTCCACGTCGGACGAAGCCTCTGTGGCAGGAGTCTCCTGGGACGTAGCCTGAGGAACTGGAGTCTCGTGTGCCGAATGCACCTCGACCCGAAGCTGATCCTAGACCAGAGTCTCATGGGCCGAATACCTGTGCACCCGAGGCTCCTGGAGCGGAGTCCTCGTAGACTCCTCCGCAAACTGGTCCACCATAGTAGTCCTGTGCTCGGGTGAATGAGCTGGTGGTGGTGGCGAGGACGGCATAGCAGTCCGCCTTCATCTTGCGCGGCCACCACCTCTCCTTGTACCCTTCCTTTTCTTCCCTACCGACCATCACCTCCCCCAATGGCAATGCCGCCGACGAAGAAGCACCCATGGGTGGAGTCGTCAGACTATCTGCAAAGGCTCTACGGAGAGATAGGGTTGGAATGGAAGTACCACCCCTCGTGTGGGCCATCGAAGAAGAACCCGTCGAGCGATCTGGACCCGCGCCCACCTTCTTTCAACACCTGCTGACCTGCCATGATAAAGATTAAAAGAAATTAGTACAACATAAAAAAATTGAATAACTTACATGAATAATAATATGTACATATATAATTTAAGTTGGGATGCATACAAACTAATAATAATCATCAATAAATGCATCATCATCATCACTATCACGCATGTCTTCATGAATGATGTGCTCATCGGTTTCAACGACATGAAGTTGTGAATGCCTTTCTGTAATCGGTCAAGCATTGACAGGTCACCCGGATCAGTAACCTCTTCGAGTTCCAGCTCTGCTCGTTCCGGCTCACGGGCGAAGTCGGATTCATTGTCGCTGTCTACTTCCATGTTCTAGGGTGAAGCACGGCGATTCTTGAAACATTTCTCAGAAAGACGTGTTTCTTGGAAGAATTCTCCATCATATATGACTGGGTTAATGTGAGGTTCATAATCCTGTTCATTTGGGGGAGGTGGTCTAACACGTTGCGACACTTCATAACCAACATACCAACCTTCCATATTCTTATCAGTTTGGCATGCCCATGGTAGATAGAAACTTGCGTCGCTTGTTGAGCCGTAATATAGACATCGGGAACATCTAAATGGGTGTTTGGATTGATTTCGACTAGTCCTATATGTTCATGAGTTGTTCTAGTCTCCTTCATCTCGAACCAATAACATTTGAAGACTATGACATTCCGTGGGTTTTCACCATAGAATTGAAGTTCACAAATTGCTTCAACTGTTCCATAATACTCGATACCACCTTCGTCGACAGCAGATACACAACAATTTGTAGATTTCCGGTCGGGCATAGATAGCTCCTTGCCAAATGTACGAAAGAGATACCCGTTGATGTTGTATTTCTCAAATGGACGAACCTTATTGTCAAAACCATTAGCGGCTTGTCTCAATTCGGCGTCCATAGACTCTGAATTAGCCTATAAGTTTAATATGAAACGATTGTTGCATCAGTTGCAAGTTAGACCAAGAAATGAAATGGTTCATTATTGATAGTTACCGTTTGTTTGAACCAAGAGATGAAACCGGGATAGCCGCCTCCATGCTTTGCCAGAAGCTCATACTCTTCGACGGAATCATTTTGGATCACCGCTCCATCCGAGAATTTGGCGATGTATCGGCTGTATGAAATATCCGGGAATAAGAGCAGTTCAATGGAATTAGAAGTTACGGAAATATGTGCCAAGAACTTACTCGATGTACGGCCGCACATCTGTTAGGTTGTTGAAGATATACAACAGAATGTTACGCGATTCTTCGACATCCAACGTTATTAGTTTTGAAGCACCAGATGGTGCGAGCTTCCCTTTGAACAGGATGAGGTTGGATCCACCTTTTTAGGGTCTGCATCATTGTACCGAGGCTTCGTATTATGCAAATGATAATTTATGGCTTCGTAGTGTGTTTTCACAAAGTTTGCCACCTCCTCAGTAATGAATGCCTTAGCCATCGATGGTTCAGTTCTACGCTTATTTTTACATTTGGCTCCAAGCATCTTCTGCATCCTCTCAGTTGCATAGCACCAACGATTTTGCACTGGCCCACCCAATCTTGCCTCGGTCGGTAGATGTAAAATCAAATGCTACATTGGAATAAAGAATCACGGCGGAAAGATCTTCTCTAACTTGCACAACTACTCCGGTGCAAACTCCTCCATGTCATCTACCACGCTAGGCGACAATTCTTTCGCACAAAGAACACGGAAGAAATAGCTCAGCTCCGCCAGTACTAGCCATTCATCCTCCGGAATAAAGCCACGTAACATCCCTGACATTACCCGCTCAAGCCATATGTGCCAGTCATGACCCTTGAGACTAATTTTTTTAATTTTTCAAGACTCGCTCCCCTCTTTAGATTTGTTGCACACCCATCAGGGAACATCAAGTGCATTTTGACCCACAAGATAATTCCCCTCATAGCTGGCCTTCCAAGACTGAACCAGGCCTTTGGCTTCGACCACTTCTGCTTTCCTTTGCCTTCTCGCATGTTTTGTAACGGTCTATGACATAGTGTCTCTTGATCGACTCTTGTCTTCCCATCTATGTCGAACAATGTACCAAAAATAGCCTCTCTGATATTCTTTTCAGTGTGCATCATGTCGATATTATGTGGAAGAAGGAGGTCTTTGAAGTAAGGCAGATCCCACAAGCATGGCTTGTGAGTCTAGGCATGTTTTGAATTATACCCCTTGAAATACCCTGGATGCTCTGGATCAGGCTCGAGGGCGTTTAACTGATCCAGGATCTGTTGGCCTGTGAACGCAGGTGGTGCCAAGTTTTTGACAACTTTACCTTTGGTAAAGTTCTTCTTGTCTTTTCTGAACTCATGGTCAGGATCCAGGAACTGTCTATGCAATTCAAAGCAATAATACTTACTACCCACCTGCAACCAATGAAACTGAAGACCTTCCTTGCATATGGGGTAGGGGAACCTTCCATGTACACACCATCCAGAGAATAGTGAGAACGCTGGCAAGTCATGCATCGAGTACATGTACCACACATGCATTTTGAAGTTTTCTTTTCTAGCGGCATCGTATGTCTTGACCCCATTATCCCAAGCTTCTTGCAATTCATCCTTAAGTGGCTGCATAGACACATTCATAGTCTTCCCCGGATAATTGGGTCCTGGAATTATCAACGTTAGAAAATTGTTCTTTCTTTGCATAATCTGCCCCGGGGGGGGGAGAGATTGAGTGGAATGACAAATACAGGCCAACAAATGTATTGGGTTACCGTCATGCCAAAGGTATTAAAACCATCTGTGGCGACGTAGACTCGAGGATTCCTTGGATCTGTCACTTTATCCTGATGTAATCGATCGAACTCTTTCCACTCTTCCCCATATGATGTGTGTACCGCCATCTTATTCCCATCCGCATCTAGTTCGGTTATTTTGCCCAATTTGTGCCATGTCATTTGTCTCGTTGTCTCTTCAACCATGAAAATACGTTGAAGCCTTGGTATGATTGGCATATACCAAGAACACTAACTGTGATTTTGGTCTACCTCTTCTCACCCACACCGTTGTCTACCACAAGATACCTGCAAGACTCGCAATTGGGACAATAGTCCAAGTGTGCATACTCATTCCTAATAAGACACATCCTTTCTCACAGGCATCTATCTTCTCATAGGGCATCTTAAGTACACGAAGTATTTTGTCCGACTGGTATAGGTTTGCAGGCATGACATGGCATTTGGGTAGAAAGCGTCCAAATAGTGTCATCATCGCGTCGTAGCATTCTCTTCCCAAGTTGAACTGAACCTTCAGAGCCATTACTTGTGCAATGGCATCCAGCTGACAAAGCTCAGTGTGCTCGTGGAGAGGACGTTTTGAAGACTCCAACATTTCACAGAAGGCCTTTGCAGATTCCTCCATATCATCTTCCGAATCCTGAGCATCATCAAAGTCTTGCACCATGTCTTCGATCCCGGTACCATGCTCGTCAGTGCGACGACGAACCACCTCAGCTCTGGTGCGTTGTATAGACTCACCATGAAATGTCCACATCGTATAATTTGTCTTTAACCCCTCCTTTGTAGGTGTTTAATCATTACAGCCTCTGTCCTCCTTTATAGTTGTCGCATCCAAGATAAGGGCACCAGTTTGTTTCCTGGCCATTTGCAAATGCGACTTTCACAAATCCTTGGTTTTTAGAAACCATTCTTTCGTCATCTCTTTCTGACTAGGGTGACTGGTGTACATACACGCACAATCACTCATCTTGCCTAGCTACTAAACACACAAGAAATATATTTATATATAATTCAGCATATATATTTATCAGTTAATCAAGTTAGCCAGTTTTATTACGTCCATGCAACCTACATGCTAATAGGTAAAGATAGGTCCTAATCCCACCCGAGTATGTGTAGATTGGGTTTGTTTTCCCATGCTCTCCTCCAGATCCAACGCAAAATTTTGGCAGCACGTCCCCGCTGTTCTCCTGATACATGTCTCCGCAATAAACAGACAGGATGTGTATCTGGAGAACAACAGGGAGACACTGACAAAATTATGCCTCGGATAAGGAACAAAGCATATGGGAAAACGAACCCAATCTATACATACTCGGGCTGTCCATGGATAACGTTGGACAATTTGGAAGAATCATGGTTATAAATATATGCAAATGCATTCATATCTATAACTGTAACCCTCACGAACGGGAGATGCATACTGGTCAAGCATACTGATAAATTAATTTAATTACCTATATCTCGCAAGTTTCATCCGAAGACTGGCCCACAGCAAATGAAGGGGCGAGGAGGAGATGACATTTGTACTCGCCCACTAATGCAGGGGCGGAGCTCGTAGAACGCACGGGGAGGTCTTCACACAGCAGACCTCACAGCAACGAGACACTGTCACATGTAAATCCACCCGATCAACACAAATATTTTGTGTTCATTAATAAAATCGAAAAATATATGACCTAACACAAATATATGACCTAACACAAAGATATGACCTATATAGATGTCATCTAGGGTTCCATAAAAAATATATTTCGTGCCGGGGTGTCGTCGAGATGTCGTGTGAGGGCGTTGTGTCGGGGTTTCGAGCATCGCGTCGGGTGTCTTGGTGTTAGGGTTTCGTTTTCTTCTTCATCATCTTCTTTTTTTCCTCTTCTTCCTTTTCTTCTTCTTCTTCTTCCTTCTTTCCTTTTCTTCTTCTTCTTCTTCTTCTTCTTCTTCTCTTCTTCTTCTTCTTCTTCTTCTTCTTCTTCTTCTTCTTCTTCTTCTTCTTCTTCTTCTTCTTCTTCTTCTTGTTTCTTTTCCTTTTTCTTCTTCTTCTTCTTCTTCTTCTTCTTCCTTCTTTTACTTTTTCCTCTTCTTTATTCTTCTCCTCACTCCTCTTTTTCTTCTTCTTCTTCTTCTTTTTCTCCTCCTCCTCCTCCTCATCTTCTTCTTATTATTCTTCTTCCCTTATCTACTTAACCTAGCACTAAACCTATCGCTAAACCTATATTACACTAAACAACAAAAAATAACAAAAACAGAATCTACCAATAAGTATCTAAGAAAGAATCTAGCTACCACTAATTAACAAAACAGAATCTACCTCTAAATAACAAATAACCTAGCACAAATTAACTAAACCTAGCACTAAATCTACTATTTAACTAAATCAACTAACTAAACTACCAGTAAATCTACTAATGAACTAACCTACCAACTAAACTATATATACAACTAAATCTATTAATTAGCAAAAAAAGAAAAAAATCACCTTGCACGGGCAGTGGGCAGTCAGGGCGGTGGGCGGCCGGGGCAGTGGGTGACCTGGCCGGTGCTGGTGGAGGAGGTGGTCCGCGTGGAGGAGAGGGTAGTGGCGGACGAGGGGTGGCGCAGTGGTCGAGGAGATGGGGTCGTAGGGAGGAGGGCACCGGGGCGATGGTGGAGGAGGGGGCACGGAGAGGAGGGGGCGGTGGTGGACGAAGGGCACGGTGGTGGAGGAGGGGTCGCTGGAAGGAGGAGGGGGCGAGTTCCGGCGGTGGGTCATGGGGAGGAGGGAGAGCGAGCTCCGGCGGCGCAGTGGGTTGCGGGGAGAGAGAAGGGGGCTGTGGTGGAGGAGGGGCACGGTGGTGGAGGAGGGGGTCACAGGGAGGAGGAAGGGGCGAGCTCTGACAGCGGGTTGTGGGGAGGAGGGAGGGCGAGCTATGGTAGCGGGTCGTGGGGAGGAGGGAGGGCGAGCTCCGGCGGCGCACTGGGTTGCGGGGAGAGAGAAGGGGCGGTGGTGGAACCGTTATGGGGGAGAGAGGGGGTGTGGGTGGGGGTTGACGAGGTTAGGGCTATTTGCCTCTTTGTCGTCTACCCCCTGACGGCAAAGAGGTACAAGGCAGATGGCAAATAATTGGACCGTTATGGGGAGAGAGCGGAGTGTGGGGTGGGCACCGTGCTCTTTGCCGTCTGCCTGCATGTTCTTTGCCATCAGCTGGCAGACGGCAAAGAGCAGTCAGTTCTTTGTCGTCTGCCACTTGGCACTTTGCCGTCAGCTGGCTCACGACAAAGAGTATCTTTGCCATCAGTCTACTCTTTGCCGTCTGGTTTTTGTTAGCTGATGGCAAAGAGGGTATTTGCCATCAGCCAACAGACAGCAAAGAAGCAGCAGATGGCAAATTCTCTGATTCCAGTAGTGCACAGAGATATATCAATGAACCGATCATTGGTTGAGAAACTCTCTGATCAACCGTTTTTTCCTCCTTAGTGAGGTCAATATGTCCACTAGTAGGCATGGGGTTCTCTTACCTTTGCACTGTGGCATGTTGAACTTCATGATTATGTTTTTGTTGTACTTGGTTTGAGAGATAAACGTACCTTCTCTCGATTGTTTGATTTGCAATGCAAGGAAGAATTTCAGCTCGCACATCATTGACATCTCATATTTCTGTGACATCAAACTTCCAAAATTCTCACTAAAATGTGGGTTAGTAGAACCAAAGATAATATCATCCACATATATTTGGCACACAAATAGTTCTCCATTAACTCTTTAGTGAATAAGGTTGCATCAATTTTGCCAATTTCAAAACCCTTTTGTGTAAGAAACCTTTTTAGGCATTTGTACAAAGCTCTAGGGGCTTGTTTATACCATATAAAGCTTTACGAAGTTTGTAAACATGATAAGGTTTCTTGGGGTTCACAAAGCCAGGAGGTTGTTTGACATAAACCTCCTCCTCAATTCACAATTTAGAAAATCACTTTTGATATCCATTTGGTAAAGATTAATGTCACGTTGATTGGTATAAACGAGAAGAATGCGAATACCTTCAAGTCTAGCAACGGGGACATATGTCTCACCATATTCCATACCTTTGACATGCGTGTATCCTCGGGATACAAGACACGCTTGTTGCGTACAACTTGACCATCTTCATCATGTTTGTTCTGAAACACCCATCTTGTACCAATGATGTTCTGCTCGTCTTCGGGCTTTTCAACAAGTGTCCACACTTGATTCCTCTCGAAGTTGTGTAGCTCTTCTTGCATGGCATTCACCCAATCCGGGTCTTGATGGGATTCTTCTACCTTCAAAGGATCAAATCTAGAGATAAATGAAAAATGTTCGCAAAAGTTAGCTAAACGAGATTTAGAGCGAGTTATTCTCCCAATTTCTATGTCACCGAATATTTGATTCAACGGATGATCTTTGTTCACTCTTGCTCGAACTCGTGACAGCTTCTTCTTGTTGGATGGTGGAGCTTCTTCATCATCATCTTCTTGCATTTTGTCATTGAGGGCGTCAACTCCTTGAGGTGGTGGTGAGGAAGGTTGAGGTGGATCATCACGATGTTCTTATTCCTCTTCGTCATCATGTCGTGTACCGCTTATGGACGCCTCCATGTCGTTTTGTGGTTCGCCTTGATGCAAAGTAGGAGCTTCCACTTGAGTTGATGAAATACTTTCCTTCACCTCGATGGGACGTATCTTGCCGATAGGTAGATCTTGGATGGCTTCCGAAGGTTCCTTATCTCCAACATCATTTGGCAATTGTTCGACTTGTGAACCATTAGACACATCAAACTTCACATCTACCGTCTCTTCAACTTATCAAGTGAAGCTGTTGTAGACACGGTAAGTGTGAGAGTTTGTTCCGTAACCAAGTAGCAAATCTTCATGATATTTAGGAGAAAATTTAGTGCGATGATGCTTATCAAGAATATAACACTTAGAGCTGAATACTTAGAAGTATCTAACTAGGGGTTTGTTACCGGTGAGTAGCTCGTATGCCATTTTACCGAGAAGCTTGTGTAACTAGAGTCGGTTTATTGTGTGACAAGTTGTTTCCATGGCATCTACCCAAAAGAGTTGTGGCATCTTGTATCGCCAAGCATCGTTCTGGCCATCTCTATGAGAGTCTCATTCGTCCTTCTACAACTCCATTTCGTTGAGGCATGTACATCGCTGAGAACTCATGTGAGATACCTTCTTCGTCAAGAAAACTATCCACATTTGTGTTCTTGAACTCCATTCCGTTCTCTCTCCGAAATTTCTTGCTCTTCACTTCAAATTTATTTTGAGCTTTCCGAGTGAAGTTCTTGAAGATCTTTTGCACATGTGACTTACCATCAAGAAAGAATACCCACGTAAATCTGAAAAATCATCAACAATTACTAAACCAGAAGAACTTCCACTGAGGCTCTTGTAAGTGTTGGGACCAAAAAGATCCAAGTGGAGTAGCTCATATGACCTTCTTTTAGTTATGATGTTCTTCACGGGATGACTTCCACCGACTTTCTTTCCTGCTTGACAAGAACTACAAAGTCTATCTTTGTCAAAGATAACATCTTTAACACCAAGAATGTGATCACCTTTGATAAGCCTATCAAGGTTACGCGTACCTACATGTCCTTGACTCTATCACAACAGACCTTCCCCTGCAACGACACCAGAAGAATGCTACTAGCACTCCCCGGCAATGAAACTAGAAGAATGTTGTTGATGGCCCACCAGCGCGTGGGCTCGCAGCAGTTTTTGAGCGTAGAGTATTCGACCCAAATTTGTTGATACACTAGACAGGAGGTGAGAGAATACTCTCGAGTATTAGCAGCTGAATGAGTTAGATTCAACCACACCTGAAAGATTAGTATCTACAAGCAAAGTGTCAGCAGCAAAGTAGTATGATAACAACGGTGTCAGAAACGATCTATTGATGGCACACTATTCCTAACGATTGTATCAATGGCGCCAGAAGTTGCCCGTTGACGGAAATTGTCTGTTCCCATCAACGACCAACGAATCAAAATTGTAGCAGGTAGCAGCAGTGTAACGAGTAACAGTAGTGGCAAGGAACAACAGTAGTGACAACAGTAGCAAGTAGCAACAGTAGCAAGCAACAGTAGTAACAGAAGTAGCAAGTAGCAACAGTAGTAATAGCAGTAGCACCAGAGCAAGACAAGTAATAGCAGCCGTGGGACAAACTCGTAGGCAATGGGTCGGTGATTCGTTTGGATGATATTCATCATGCAACAGTTATAACACGGAGAGATATGTGGCCAGCTCCTGTTCGTCAATGTGATGTAGGCATGCATTCCGTGTATAGTCATACGTGCTTAGGGAAAAGACCTTGCATGACGTCTATTGTCCATCCCTCCCATGGCAGCATGGTACAAAAGGATACTATAGGATATTAAGGTTCTCCTTTTAATAAAGAACCGGAACAACACATTAGCACTTGATGAACACATGAACTCCTCAAACTATGATCATCACCGGGAGCGGTTCCGGTTATTGTCATTCCGGGGTTGCCGGGTCATAACACATAGTAGGTAACTACAACTTGCAAGATCGGATCTAAAACACGCATATATTAGTGACAACATAATAATTTCAGATCTGAAATCATGGCACTCGGGCCCTAGTGACAAGCATTAAGCATGGAAAAGTAGTAGCAACATCAATCTCAGAACATAGTGGATACTAGGGATCAATCCTCGTAAAAACTAACTCGATTACATGATAGATCTCATCCTACTCTTCACCGCCAGTGAGCCTACGAATAGATTACTCACGAACGATGAAGAGCTTCATGGAATTGGAGAGGGAAGAAGGTTGATGATGACGATGGCGACGATTTCCCCTCTCCGGAGCCCAAAACGGACTCCAGATGTGTCCTCTAGATGAAGAACAGGATGTGGCGGCGCCTCCGTATCGCAAACGCGATGAAATCTTCTCTTCTGATTTTTTTCTAGGCGAAAGTGAATTTATAGAGCTGAGATTGGGGGTCGCAGAGCCACGTGGGCACCACAAGCTTGGTTGCCGCGGCCAGGGGGTGGCCGCGACAACAGGGCTTGTGGCCGACTGGCCCACCCCCTTTGGTGGATCTTTGCGCAGGTATTTTTCATATTTTCCAGAATTATTCTCCGTAAATCTTCAGGATGTTCCGAGAACTTTCATTTCTGCACAAAAACAACACCATGGCAATTCTACTGAAAACAGCGTCAGTCCGGGTTAGTTCCATTCAAATCATGCAAATAAGAGTCCAAAACAAGGGCAAAAGAGTTTGGAAAAGTAGATACGATGATACGTATCAAACTCCCCCAAGCTTAAAACCTTGCTTGTCCTCAAACAACTCAGTTGACAAACTGAGAGAGAAAGAAAGAAAACTTTGACAAACTCTGTTTGATCTTGTTGTTGCAACTATGTCTAACTCATAACCAGAATTTTAGCAAGATCACAAGTTAACCACATAAGCAAGTGACACAAAGGTCTCACGGTAAACTAATATCAATGGCATAATCAGCTAGCGAGCAAATAATAGCGAGTTTCAGATACCAACAATTCAATCAAAACAAGCATGAAGCAATATGAATAGGTGGTATCTGGCTAGCTCTTTATGAGACCGCAAAACATAAATGCAGAGCACTTTCAAAGATCGAGGGCTGACTAAAAATTCTAATTCATAGCAACGAAGATCCAGTCATAGTCATACTCAATATCAATCAAAAGCGAAGCATAAAAATGACAGAGGTTCTCTCTAATTGGTGCTTATATTAGAAGAGGATGACTCAACAGGAAAATAAATAGACAGGCCCTTCGCAAAGGGAAGCATTGATTTGCAGAGGTGCCAGAGCTCAAGCTTTGAAAACAGAGATAATAATTTTGGGTGGCATGCTTTCATTGTCAATGCAATGACCAAGAGTTCTCAATATCTTCCACGCTACTCATGCTATAGGCGGTTCCCAAACAGAAGAGTAAAGTTTTAACTCCCCCACCACCAATCAATCACACTCCACGGCTAGCCGAATCCTCGGGTACCATCCATACTAACATCAATCCAGGGGGAGCCTTGTTTTACAGTTATGTTTTCGATTTAAGCATGGAACTGGGCATTCCAATTACCGGCCCCTTTCTCGTGAATGACAGTGAATAAACACATGTCGAGGATAGCATGCCTAACATGGAAGATACCAATAGCCCCCTGTCACCACATGAGCAGTTCGGGCATGCAAAACAGATTATTTCTTGAAGGTTTAAAGAATGGCACATGCAAATTTACTTGGAATGGCAGGTAAATACCGCAAATAGGTAGGTATGATGGACTCTCATGGAAAAACTTTTGGGTTTATGGAGGTGGATGCACAAGCAGTATTCCGCTTAGTACAAGTGAAGGCTAGCAAAAGACTGGGAAGTGACCAACTAGAGAGCGACAACGGTAATCAAGATGCAATGAGTTTGACTAACATGGAATGCAAGCATGAACATGATATAAATCACCATGAACACAAACATCATAGAGGCTATGTTGATTTTGTTTCAACTACATGCATGAACATGCGCCAAGTCAAGCCACTTGAATCATTCAAAGGAGAATACCATCCTATCATACTACATCATAGTCATCTCAAAATCTTTGTTGGCATTCAAGACAAACCACTATAAGCTCCTAGCTAAATAAGCATGGCATCAGAAACTATGCTCTCTAAGTTGTCATTGCGAACATGGTTCTCTCACAAGAAAGCTGAATCTGGAGCGACAAGCTAGTCATATTTACAAAACAAAATAGATAGAGTTCATACCAGCTTTTTCAGTCTCAGTCACTTCATCATATATCATCATTATTGCCTTTCACTTGCACGATCGAACGATGTAAACAATAATAAGCGCTCGTGCAATGGACTAAGCTGAAATCTGCAGGCAAACACAAAGGAGAAGACAAAGTAATATGGCTCTTTGAAAGCTAAACAGGTATGCATGCAAGAACCACTAAACATTGTAACCAATATCTTCTACCCCGACCCAAAGAAAAAGAAAACTATTTACGCGGGAAAGCTCCCAACAAGCAAAAAGAAGAAAGGAAAATCTTTTTGGGTTTTCTCAAAAGGACACAAAGCAAGAAAACAAGAAAATGAAAATAAACTAGCATGGATAATACAGTGGCAAAGTGTGGACACCGACGAACAAAGTAAAAGCATAAGCATGAATGTAAAGTCGGTGAGAACACGTACTCCCCCAAGCTTAGGCTTTTGGCATAGTTTGGTCTACTCCCAAGCCTGGAAATAACCAGCTCCGGGATACTTCGGAGCAGACTGTGGATGCCACTGCTGTGTGAGCTCCTCTGGCTCCCACTGATAAACTGGCGTCTGGTACTCGACTGGCGGCTCGGGCACGGGCACCTGTGGTTGGGCTACGCCCCAATATGCGTAGATGTCCGAGGGCATAATAGTGTACCTGCATGCATGAAGATCGAACAAAGAAGGAGCAGGCAAAGTAATAGTCTCTTGAGTACCCTGACTAAATATGAGGTTATAAATCATCCGTCTACTAGCATCTCTATCCAGAAAATCATGGCGAACCATGTTGTCATAATCCAGATATTTCTCAGGAAGAAGCATCTCTTCTTCCTCTCGAAGTCTAATGGGTATCTCAAAGTGTCTAGCGAGACGAGTAGCATAGATACCTCCAGAGACGACACCTTTGGAACGGTTTGTGTTCAACCGCTGAGCTACTATATCACCTAGGCTATAAGTCTTAGTGCTATAAAGGCCTTCGCGCAAAACCGCAAGGTCTGGAGAGCTAAGTGATCCAGCCTCCCCACGGCCAATCAGACATTTTCCCACAAATAATGAGAAGTACCGAAGCACAAGAAAATGTATGCTAGCAATTCTAGCGCGAGACACTCCTCTCTCCTCTCCAACAGAAATAGTACCTATGAAGTCCTCCAAGTCCCGTGGACGAGGATCATGAATATCCCCAACACAAGGTAATTTGCATGCAATATAAAAATCCTGTAGTGTCATGCACTGGGGGATATCGTACAACATGAACTCAACCATGGGAGGATTCTTCCTCGGATAAAATTTGAAGCTTTGAACGAAAATATTGGTGAGGAGGAGGTATTGTGAGAACTTATCTTCAACGAACGCGGTAAGACCTGCGTTCTCCACCAAGTAATAAAAGTCTTCATAAAGCCCGGCGGCGCGTAAAAATTCATCACTTGGCCACTCGCATGCTAGAACTTCTGTGACTCGAGGAACCACGTACTTTGGGTGGTTCTTCTCATCCTCCTTGGGGTTACGACTTGAAGATCCTCTCAAGAACCTCCTCATCTTTTTCCTTTTCTAGCTGTGAAAAATTCTGATATTTTTAGACTTTGAAAGAAAAGTGCATAAAGATTAACCCAACTCGTAGCAACTACTTGTACTGGTGCCTAGAGACCATATCACACGCTAAAACTACTTGGGACCAGCTAAAATCAACATTTCAAGCTCAAGAACAGGGTCACCAAGGTAGCAAGAATACGCGAAGGATAAAGCACTAGAGTAAAAACTAATTGGACCAATGGAGGAGTTACTTACCAAGGAGTAATTTCCCCCAAATGGTTCGGAGAATGATGGTTTGAGCAAGGAGATCGAAAATCACAGCCAAATGAGCAAGAACACGAGTTTGAGCTGCGAAACGTTTTTTTCTGGAGGTGGCGGAAGAGGATGGGAGCTGGAATGAGTGGAGGGGGTCCCTGTGGGCCCCACAAGCTTGCTCCCCACGGCCAGGGGGTAGCCCGCATTGACAGGGCTTGTGGCCCACTGGGGTGGCCCCCAGGCCAGCTCTCTGTCCCAGTATTTTTCAAATATTCCAGAAAAAATCATACTAGATTTTCAGGACCATCGGAGAACTTTTATTTCGAGGTATTTTTCTCCGGGACACTAAAACAGAAAACAGGAAAAACTAAACTAAATCTATCATTCTTCTTCTAGGCAACAGAAAGTGAAAGTTTAAAACAGAGGTATGTGACTCTTTGATTCATCCATTTCATGGTCGTCAAAAGAAATCCGTCAATGGGCTTGATCAAATCCTTATGACAAAACTTTCTCGAATCGCAAGAGAGAATGGAGAATTTTCAAATAGCCACTAAGTCACCTCAATGGGGATATGAATCTCCCCAACAAGCAATTCATACTTCATCTTGACACGAGGAATAGGGCATTCAAAGCTCCCAATAAGAATCGATGAAGTTTTTTCAATAACATTGATGCAATGAACTTGATATCATTTCTTCGGAAAGTGCACGGTATGCTCATTACCGTTGACATGGAAAGTGACATTGCCTTTGTTGCAATATATAACAGCCCCTGAAGTGTTTAAAAAGGGTCTTCCGAGGATGACAGCCATGGCATCGTCCTTGGGAATATCCAAGATAACAAAGTCTGTTAAGATAGTGGTGTTAGCAACCACAACAGGCACATCCTTGCAAATGCCAACAAGGAAAGCAGTTGATTTGTCGGCCATTTGCACAGAGATTTCAGTGGGTGTCAACTTATCAAGTTCAAGTCTACGATAAAGAGAGAGAGGCATAACACTAACTCCGGCTCCAAGGTCACAAAAGGCAGTTCTTACGTAGTTTCCTTTAATGAAGCAAGGTATAGTGGGCACTCCGGGATCACCAAGTTTCTTAGGAGTTCCACCTTTGAAAGTGTAATTGGCAAGCATGGTGGAGATCTCAAGATCTAGTATCTTCCGTTTATTAGTCATGATATCTTTCATGTACTTGGCATACAGAGACATTTTGAGCATATCAACTAACCGCATCTGCAGAAAGACGGGTCTTATCATTTCAATAAAGCTCTCAAAATCCTCGTCATCCTTTTTCTTGGATGGCTTAGGAGGAAAGGGCATAGGTCTCTGAACCCATGGCTCTCTTTCTTTACCGTGCTTCCTAGCAGTGAAGTCATTCTTATCGTATCTCTTAGGGTGTGGATTATCAGGATTAACCGTAGGTTCAATCTCCACATCCTTATCATTGCTAGGTTGAGCATCATTACGAACATCGCTCTCCATATTGTCACCAGGTTCATGTTCTTCACCAGATTGTGTTTCTACATCAAACGCAAAAATATCATTTGGTTCTTCAGGTGTGACAGTATTTGGTGAACTAACATGCAGGTTTCTATCATCCTTCTTCTTCTCCTTAGGATGGCTAGGTGCATCTGCATTAATTCCTTGAGAATCTTGATCAATTCTCTTAGGATGACCTTCAGGATACAGAGGTTCCTGAGTCATTTTGCCTCCTCTAGTAATGACTCTGATAGAGTTGTCATTTAATTCATTGAGCAAGTCATTCTGAGCTTTGAGTACTTGTTCTACCTGAGTAGTAATCATAGAGGCATGTTTACTTAGAAGCTTCAGATCATTGACATTTCTGTCTACACAAGCACTTAAATGACTAAGCATACGAGTACTTTGTTCCAAATGTCTGCTAACATAATCATTGAAACTCTGTTGTTTGGCAACAAAGTTGTCAAATTCATCAAAGCATAGGATAGCAGGTTTATCAAAAGGAATATCACTCTCATCAAACCTACGCAGAGAATTTACTTCTACTACCTGTATCGGGTTATCGAGACCATAGATCTCTTCGATAGGTGGTAGATTTTTGACATCTTCAGATCTAATGCCTTTCTCTTGCATAGATTTCTTGGCTTCTTGCATATCTTCGGGACTGAGGAATAGAATACCTCTTTTCTTCAGAGTTGGCTTAGGAGATGGTTCGGGAATAGTCCAAGCATTATCGTTGATCAAGATGTTATTCAGTAGAGTCTCAGCTTGTTCTACAGTTCGTTCCCTAAAAACACAACCGGCACAACTATGTAGGTGGTATCTAGAAGCATCGGTAAGTCCGTTATAGAACATATCAAGTATCTCATTCTTCTGAAGAGGGTGATCAGGAAAAGCATTCTGTAGCTGGACGAGCCTCCCCCAAGCTTGTAGGAGACTCTCTTCTTTGAGTTGAGCAAAGTTGTATATTTCCTAGAAGGCAGCTTGCTTCTTATGGACAGGTTAATATTTCTCACAGAAGTAATATACCATGTCCTAGGGACTACTCACACATCCAGGAGCAAGAGAAGTGAACCAGGCTTTAGCGTCATCCTTTAGAGAGAAAGGAAACATCTTAAGGATATAGTAGTGGCGGATCTTCTCCTCACTCGTGGAAAGGGTGGCTATATCGTGTAGTTTGGTAAGATGGGCTGCGGCCGTCTCAGACTCATAATCGTGGAAAGGATCAGATTCGACTAGAGAGATTATCTCAGGATCGACAAAGAATTCGTAATCCTTATCGGTGATAAAGATAGGTGAAGTGGCAAACTTCGGGTCGTATTTCATCCTAGCTTTCATACATTTTTCCTTCCACTTGAGAAGTAATTTCTCAGCGTCATAGGCATCCTTACACGCAAGAAAATCCTCAACTATATCTCCCTCCATAACGTAACCCTCATGTATATCAGGCAATTCATATCTAGGAGAGCTAGATCTAGCAGGAGCAAAAGCAGGTTCTATCTCAATAGTATCGGCAGTTTCAGAAGCATCACGAGCATTGGCAGTAACTCTAGCAATATGAGCATCAAGGAATACCCCTAGTGGTATATCAGGCAAAGTAGTATCTCTAGAAGTATCAAGATAGCATCATCAGGCAAAATAGCATCTCTAGCATCATCAGGCAAAGCATTATCAAGCATAGCATCATGGATAGCAGTATCAGGCATAACATCTCTAGCAGTATCAAGCATAGCATCTCTAGTAGTATCAGGCATAGTAGCATCATAAGCATCATCAAGCACATGCGACATATCAAGATTTCTAGCAGGAGGTGATGTCGCAAACTTACTCATAACTGAAGGTGAATCAAGTGCAGAGCTAGATGGCAATTCCTTACCTCCCCTCGTAGTTGAGGGCAAGACTTTGGTTTTTCGATCCTTCAGATTCTTCATAGTGATCAGCACATATAAATCCCAAGTGACTCAGAGAATATAGCAATACCTCCCCGGCAACGATGCCAGAAAAATGCTGACTGTGTGACAACAGACCTTCCCCTGCAACGGCACCAGAAGAATGATGCTAGCACTCCCCGGCAACGAAACTAGAAGAATGTTGTTGATGGCCCACCAGCGCGTGGGTTCGCATTAGTTCTCGAGGGTAGAGTATTCGACCCAAATTTGTTGATACGCCAGACAGGAGGTGAGAGAATACTCTCGAGTATTAGCAGTTGAATGAGTCAGATTCAACCACACCTGAAAGATTAGTATCTGCAAGCAAACTGTCAGCAGCAAAGTAGTATGATAACAACGGTGTCAGAAACGATCTGTTGATGGCAGACTATTCCTAACGATTGTATCAATGGTGCCAGAAGTTGCCCATTGACGGAAATTGTCTGTTTCCGTCAACGACCAGTGAATCAAAATTATAGCAGGTAGCAGCAGTGTAACGAGTAACAGCAGTGGCAAGGAACAACAGTAGTGACAACACTAGCAAGTAGCAATAGTAGCAAGTGACAGTAGTAACAACAGTAGCAAGTAGCAACAGCAGTAGCAGCAGAGCAAGACAAGTAACAACAGGAGTGGGACAAACTCGTAGGCAGTGGGTTGGTGATTCGTTTGGATGATATTCATCATGCAACAGTTATAACACGGAGAGATATGTGGCTAGCTCCTGTTCGTCAATGTGATGTAGGTATGCATTCCGTGTGTAGTCATACGTGCTTAGGGAAAAGAACTTGCATGACATCTACTGCCCATCCCTCCCATGGTAGTGGGGTCCAAAAGGATACTACAGGATTTTAAGGTTCTCCTTTTAATAAAGAACCAGAACAACGCATTAGCACTTGGTGAACACATGAACTCCTCAAAGTATGATCATCACCGGGAGTGGTTCCGGTTATTGTCACTCCGGGGTTGCCGGGTCATAACACATAGTAGGTAACTACAACTTGCAAGATCGGATCTAAAACACACATATATTAGTGACAACATAATAATTTCAGATCTGAAATCATGGCACTTGGGCCCTAGTGACAAGCATTAAGCATGGAAAAGTAGTAGCAACATCAATCTCAGAACATAGTGGATACTAGGGATCAATCCTCGTAAAAACTAACTCGATTACATGATAGATCTCATCCTACTCTTCACCGCCAGTGAGCCTACGAATAGATTACTCACGAACGATGAAGAGCTTCATGGAATTGGAGAGGGAAGAAGGTTGATGATGACGATGGCGCGATTTCCCCTCTCTGGAGCCCAAAACGGACTCCAGATCTGTCCTCCAGATGAAGAACAGGATGTGGCGGCGCCTCCGTATCGCAAACGCGACGAAATCTTCTCTTCTAATTTTGCTGGGCGAAAGTGAATTTATAGAGCGGAGATTGGGGGCGGCAGAGCCACGTGGGCCCCACAAGCTTGGTTGTCGTGGCCAGGGGGGTGGCCACGGCAACACGGCTTATGGCCTACTGGCCCACCCCCTCTGGTGGATCTTTGCGCAGGTATTTTTCATATTTTTCAGAAAAATTCTCCGTAAATTTGCAGGACATTCCGAGAACTTTCATTTATGCACAAAAAAAACACCATGGCAATTCTGCTGAAAACAACGTCTGTCCGGGTTAGTTCCATTCAAATCATGCAAATTAGAGTCCAAAACAAGGGCAAAAGAGTTTGGAAAAGTAGATACGATGGAGACGTATTAGTCCTAACCTTCTATGCCATAACCAACCTTTAGAAGATTTTGCAATAAGACATGTACGGGGTTTGGATTTTTTTAGTGAAATCAACAATGTATATATCACCATTGCAGTAAAGACCATGTTATATGATCACCTTTGATAAGCCTGTCAAGGTTACACATACCAACATGTCCTAACCTTCTATGACATAACCAACTTTTAGAAGATTTTACAATAAGACATGTACGGGATTTGGATTTTTTAGTGAAATCAACAATGTATAGATCACCTTTGCGAAAAAATAGTAAAGACCATGTTATAGTTATCACGGTGAAACACTTGATACTCAACTTCCGTAAATAGCACATTGAAACCAAAGTTTGCTTGTCTAAATACGGAAATAAGATTGTAGCCAAGGGATTCAACAAGCATGACATTTTCAATGGAACTATCATAAGATATGGCCACCCTACCAAGACCAAGTACCTTACCCTTGGAGTTATCTCCAAAAGTCACATACCTTCGAGGTCCATGGTTTGGTGTAATCTCATGTAACATGTCTTTATCTCCGGTCATGTGATCGGTGCATCCACTGTCGAGTATCCACTCTTTTCCTCCGGCCATGTAGTCTCTAAGGTTCGCCATAAGACTAAGGTTCCTTATGGTCTTCTCATACTCGGTGTCAAACTCTTCATGTTCATTGTAGTAGCCATTGTCGGATTTCGCACTGTGCAAAACCCTAAAGATTCGGACTCAGGGGCGTGTACGAAGATATCTCATGGGCTCGCCACACCTAACTCGCTACTCGTCGGGGATGGCAAAGAACTCGCTCAATGGTGAGAAAGACACAGAACACGACAGTTTACCCAGGTTCGGGCCGCTCGGAAGAATAATACCCTAATCTTGCGTTGGTGGATTGCCTCTCATGAAGGTTGGTGGATGAACTAGTACAGTGTTCGAGGGCCTCCGGAGGCTGGATGGCCTTTCTGTGGTGCCAATGGGCGAATGAATGGATCGGGTCCCTCTCTACGAAGTAACCTACCCTCTATATATAGTGGCGGCCCTTGTCCTCTTCCCTTATCGTTTTGGCGGGAAGGGATCCCACAATGGCCAATTTTGGAGGGGAACAGGGGAACATGCTCTCCTGCCCAAAGGTGGTCTTCGCGTGCAAAGTGGCCGCCAGCGCTGCACGGACGTGTCCAGGGATGATGGCTGTCCTACTGACGGGCATCGATGGCTTTGTTACATCAGAAGGGAAACCTTTGAAATATCCCTTGGGAAAACCGGTACGTCCTTGCCCCATTTGCACTAAGGGGAAACTGCTCGGCCGTGCTGTTTGCTGCTCGCCTGTCCTTCCTACACGTCATCACTACTGAAATCAGAGATTTTGCCATCTGGTGCTTCTTTGTCGTCTGCTGGCTGATGGCAAAGACCCTCTTTGCCATCAGCTACCAAAAACCAGACGGCAAAGAGCAGGCTGATGCCAAAGATACTATTTGCCATCAGCCAGCTCTTTGCCGTCTACCAGCTCACGACAAAGAGCATTCAGGCAGACGACAAAGAGCATGTGCGGCCCACCCCGCAGCCCCTCTCTCCCCCCTAACGGCCTCTCCCTTTGCCGTCCGCTTTTATCCTCTGTGCCGTCGGGAGGCGGACGACAAAGAGGGTGCCCCCCTAACGGCCGTTAGCCCCACCCCCATGCGCCTCTCTCTCACCCATAACGGCCACCCCGACACCCCTCTCTCTCTCCCCGGACACCACCGCCGCCGCCGCGCCCTCCTCCGGCCTCCCTGCGCCGCCGCCCCTCCTCCTCCGGCCTCCCTGCGCCCCCTCCTCCTCCCTCCTCCGGCCTCCGGCATCCGTGCGCCGCCGCCCCCTCCTCCTCCGGCCTCCCTGCGCCCTCCTCCGTCCTCCCTGCGCCCCCTCCTCCCTGCGCCCCCTCCTCCACCATGCCCCCTCCTCCTCCCCGGGACCTCCTCCTCCACCACCGCCGTCGAAGCTCGCCCCTTCTCCACCACCACCCCCTCCGCCACCACCGCCGTCTCCTCCACCGCCGCACCCTCCTCCTCCCCGGCCGCCCCCTTCGGTGAGTCATTTTTTTCTTTTTTTGCTAATTTACAGATTTAGTTTCGTTTTGTTAATTAGTGGTAGCTAGATTATTGTTAGTAGTTTTAGTGGTAGATTTAGTTAGGTTAGTAGTTTTAGTTAGGTTAGTTAGTTAGCTTGGTTATTTAGGTGCAGGAGGAGAAGAGGAGAAGAGGAGGAGGAGGAGGACGAGAAGAGGAGAAGATGAAGAGGAGTAGGAGGAGGAGGAGAAGAAAAAGAAGAAGAAGAAGAAGAGGAAGAAGAGGAGAAGAGAAAAATAAGAAGGAGAAGAAGAAGAAGAAGAGAAGAAAAAAATAAGAAGGAGAAGAAGTAAATAAGAAGAGAAGAACAGAATAAGAAAAAAATAAGAAGGAGAAGAAGAGAAAAAAAGGAGAAGTTGATTTTTTATTGTTTCGTATTTAGTGGTCGCTAGATTCTTTTTTAGTTACTTAGTGGTAGATTCTTTTTTTGCTGTGTAGTGCTATCTAGGTTTAGCAATAGTTTAAGTTAGCTTGGTTAGTTAGGTTAGTTAGTTAGTTAGCTTAATAGAAAGAATAGGAAGAAGAAGAGGAGGAGGAGGAGAAGAGGATAATAGGAGGAGGAGAAGAAGAAGAAGAAGAAGAAGAAGAAGAGGAGGAGGAGAAGACAAAAATAAGAAGGAGAAGAAGAAAAGAAGAAGAGAAGAAGAAGAGAAGAAGAGAAGAAGAATACCTTCTCCTCCTCCTCCTTCTCCTTCTTCTTGATTTCTTATTCTTCTTCTCCTCCTCCTCTTTCTTCTCCTCTATCTTATTCTCCTGTCCTTATTTTCCCCCAACAATGAGATAATTAGCCCATTTAGCTACAAAATGGCATAAAAACCTTGGTTAGCTCATGAATATTATATTCTTAACTTGTTTTCCTCTAAAATGACAGAATTAGAATATTTGTGTTGATCGGGTGGATTTACATGTGATAGTTGTCTCGTCACTGTGAGGTCTGCTGTGCGAAGACCTGCCCGTGCGTTGTACGAGCTCCGCCCCTGCATTCGTGGGTCAGTACAAATTTCATCTCCTCCCCGCCCCTTCATTTATTATGGCTCGGTTACCGGATGAAACTTTATAGATTTAGCTAATTAAATTAATTTATCAGTATGCGTGACCAGTATGCGTCTCCCATTCGAAAGGGCGACATCTATAAATATGCACGTCTTTGCATATTTATAACCGCCATCCTTTCGAATTGTCCAACATTATCCATGGACAGCCCGAGTATGTGTAGTTTGGGTTCGTTTTCCCGTATGCTGTGCTCTGGATCATATGCGGAATTTCGTCAGTGCCTCCCTGTTGTTCTCCGGATGCACATCCTCTCTGTTTATTGCGGAGACGTGTATCAGGAGAACAGCGGGGAGGTGCTGCCAAAATTTTGCGTTGGATCTGGAGCAGAGCATGGGAAAACGAACCCAATCTACACATACTCGGGTGGGATTAGGACCTGTCTTTACCTATTAGCATGTAGGTTGCCTGGACGTAATAAAAATGGTGAACCTGATTAACCGATGAATATAAATGCTAAATTATATTTAAATATATTTCTTCTGTCTTTAGTAGCTACGCAAGATGAGTAATCGTGCGTGGATGTATACCGGTTACCCTAGTTAGAAAGAGATGACGAAAGAATTGTTTGTAAAAACAAAGGAATTTGTGAAAGCCGCATTCGCAAATGGCCAGGAAAGAAACTATTGCCCTTGTCCTGGATGCGACAACTATAAAAAGACGACAGAGGACGTAATGATTAAACACCTGTAGAGGAGGGGTTTTAAGCCTAATTATACGGTGTGGACATTTCATGGTGAGTCTATACAACGCACAAGAGCTGAGGTGGTCCGTCGTCGCACGGACGAGCATGGTACCGGGATCGAAGACATGATGCAAGACTTTGATGATGCTCGGGATTCGGAAGATGAGATGGAGGAATCTGCAAAGGCCTTTTATGAAATGTTGGAGTCTTCAAAACGTCCTCTCCATGAGCACACTGAGCTCTGTCAGCTGGATGCAATTGCACAAGTTATGGCTCTGAAGGCTCAGTTGAACTTGGGAAGAGAATGCTACGACGCGATGATGACACTATTCGGACGCTTCCTACCCAAAGGCCATGTCATGCCTGCAAACCTGTACCAGTTGGACAAAATACTTCGTGTACTTAAGATGCCCTATGAGAAGATAGATGCATGTGAGAAAGGATGTGTCTTATTTAGGAAGGAGTATGCACACTTGGGCTATTGTCCCAATTGCGAGTCTTGCAGGTATCTTGTGGTAGACAACGGTATGGGTGAGATGAGGCAGACCAAAATCGCAGTTAGTGTTCTTCGGTATATGCCAATCGTACCAAGACTTCAACGTCTTTTCATGGTCGAAGAGACAGCCAGACAGATGACCTGGCACAAATTGGGCAAAAGAACCGAACTAGATGCAGATGGGAATAAGATGATGGTACACACATAGGATGGGGAAGCGTGAAAACATTTCGATGGATTGCATCAGGATAAAGCAGCAGATGCAAGGAATCCTCGAGTCTGCGCCGCCACGGATGGTTTTAATCCCTTCGGCATGAGGACGACCCAAGTTTTCTATCTACCATGGGCATGCCAAACGGATAAGAATCTGGAAGGTTGGTATGTTGTTTATGAATTATCACCACATGTCAGACCACCTGTCCCAAATGAACAGGATTATGAACCTCACATTAACCCAGACACATATGATGGAGAATTCTTCCAAGAAACACGTCTTTCCAAGAAACGTTTGAAGAACCGCCGTGCTTCACCCTAGAACATGGAAGTAGACAGCGACAATGAATCCGACTCCAGCCCTGAGCCGGAACCAGAAGACCTGGAACTCGTAGAGGTTACTGATGCGGATGACCTATCAATGCTTCAACGATTAAAGGAAGGCATTCCACAACTTCACGCCATTGAACCCGACGAGCACGTCATTCATGAAGACATGCGTGATAGTGATGATGATGATGCATTTATTGATCATGGTTATTAGTTTGTAAGATTCACAACTTAAATTATATATATTTTAATCTTTATTATTCTTGTACATATTATTATTCATGTCAGTTATTCAATTTTTTTATGTTGTACTAATTTCTTTTAATCTTTATCATGGCAGGTCACCAGGTGTGGAAAGATGGTGGGCGCTGGTCCAAATCGCTCGACGGGTTCTTCCCAGGCGCCCCGCACGAGGGGTGGTACTTCCTTTCCACCCCTATCTCTCCGTAGAGCCTTGGCAGACAGTCTGTCGACACCACCCGTGGGTTCTTCTTCATCGGCGGCATTGCCCACTAGGAGAGGTGCTGGTCGGGTAGGGAAGAAGGGGAAGGGTACAGGGAGAGTTGGTGGTCGCGGAAGATCCAAGAGGACTATTGAGCCGTCCTCGCCACCACCACCAGCTCATTCACCCGAGCATAGGACTACTATGGTCGACCCGTTTGCGGAGGAGGCTACGGGGACTCTGTTCCAGGAGCCTGGTATTGACGGGCATTCATCCCATGAGACTCCGGTCCAAGAGCAGCCTCGGGTCGAGGTGCATTCGGCCCACGAGACTACGGTTCCGGAGGCTTCACCCGACGTGGAGAGGCCCGGATGGGAGACCTGGCCGGATCGTGCCGAGTTGCCGGATTGGACAGAGGGTCCAGGTGGCTCAGGGGGCGGGGATGGCGGGGATGAGCTTATGGATAGTGAGGGGGATGTGCAGGTGGACGGGGCCACCGTGTACAAGCATGGTAGTACACGTCTCCCGGTCGCGCCGGCTACCCGCGAGCAGAGGCCGGTGATTAAACCTGAAGGAGATAGGTAAGTACATTTACTCTTTTTTTAGCTTTTGCCTTCAAGTTTGTTCAAATATCTAATGCGTTGACCTTATCATACTGCAGGGGATGGGTACATCCTCTTGGAGTCCGCAGGCCGAACTCCGTCCTTGGTGTGCTTTGCCGGACAAATTTCCCGGGGTTTGTCATGTTGCCTGGTGAGGGTCAGGTTCCTACACTAGGATTTTCCTCGGAGCACTACCAGTCTGCACAGGCCCCGCCGGAGGAGATTATAGATGGTGTCTTGTGCCACACGAGGGCCGAGATGGTGATCAAGAGCTTTTGGGTAAATTAACCTTTTTACAGAATCTAAAATTAACAATATAGCTAATTATTGTACTAATCAATGTTTTCACGTTTGATTGCAGACCTTCTATAGGTGTGAGGATGGATATGAGGAGGAGGCGGCCAGGGTTCTCGAGGCCGAGTGTAGGCGGTTACTACAGAACTTGCGCCACGAGGCTCGGCCGCAGGCTATTCGAGATTACTACGCCACGTGTGGTATTAAGAAGCAGAAGAAGGATTGCCGCGGAAAGTTTCTGAAGAAGGAGCAATACATGAAGGTAATTACCTATTCTTAAGTCCTTCTACGTCGTTTTCTTGATTTCATTCATAGGCGTAGTGCTGAAAATTCTTTCTAATAACTTACAGGTGCCGCCGAGATGGTGTGCGGATAAGATGGATTGTTGGGAGGCGTTGGTTGATGAGTGGTGCACAGGCAGCTGGCGAGCCGTCCACGAGAATGCGAAGGATCGGCGTAGCCAAATGGTTGGTGTGCCACAGCATCAAGGCAGCACCAACTTACTTCAGTTCGGACGAAACTGGGTATGTGATTTGCTTCATGATTCATGCAATTCATTCTTGATGCTAATATTTTGTTCCTCTCTTTTAGGCACATCACAATAAGACGGAGATGCCACACTTGTACGACCTTTATGGCATGGCCCATACTGCCTCGTACAAGAAGGCAAAGGCATTCTCTGAATCTGACCTGGATGATCCCAATAACTTCACCAACAAATCATCCCACCAGAAGCTCGTGGCATACAGTGACGCGGGGAAGGCTACGAATGGGGATGACTTTAACCCTAGCCAGGAACCTTTGGATCCAGAGCTGGTGATGACATCTGGTGGCTGGAGGCCCCATGGCTCGATAGCCATTGGAGATGGGATAATACGTTGTCCACTCACTCTCCCGGAGATCAAGGCGCGCCAGTCGAGCAGCTATCCTGAGATAATGCGTCGTCCACGGCCAGTCGATCTTGCCATCGAGGTTAGTTGTACGGACTAAGAACACTTTCATCCATTTCATTATGTGTGTCACCATAGATCATTTCTGTGGTAACGAGGAATGGTGTTTCAGGCTGCTCTTCAGAAAGAGAGATTGGCAAACCAGGCTGCTCTTGAGAAAGAGAGATTGGCAAGCCAGGCTGCTCTTGAGGCTGCTCTTGAGAAAGAGAGATTGGCAAGTTAGGCTGCTCTAGATGAGAGGGACCAGACCACGATGTTGGGGAACGTCGCATGGGAAACAAAAATTTTCCTACGCGCACGAAGACCTATCATGGTGATGTCCATCTACGAGAGGGGATGAGTGATCTACGTACCCTTGTAGATCATACAGCAGAAGCGTTAGTGAACGCGGTTGATGTAGTGGAACGTCCTCACGTCCCTCGATCCGCCCCGCGAACAATCCCGTGATCAGTCCCACGATCTAGTACCGAACGGACGGCACCTCCGCGTTCAGCACACGTACAGCTCGACGATGATCTCGGCCTTCTTGATCCAGCAAGAGAGACGGAGAGGTAGAAGAGTTCTCCGGCAGCGTGACGGCGCTCCGGAGGTTGGTGATGACCTTGTCTCAGCAGGGCTCCGCCCGAGCTCCGCAGAAACGCGATCTAGAGGAAAAACCGTGGAGGTATGTGGTCGGGCTGCCGTGGCAAAAGTTGTCTCAAATCAGCCCTAATACCTCAGTATATATAGGAGGGAGGGAGGGGAGGAGGCAGCCTCAAAACCTAAAGGTTTGGCCGAAATTGGAGGTGGAGGAGTCCTACTCCAATCCTAGTTGGAGTAGGATTCCACCTTCCCACTTGGAAACTCTTTCCACCTTGTGTTTTTTCCTTCTCAAACCTTATGGGCCTTAGTGGGAACTTATTCCAGCCCACTAGGGGCTGGTTTATCTCTTCCCATAGCGCATGAGACCCCTTGGGGCGTGACACCCCTCCCGATGGTCCCCGGCACCCCTCCCGGCACTCCCAGTACACTACCGATGAGCCCGAAACTTTTCCGGTGACCAAAACAGGACTTCCTATCTATCAATCTTTACCTCCCGACCATTCCGTAGCTCCTCGTGACATCCTGGATCTCATCCGGGACTCCGAACAACATTCGGTAACCAACCATATAACTCAAATACGCATAAAACAACGTCGAACCTTAAGTGTGCAGACCCTGCGGGTTCGAGAACTATGTAGACATGACCCGAGTGACTCCTCGGTCAATATCCAATAGCGGGACCTGGATGCCCATATTGGATCCTACATATTCTACGAAGATCTTATCGTTTGAACCTCAGTGCCAAGGATTCATATAATCCCGTATGTCATTCCCTTTGTCCTTTGGTATGTTACTTGCCCGAGATTCGATCGTCAGTATCCGCATACCTATTTCAATCTCGTTTACCGGCCAGTCTCTTTACTCGTTCCGTAATACAAGATCCCGCAACTTACACTAAGTCACATTGCTTGCAAGGCTTGTGTGTGATGTTGTATTACCGAGTGGGCCCCGAGATACCTCTCCGTCACACGGAGTGACAAATCCCAGTCTCGATCTATACTAACTCAACGAACACCTTCGGAGATACCTGTAGAGCATCTTTATAGTCACCCAGTTACGTTGCGACGTTTGATACACACAAAGCATTCCTCCGGTGTCCGTGAGTTATATGATCTCATGGTCATAGGAACAAATACTTGACACGCAGAAAACAGTAGCAACAAGATGACACGATCAACATGCTACGTCTATTAGTTTGGGTCTAGTCCATCACATGATTCTCCTAATGATGTGATCCCGTTATCAAGTGACAACACTTGCCTATGGCCAGGAAACCTTGACCATCTTTGATCAACGAGCTAGTCAACTAGAGGCTTACTAGGGACAATGTTTTGTCTATGTATCCACACAAGTATTGTGTTTCCAATCAATACAATTATAGCATGGATAATAAACGATTATCATGAACTAAGAAATATAATAATAACTAATTTATTATTGCCTCTAGGGCATATTTCCAACACACGACACGATTGATTGAGGAGGAGAGGTCCCGGAATGAGGCGGGTCAACGGGCCCTGTACAAGCTTTTTGTGGTAAGTTTTTTTTCACATTAGCCAAATCATGTGTGCAATATTTGTTTCATTACTAACTAATATGACCCACTCTTCAAGGTCTGTGCGAGAAGAGTGGTCAAGTCCCTCTACCGATGCCCGTCTTCTCTTCGATTGGCACGGTGAGTTTCATTATAAACTAGTACTAATAATTGAGTGTCATCATGCTAACTGAGACATTGCAAAATATCTATTCTGCAGAATAACTCCCGAGCGGCATCACACGACCCTTCTCCAGGTGTTTCTCCTCCTTGATGACCACTACGGTAAGTTTCTCTTCTCCTCTTTCATATTCTCCTTTCCTTAATTTCCCCAACAATGATGTAGTTAGCCCATTTAGCTCCAAAAAGACATAATTAGCCCATTTAGCTCCAAAATGCCATAATAAGCTCAAAATGGCATAAGAACCTTGGTTAGCTCATTAATATTATATACTTAGCTTGTTTTCCTCTAAAATGAGATAATTAGCCCAATTAGCTCCAAAAAGACATAGTTAGCTAATTTAGCTCCAAGAAGCGGGGAGGAGGATAAGAAATAGGAAAAATGAAAAGAAAGAAGAAGAAGAAGAAGAGAAGAAGGAGAAGGAGGAGGAGGAGGAGGAGAAAGAGGAGAAGGCCAATGACCTTCTAGTCATTCGCCTCCTCCGACTCCTTCTTCTTTATTTCTTCTTCTTCTTCTCCTCCTCCTCTTTCTTCCCCTATTTCATATTCTCCTTACCTTAATTACCCCAACAATGACATAATTATCCCATTTAGCTCCAAAATTCCATAATAACCTCAAAATGGCATAAGAACCTTGGTTAGCTCATTAATATTATATACTTAGCTTGTTTTCCTCTAAAATGGGATAATTAGCCCATTTAGCTCCAAAAAGACATAATTAGGTAATTTAGCTCCAACAAGAGGAGAAGATGAGAAGAAATAGGAAAAATGAAAAGAAAGAAGAATAAGAAGAACAAGAAGAAGAGAAGAAGGAGAAGGAGGAGGAGGAGGAGAAGGAGGAGAAGGCCAAGGACCTTCCAGTCCTTCTCCTCCTCCTCCTTCTCCTCCTTCTTCTTGATTTCTTCTTATTCTCCTCCTCCTCCTCTTTCTTCTCCTCTTTCATATTATCCTTGCTTTAATTTCCCCAATAATGACATAATTAGCCCATTTAGCTCCAAAATGCCATAATAAGCTCAAAATGGCATAAGAACCTTGGTTAGCTCATGGATATTATATTCTTAGCTTGTTTTCCTCTAAAATGCTATAATTAGCCCATATAGCTCCAAAAATACATAATTAGGTAATTTATATCCAACAAGAGGAGAAGAGGAGAAGAAATAGGAAAAATGAAAAGAAAGAAGAAGAAGAAGAAGAAGAGAAGAAAGAGAAGGAGGAGGAGGAGGAGGAGGAGAAGGCCAAGGACATTCTAGTCCTTCTCCTGCTCCTCATCCTTCTCCTCCTTCTTCTTGATTTCTTCTTCTCCTCCTCCTCCTCCTCTTTCTTCTCCTCTTTCATATTATCCATGCTTTAATTTCCCCAACAATGACATAATTAGCCCATTTAGCTCCAAAATGCCATAATAACCTCAAAATGGCATAAGAACCTTGGTTAGCTCATGAATATTATATACTTAGCTTGTTTTCCTCTAAAATGGGATAATTAGCCCATTTAGCTCCAAAAAGACATAATTAGGTAATTTAGCTCCAACAAGAGGAGAAGAGGAGAAGAAATAGGAAAAATGAAAAGAAAGAAGAAGAAGAAGAAGAAGAAGAAGAGAAGGAGAAGGAGGACGAGGAGAAGGCCAAGGACCTTCTAGTCCTTCTCCTCCTCCTCCTTCTCCTCCTTCTCCTCCTTCTTCTTGATTTCTTCTTCTTCTCCTCCTCCTCCTCTTTCTTATCCTCTTTCATATTATCCTTGCTTTAATTTCCCCAACAATGACATAATTAGCCCATTTAGCTCCAAAATGCCATAATAAGCTCAAAATGGCATAAGAACCTTGGTTAGCTCATGAATATTATATTATTAGCTTGTTTTCCTCTAATATGGTATAATTAGATCATATAGCTCCAAAAAGACATAATTAGGTAGTTTAGCTCCAACAAGAGGAGAAGAGGAGAAGAAATAGGAAAATGAAAAGAAAGAAGAATAAGAAGAAGAAGACAAGAAGGAGGAGGAGGAGGAGGAGGAGGAGAAGGCCAAGGACCTTCTAGTCCTCCTCCTCCTCCTCCTCCTCCTCCTTCTCCTCCTTCTTATTGATTTCTTCTTCTTCTCCTCCTCCTCCTATTTGTTCTCCTCTTTCATATTATCCTTGCTTTAATTTCCCCAACAATGACATAATTAGCCCATTTAGCTCCAAAATGCCATAATAAGCTCAAAATGGCATAAGAACCTTGGTTAGCTCATGAATCTTATATTCTTAGCTTGTTTTCCTCTAAAATGGTATAATTAGCCCATATAGCTCCAAAAAGACATAATTAGGTAATTTAGGTCCAACAAGAGGAGAAGAGGAGAAGAAAAAGGAAAAATGAAAAGAAAGAAGAAGAAGAAGAAGAAGAAGAAGAGAAGAAGGAGAAGGAGGAGGAGGAGGAGGAGGAGAAGGCCAAGGACCTTCTAGTCCTTCTCCTCCTCCTCCTCCTCCTCCTTCTCCTCCTTCTTCTTGATTTCTTCTTCTTCTCCTCCTCCTCTTTCTTCTCCTCTTTCATATTATCCTTGCTTTAATTTCCCCAACAATGACATAATTAACCCATTTAGCTCCAAAATTCCATAATAAGCTAAAAATGGCATAAGAACCTTGGTTAGCTCATGAATATTATATTCTTAGCTTGTTTTCCGCTAAAATGACATAATTAGCTCAAAAACATCATATTTTGTTCTTCTTCTGACATTCTTATTCACATTTTTGCAGATTGGATATACTACATGCATGGAAGCTGGCATTCATGGAGTTGAACAATGTTGATGGATGAAGTTTATATGTATATCATCTAGTTTTCATTTGAGTTGATGAACAATGTTGAACTATATATATATGTATATATGGATAAACAGTGCAATACTTTGTATGTTGGTTCTTTCGATATATGGGGATGTACATTGATTTATATGTGTATCATATATGTGTGGTGAATTATATATATGTGTTGGCAAGTATATGTGTGGTGAACTATATATCATATATGTGTGGTGAATTATATAAATGTTCTGTCAAATATATATATGTGTGTTCTGTGAAATAATATAAAACAAAAAAAACAGGTACTATATGGGCTCTTTGCCGTCAGCCAGCTGATGGCACAGGTCTTTGCCATCCGCTAGCAGACGACATAGGTGCCACATGGCACCCAGCTGTGCATCCTGGGGTGTCTATATAGGATCTTTGTCGTCTGCTTCCAGGGCGGGCAGACGACAAAGAAGAGGGCACAGAGGAGGGGGGAGGAGGAGGAGGCAGACGACAAAGAGTGGAGGGGGGAGGAGGAGGAGGCAGACGGCAAAGAAGAGGGGGGAGGCTAACGGCAAAGAAGAGGGGGAGGCAGACAGCAAAGCCTCCGTTAACCCCTAACGAAGGCAACGCCTGTTGGCTGCCGTCTCGAGCACTTGGCCGACTGCTCCTATGAAAAGCTGACGACAAAGCTCTTTGTCGTCCGCTTTGGGGAGACAGACGGCAAAGAAGGTACGATGCCATCGTAGGCTGATGCATAAATTTTGCTGGCCGTTAGATTTTTGCCGTCTGTGGTATTCTCTTTGCCGTCCGGGATTTACTCTTTGCCGCCTGTGATGGCAGACGGCAAAGAAGCTGATTCCTGTAGTGCATCCTTGACTCTTGAGGCTCGGCCTTGCCTCGGAATATCCGCCGCTCCGGAGGGGTCCTGACGAGGCCACCTGCGGGTCTTGATGTTGTTGCCCCTCGCGAGGCTGGGCCCCTCGCGAGGGCCTTGCCTTGGGTGGTGTAGTGCCCAATCGTGCTTGCTTGATGAAGTGGGCCAGCCCTGGGCCACATGCAAACAGGTCTGGGTACCACCATTCCGAGAACACCGACAGTAGACCCCGAGCCCAAGGCGTACCGAGTTATTAGGGACCTAACTTGTTGTGTTGGTCCATTATTGCTTTCCCTTCTCCTGCACTCGCTCTTCCTTCTTGGTCTCCAACTCCAACCGGCGCCTCCAGATCCAACACAGCGCCGCTCCCTTGTTGTTCCAGCTATGGCACCCACCGGCAAGCAGAAGCCCGAGACGCAAGGACCCACGCTGGCTCCTCCGCTCTTGGAGTGCGCCCTTTCGAAGGATGCGGATCTTGCCCCCGTGCTCCCATGGACTGTGGCCGAGCCCAACAAGCACGGGCGAAGCCTGATCTGGCCTGGCGCCGCAGCACAGCGGCCCGCGTCGAAGGTCGTATACCCCTTCTTCCTCCATAGCGTCTTCGCCGGACCGCTGCCACCTTTCTCCTCATTCTTCACTGCCATCATGAACCACTATGGTATCCAGGCCCTTCACCTCCAGCCCAACTCCAACTTGCTCATGTCTGTCTTTGCTTTCTAGTGTGAGGCGTTTGTAGGCGTGCAGCCATCGGTAGCCCTCTTCCGCCATTTCTTCCGCCTGCGACTGCACGACGGGGCCCATTTGTCGGCATGCGTCTATTTTGTAGCGGCCCAGAGCGGCAATTTTCTCCTAAAGGCCTGGAAGAATGTGGAAAACTTCATGCACCGCGGGGTTCCCATGAGTCTCAAGGACGCCAACCCTCAGCTGGACGAGCCGAAAGGGCTGCCGGAGAACACTTTTGCGTGGAGCTCAGTGAAGCTCTCCGACCCTCGGGCCGTGCCCATCCTGGATCGCTTCTCCCACGGCATCAGTGCCAAGAGGCTAACCGGTGGGATGATAGTGAAGGAATTCTTGGCGCAGCGCCTCGCACCCGTTCAATCCCATTCCAGGCCCCTGTGGGACTACCGGGCTGGTGACGACGAGCTCAGGCTCCGGTCCCAGGACCTTCCCACTGAGGAGCTGAACAGGGTCGTGGCGATCTTGCTGGGTAGTGACCATGGAGACCTACCCGAGGCTCTGGGTCCACTGTACTACCTCGATGACTGGGCCGATCTGATCGCTGCACTGCCTGTCTTCGATGAGTGGGGCTCTTCCCGGCCGAGGCCTCTGGTCCGGTGGAGGTATCTTCGGACGACACCTCCGGCGGGGAGGACTCGGAGAAGACCGTCGAAGACTGCCCCGCGAACGCGCCTCCCCGTCGCAGGCCATCGTTCTGTGCGAGCTTGAATATGATGATGCAACCGGCGAGGTCTCCGTGGTGATCTCCTCGTGCCTGACCAAGACCTCGAGGGGACCTGCACCGGCCATGCGCGCCACGCGGTCCGCGTGCATGCTCGCCCCCTAGAGGCACGGGACTGAGCCGCCCTCGGCGCGTCCCGCCTCTACCGGCAAGAGATCTAAGGTGCCAGGCTTGCCCCCCTCCGTGGGGGCCCGGACGCCCCTACCGTCGCCGGAGCGGAGAGGAAGAAGGGGTGGCGCGATGTTGAAGAGTAAGTGGTTCGTCTTGGCACGCTTCACGCGCTCATCGTCCGAGCATGGCTGATTCTCTTTTTTCCCGATGTCCAGGGATGTTGCTTCGCCGCGGGCGAAGAAGAAGAAGGCGAGCGTGAAGCCGAAAATGACTCCTAACGCGCCGCCGGCACCCCCCCCAACGTGCCGTAGCCTACCGATTAAGAAGGGGAGGCTCGCGGGGCGACATCCCAGGCCTTGGTCTCCGAGCCCCCCGAGCACCCGAAGCATCCTAAGGTGGTCGTGGCAGCGTCCTTGCCTGAGGGGCAGGCTCTTGAGGGTCCTCAGTCCGCCAATGCACCAATGCTTGCAACCTCGAAGCAACCTTCGGAGTCCCCGGTCCCTCATGACGCTGCATCCCCGACAGCACCCCCCAGGACAGCACTAGAGGCTCCTCAGGGGGAGGTCCAGAGGACCACGGTATACGTGTAGGGCGTCCTGAACCAGGCCTGCACTGCCCTGGGCAGGGGCGCGGTTGTGATGGCGAAAGGCGAGGAGGAGGCCAAGGCCGCTCGCGCTACGTGCGAGGAGGCGTTGGAGGAAGCCGCGGTAGCTGCCAAACGCTGCGAAGAGGCAAAGGCTCGCCTGAAGGCCTTCCAAGCAGAACAAGCCAAGCTAACCGAGCACCTTCGCCTGCGGGAGGAGGAACTCGCGGCCCGCAAGGCCAAGCTGCCCGAGAAGAAGAGTTGTCCCAGGAGAAAAATCGCTTGGGCACGAAGCAGGCGGGCTTGGATGAGCTTGAGAAGGAGATCACCTCGAGGAAGACCCTTCTCGATGCCAAGGGGGAATCCCTCGCCGTGGCCGAGAAGAAGAAGGCCGTGGAGCTGGTCGGCTTCCCGGAAGTTGAGCTCAGGCTTCGCACGGCGCTCCGCACCCTCTGTCGAGACGGGTTCGACAAGCCTCTGGCCTACCAAGAGAGTGGGTACACCGTGCTTGCAGCGGAGCTCGGCATGGTGTTGGAGGGCGTCGTTGTCCAGGTCGACAAGATCTTGGACAGCGAGTGCCACGACCTCTTCTTTGAGGCCGCGACACGCGTCTTCATTCACCTTCATCTTCGCTAGCCGGGATTTGACTTCGGCTCCGTGATCCTGCCGGTCCCCATTGAGGCCCGCCAAAGCGCTGCGAAGGTGGTGAAGGGCCCCATGGAGGCGTTGGTGAAGAGGTTCTCCCGCGTCACTGTTCCCTTGTCTCCGAATGCCACTGAAGCCGACGATGGGGAAGATGGCGCCACTGACGCCGACGACAAGCCCCTTGCGGATGGAGCGACTGGCGGCTCCTCGTGATTTCTTCCCCCTGTTTTTTTCCTGCAATGCACATCGTGCCTCGTGGATGCGTCAAACATATTTGTGTTTTCAAGGACTTATTAAGGCTTGTAATAACCGGCTGACTGCTTGAATGGTTTCTTCATCTCATTTCTTTCAGGTTTTCTGTGGTACTCTGCGTCAGCAGGGCCCGCCCCACATGCACTTCCGCCGCGAGTGAACCGACCGAAAACCAAGACGGTCCAAAGGGGGGAGGGGCTGCGAGCGCAGTTAGGCCCCTAAGTCGCGATGCTCAGGGGTCCCCCTTGACATGCGTGCAGCCCTCATGAGGGGAACGCGACTAGGATTTCGAAACTTCAGAACAACTTCAACACTCTGCGTCGGAAGGGCCCGCCCCACGCGTACCTCTGCCACGATTGGACCGATCAGAAACTAGGACGGCCCAAAGAGGGAAGGGACCATGGGCACAGTTCAGGCCCCTGAGTCGCGATGCTCAGGAGTCCCCCTTGACATACGAGCGACTCCAATGTCCCTCCTACGAAAATGACAATCTGGGACTTCCGAACTGCTTCAGCACTCCGAGTCGGCAGGGCCCGCCCCACACGTACCTATGCTGCCGTTGGACTGCCTGGACGGGCCAAGAGGGAAGGGGCTACGGGAATAGTTGAGGCTCCTGAGTCCCGATGCTCAGGAGTCCCCCTTGGCGTACGAGTGATTCCACCGTTCTCCCTGAGAGATTTTAAGTGGTTTGTTGAGCGCACTAGGCTCTGGGTCGGCACGGTCAGCCCCGCGCATACCTCTACCACCATTGAAGCTATCGGAAACCAGGACTGCCCAAGAGGGAAGGGGCTACGGGAGCAGTTAGGCCCCTGAGTCATGATGCTCAGGGGTCCCCCTTGACGTACGAGCGGGTCAGTACCTCCAATTGTGTGTCCCCCACGCTGGGCATGGGCGTGGTCGCAGGTGGACTGGGTTGGCTTCCTGGCCAGCTGTGGGCATAGTCATTAGTGGACTGTGTTGATTTCCTTGCCAGCTGCGGGCATAGTCATTGGCGGACTCAGTTGATTTCCTTGCGAGCTGCAGGCATAATCATTGACAGACCGAGTTGATTGCCTTCGTATTTGCCACAGCATGGAGCGTAGGGCTTCCACTAGGCATGGGATCGACCCCTCGGCGTCCTCGAGGGGCCCTAGGCGTATACAGCCTTAGCTCGTTATTACGTGAGAGTGTCACGATGGGGGTGTATCTGGGAGGTCGTGAGGATGCTTTGGCCACGCGAGTGTCCCTACCCCCGAGGCATTAGGCGCCTGATTCCTTTTGGGTCATTGGTAAACCCTGCTGACTTCTTCTTCTTCGGGAGTGAGGCTTGGTGTCTGCTGACTCGGGAGGACTGCTAGGATAAGCTTCGGTCGGAGTCGCCAAGCGGGGAGCCGACCGCCCAAATATGCAAGCAAGGTAGAATGTTAGGGTACCAAGTGGGTGCGACAGAAGCAACTGAAGGAAGCATAAATAAAAGTAGCGGCTGGGGAGTCCCCTGAACTCCTGGGGGCCTCATGGCCGTGTGGGCACCCTCGTACGGAGTGAGCCACAAGGTTACCTGGCAGCAGCCATAAGAGAGTCACCTGGCGGCCATGCCGCTGAAGCACCGAGGGCGCCGTCATCGCCCGATCTTCTGCTTCCACGATCGCGACCCTCACGGGCCCGTCGTCTCCCGAGGCTCGGGGCCTTCGCTTGGCCTGAGCATCTCCTCCTCTTCCTCTCCATGCCCTAGTAGGCAAGGCATGAGCATGGCCTGCTGGAGCTGCCGGTAGGTAGCAGCCGCGTTCCCCAGCCCAAAGGGCATGAGGGTGCCGGCGCTTGGGCAAACCCACCGATGATCAGCTCGCGCGGGCCAGAAGGGGCCTTGAGCCACGGCTCTATCGATTGTGAGAGCATTGAGGCAGATGCGGGGCCGATCTACCGTGCCGACGATGGTGATTGCGATTGGTGATGCAGGGTAGTCCCCGCCTCTTACAGCCTCGGCCTCTCTAAGTTCTTTGATTGCTCTGACGACGGATTCACGCGCACCGGAGTGCGCCATCAGGTTGTGCTTGAGCACCACCCTCGCCTCACTGGTCAGGCCGGGGTTCTGCCCGGTGGGAACCCCTAGTCCAGACACCAGGGGGGCCCCGAGCGCGCCTTCCTATGCGATGGGAGGCAAGACCCCATCCCCGGGCACGGAGCCCGAAGTCCCAGGGAGCTCCCTGGAGAGGAGTTGTCTCTTCTTCTCGCGTGGGTCCTCGTGATGTAGCTCCTCGTCTTTGTCGTCCGAGCGTTCTGCCTCCGCGGTGCGGTAGGCGCGCTCGATTGTGCAGATGACATCCTTCTCGTCGGAGGCGATGGTGATGACGCCGCTGCTCCCTGGCATCTTGAGGATGTTGCAGCCATGGTGGGTCACTGCCATGAACTTGGCGAGACCCGGGTACCCAAGGATCGCGTTGTACGACAGGTGGATGTGCGCGACGTCGAAGATCATGATCTCAGAGTGGTAGTTTTTACGCTCGCCGAAGGTGACTAGCAGATGCACCTGCACGATGGGCACGGTGGACCCCTGCGTGACTCCTGAGAAGGGCTTGGTTGGCATGATCTATTTGTACGGCAGCTGGAGTTTCTCGAATGTCTTGACTGAGAGGACGTTGAGCCCCGCTCCACTATCGATAAGGGTCTTGGTGACGAGGACGTTGCTGCTGGTCGGGGTGCACATCATGGGGAGTTTGCGGGCCATGAACGAGCACCTGAGCTGATTACTTGGGTCAAAGGTGATGGTTGTTTGGGACCAGTTGAGTGGGCGCATAGCTTCAGGCTTCGGGAGAGCGACATTCACCTCCTGTGCAAACTGCTTGAAGGCGCGGTTGGAGGCCGGGGTCTGGGCGCTGCCCAGGATGGAAGCCACCGCCCTAACCTCCTGGAAGCCCCCAGCCCCATCGTCATGCCTGTCTTCATCCCTCCTTCCGGGTGGCGGAGGCAATCCAGCCTCACGAGGGCGAGCCTCACAAGGCTGACTACAGCGTTGCCCCTCCTAAGGGTTGTCGCACCAGCGGTCTTCCCGAGCTTGGCCGCGCCAATGGTGTTCATGAGGCTGTTCACACCACCCCTGACACGGCTCCCATTCGTCCCAGCGGCCTCCACTGCGACCACCACTGCGCGCGGGGCCTCTGTCGCCCCGTCCAGGGCGCCTGCTAAAGTGCTCGGCACGGACCAGTCGGAGCTTTTGGCACTTGGAGGTATCATGGCCATTGGTGCCATGGAAGATGCACGTTGCCCCCCTCCTGACGGACGCTCTCCCCCTCAACTGTACTTCGTCTCAGGCTCGGCTGCAAGCACCACACGAGCCTTGCGCTTCGTCTCCTTTGCCTTGGTCTTCTTCTCTTCTGGTTCCGCCACCTAAGGCCCGAGGAGTGAGAGGCGACCTTCTTCAGCCCTGTCACACTAATTTGCTAGGTTGAACATCTCCAGTGCGGTGCTCATGTCATCACTCATGGCGAGCTCCTCCTTCATCTTGAGGTCGGTGACTCCGTCAGAGAAGGCCAAGATGACGGCCTCGTCCGACGCCTTGGGAATTTTGAGGCGCATGACCGTGAAGCATTGTATGAACTTGTGCAGGGTCTCCCCCTCCTAATGCTTGATGCACCGCATATCGTTCACGGGGAGCGCGGTCACGGCTGCCCTGGAATTGGCGATGAAGCGTTCGCGCAGACCATCCCAGGAGGTGATGGACAGCTTTGGGAGGTTGAGGAGCCAAGAGAGCGCGCTGCCCTTGAGCGCCATGGGGAACCAACACTCCGATCCGAATTTCCACACCTTTTTAGCACCTAGCTTAGGAATCTAGGGGACAAGATTCTTTTAAGGGGGATAGATCTCTCACACCATGTTATTACCTCACTTCAACTATAGTTTCAAAATCTGAGTTTTTTTTTCTTTCCAAAAACCAATGTTGTGAGTGCCATGATTGTCATTATGTGCTTGTATGGTTGAGTGAGTGGATTCAAAAACCATATTTGTATAACAAGATTATTCCTAAATTCTCTTTTTCTTATTTTGACTATTTTAAAGACCTTGATTTGGGTTGCACTACAAGTCCCTGATGACAAGGAGTGCCTTTACACAAAGATGGTAATCTGGTTTTAGAACTATATTAACTCTCCAAAATCATAAACCAATTATTTTTCAAATCATTTTCCTATTTTATATGCATGTCCATTTCTGAGGCCCGGAATGATATTTCTATATGAAAAGTTACATTTCTCCCTTAGAAAAAACTAAGTAAATTAGGAGATACTCACACGACATATATTTTTCCATACATAAGATTTTCAACCCCTATTTATATTCAAATTATTTGAGCAAACCCTTGAAAATCAATTATGTTTGTTTTGATCAGGAAATATTTCCAATAAATTCCTAGAAAATTCTAGTAACCTTCCCAAGCTATATTTGGTGACCAAACCAAGTTTCACCTCATTCCAAGGTGGTTCGGTTCACTAAATAATCCTAAAACCGTGTGTCCAAAATCAAGTTGATACATCTCTACATTACAAAGTTTATCCAAATGGCTTGAAACTTTGCAGGAGTGTTCAACACCTCAAATAAGGAGTCTATGCCAAAAATGGGATTTCCAGGGGATAATCAACCCAGATTTCCTTTGGAAGGGACATATCTGCCCATTTCGGGGTGATTTCTAGTTTGCATTGCCAAACTTGTCCAATGGATCTCAAATTTGGTGGAGCATTCTATTTTTGCATCAAACTCAATCATGTTAACTCTCATCACCAGTGGTAAAGTGTAGCTACCCCAAACACCTGTCGAACACCTTTTGCCAGACTCTTTCACCAAGCTCCTACCTCACTCCACACCCATACACTTTCGTCCAAACTCTTTGACCAAGCAGCTAGCACCACTCCCCAACTACAGGAGAGTGGCCCCTCCTTGAATCCAAGCAGAAAAGACAAAAAACCCATTCTAACTTCTGGGTCAAGGCTGGCATCACTCTTTTAAACACTTCCCATAGCCAGCAGAGAGTCTCCCGGCTCTCAAACGGCTAAGTAACTTAAGACCCAGCCCAAGGACACACCAGATATGGCCAAGGCGCCCAGAGCATGCTAGCATGTCGTGGCATGCCAAAACTACGCTACAGGGCACACCCGAAGCAAAGGTGGCCAGCCCCGGCCGGTTCAAGCCTTCCCCCGTTGCCCAGTCGCATCTCCGACAACCCCTCTGTATTAGGGCAGCCATAGGTCCCCTCCTCCCTCGCTATGTTGACCGGAGCGACGCGTCCCCGCGCGTGCCCGATTCGGCCAGAAGACCGCGGCTACGCATGCTTGCTCCTCCTCGCTCTCCCAGTGAGTCACAAGGGTCCTAAACCGCGTCCGCAATACCGTGGTTTCGACCTTCAGCTCTCACTACCCCTCCTGCGAGCCACGGTGAAACCACCCGTGCTTCCAGCTCAGTGCACCGTCGGGGGCCTATAAATAGGCCTTCCCCTCGCTCCAGCACCCTCATCCCACTTCTCCAGAGCCTAAATCATACCCCTAGCTACCCCATTCAAGCACAACGAGCTCCTTTGCTCGAGAACGATCGAGGCCCCGCCGCTTCGGAGCTCCGTCGATCTCGGGCTACAGGCTAGCTCCGACGCTCCTCTCTTCTTCTCCGTGACCCTAGCAGCTTCACAGAGCTTCCCCATCACCTACTCAAGCTAATCCCTGCCTGTAGTACCTAGTTCATGAGTCTCCTGAATCGGCTCCGCCGCACCAACCTCATCGCTAGTAAACCAGGGCCTCCCCATGGACCCCTCGACCACCAGCACGTAGGCGACGGTGAGCTGGTTCCATTCATGCCATCAGTTGGGCTCGAGGGCACCGGTAGCGTCATCGGCGTGCCTTCCCTCCCCTCTGTCCAGAGGTGGAAGACAACCCCTACAGGTGGGGCACACCTGTCGGTGGTTCCTCTCTCCCCCCTCTCTCCTCTCTGCCGCTGACCGTAGGGGCCTGCGCGTCAGGTTTGAACCTGGCCGCACGCACGCTTGGGCTGGCTGGCTCGCTGGCCAGCTGGGCCGGCTCAAGCCACAAGCCGAGCCAGGCCTGAGCCATAGCCCCTTTTTATTTTTGTGTTTAATCTAGTTTTAAAGGATTTTTGTAAAATTTGTTATCCAATATAATTTAATGATTTTTCCACCACAATTCTTCTAAAATGAGTAGAGTTTAATAGAGCCTTCGCACAAATTTTTGAGACAAGTTTCTGTATAACAATAATTAAAAAGATATTTTGAATATTTCAGCTTGTGTTAAAATGATTTTTAAAATAAACCCTTCACCAAAACCAGAGACAAATATTTTCAAGATGATAATATAGATTTATCAGAATAGAGCAACATTTTTAAAGCGAGTTTGTGTTCTGTTTTTGAGTGAGCTATTTATTATTGTATTATTTACTACGATGATAGATACCACGTTTGACGAAGGAGTTGGACTCGAAGACCCCGAAGACCCCGGATACCTAGATGATAAAGGCAAGCGGCCCGTTGACCATGTTTGAGCAAATATTATTTGCATGCTAGTAGAGCAAATATTCCTGTTGCATATGATCATGAATATTCGGTAAATCATCGATATGATGTTTCCGATGGCTCCTTCGGAGCACTTGCATTTTGAGCATGATCCTACCACCTATGAGGGTCACGCTAATATCATGTTGACAAGTAGAGCTAAGCATAGTAGAAGCATAAGCCTGATGATGGTAACTATCAAAGGTTTATGAAGACCCCGTTGGGTGCCACTAATGCCCGAGGGTGATGATGAGTTAGGTGGCCACTTGTGACATAGTGGTGCACCGGGTATATTTTGGCGTGAGTGGTTTTAGAAATGGGATCAGATATATGATGTGTCGATCATCCCAACCTTACATGTGCGACCATGTTACCTCTTTATGGGATGGGGCTTTGTTGATTACTCTGGTCGGTCCTAGCAAAGAGCCACATTACTAGTGGCGGGAGTGATGTGTGGTCACTCTCGTGACGGGGTAGTGCCAGGTAGGACGACTATGTCGTTTTTACGTGTTACGGGCACACCGTTGGTGCCTGCATGGATGATACTGTCCAGAGTCGGGGCTCGTAGGACGTACATCATGTGGGCTGGGTACCTATCGAGTGGATCTTTTTGTCTAGTATCGTCAGGGGAAAGGCATTGATCGGGTACTTACCTCGGGTATGTTATATACCGCGAGTCGTGGATGACACGGAAGTTTCCCGGATCTCGTGGGTACAACGTACAACCTCTGCAGAGTGTAAAACTATTCGAATAGTCGTGTCCACGGTCAAGGATAATTGGGTAATCTTGCTTAAACTACGTCTAGTCATTTCTGCATAAACCAAGTGTGTGTGTGTGTGTGTGTTCAAGGAGTTATGTGAAAGAGTTGATATGACCAAGTTTGGTGACTTGGCATATCGAGTGAACCCGAAGTGTTCAACCCATGACAGATATGTTGATATTTGTAACATGTCCTTCTAATACCATCTAGCTTATGATGCACATCCATCTATGGTCATGTTAATTTACAGTTAAGCTGTTGTCCACCAAAACTGCATATTACTTGTTGTCATACCTACTGCATTATCCATATCATGGGTTGTTTGCGAGTACATTCAAAGTACTCACTGGCTTGCCACTGGTTATGTTATTCACCAGACATGGAAGGACCGGAGTTTGGAGAAGAGTACGTCATCGGAGACGGACTTGCGGACTAAGACGCTTCCCAGTCAGAATGCCTATTGGTGAAGGCTGATGGCATGGGCACCCGCTTAGCCCCAAGATTTCACTAGTAGATGTATCAATGTGATTTGGCCTTATAGGCTTTACCTATGTGAACTTGACCTTGTTGGTCATTTGTTGTATCATTTGGGTATGTTGGATGTAAGACTCTTAATATTCAGTATATGTGTGTTCGGTGAGCATTGATCTCTGGGATCACTGAGCACGTTCATTCCGTGATCTCGACCCGTAAGTCAGGATCCCCACATGCCTTGCAGATGAACCACATCATCTGGATTGAGCAGATACCTTATATCTGTGACGCTGACCCTTACTTCATGCACGAGGCCTTCTTGGTAGTCTTCCCAAAGCAACATGAATACGCGAGTAACTACATCGCCGATTTCATGGTCGCCAATAAGGACAAGAAGGAGATTCTCGTGCCGTATGATCCCATATAAGTCATCCACAGATATATTTCCTTCAATTTCAATCATTCATTTTGCACACGTGGAGGCTAATTTGAGGTGTACTTATTTTGCGTAGCGACGGGCGCGCCGTCCTCATCATCCTTTACCCTCGATTCTCCCATGCTCTTTACTCCAACTTGTCGAAGAACATGAAGAAAAAGGATTACACCCACATCAAGTCTGTTCTCGACAGTGCTATCTTTTTCTACGGCCTACGGGGTGGAGCGATCACTACCAAGAGGACAATGAACCGCGCTCCCGCCTTTGCCCATAAGCCCGACTTCTACTCCATGTAGCAATCGAGTGGTACTCTTAGTGATGGATTCTATATCCTCCACCACATGTTGGAGTACACACGGGATCAACAGAATCTTCGCATGTCACCTACCTCTGACGATGCCCATATTCTGCAATGGGCAAAGAACCTAGAAGATATCCCGGATCACCGACTTCCAGCTGAGTTCTATCACATCCAGCGTGAACTTGCCCAAATCATCATGAAGGAGGTCGTCAAAAAACAAGGATGTTCTATGAAGAAGGAAAATGTCGCGGTAAGACGCCTGAACACGCGTATTGGCTGAGCGTCTCGACCTGAAGCCTTTCACTATGCTCGGGGACTATCTCCCTGACTTGGATGGATGGCACGACATGTTGGAGTGATTGACGATATATGACAAAGTGTCTTTTTAGTCCATACTTTCTCTATGATGAAACTTTGAGTTATGCACGACGAAACTTTATTTGTGATGTAATTAAACCCTCCTCCTCAACTAGCGAAAATCACTCTAGTTAGGGCATTTTGGGTACTATGAACTTTGTTATTTATGCTTATGAGATGTTGCTTCTATTTTTGCCAAGTCTATCTCTCTCTGTTTCTCAACTATATATGTTGTATATTATCGACTCATGTGACAATGCAGGTACATAGATCATCGATGGCGAAGAAGTTCTACGCCAGGAGTATACGGCGATTGACCGGAGTGTCAGGACCAGGTGTACCGGTTTCCGTGCGACAACCAGAGAGGGTTAGATAGCAGAGCCAAAGCAGAAAGTAGTTAGTTTAGGTTCAAGCTAGTGGGAGAGAAGGATACGAACCGGTGCCTCAAGAAATACTACATTATGTATGATGAGACATACCATGTAACTTGTATAGCTATATCATGATTATGATGTGTCGACATGATTTGTGTTGGATGGTATGATGAGACTATTATGTGTATGATAATCATATCATAAACTGGCAATATGCTCATCATAGAATAATGTATAAAATCTGTACAAAAACATCACAAATACGTAGCAAGAAAAAGATATGTGAAAATATAGTAGTAGCGCTCGTTAGGCCTGAAAATAAAAAACGCTACTTCTAAGCCACCTAGTAGTAGCGCTGGTAAGGACAGCGCTACTGCTAAGTAGCTATAGCTGTAGTGCGGGCCAAAGCGAGCTACTGATGAGCATTAGCTCTAACGTCGTATCAGTAGCGCGGTACCCCGAGCTACTGATAGCCCTAAAAACCGCGATATCGCTAGGCTTTTCCCTAGTAGTGGTGAGTGAGCAGTTGCCCTCAGCTTGCCCTTCCCCTTCTTCTATCGCCGTCGGCGACCACCGCACGCCTTTGGCGCCGGTGAGATTCAAACCTGACAGGGTGGGACCCCTCGTCAGAGGTCTTTTTTTTGTGAATCATTTTCGTCCATGGAGCCTTCTCCAGAAGCTGTTTTTGCTGCGGGTTGGAGCATAACCCTTCGGACGCTTTGAGTTTTCTCACACTAGCCCGTGATCAGATTCTGTTTTATTATAGAATGATCCCTAATCTTGTTTTGCTAATAACTTTTAATCTATAACAACTTTTGGATTGATTCTTTTTGCAAAGTCTTGCTCTTTGGGTCTAGTTTATTTCCATGTTTATTTGATAATTATTTGGAGACAGTAGCTAGGCCATAGCTCTTACGACGGTATATGTTGTATGACGTAGATTCTGACAAAGGAAACACCGATGTTAACTTCACTGAGCTCGATCTTGACTACGTGGAACCAGGCAAGCATGTTTGAAATCTGGATGTGTTGTTTGCTCACTAAAAGAATTTAGCATTCATCCATTGCATTAACCAAGCATATTGCATCTCTCATAAACAAGGTTAAAATATGACTATGGCAAGTTATGGTTGTGGGAGGTCGTGGATAGCCTAGTCATGCGAACGTGATAGGTTATGGCCTGGTCATGACAAGTGCATGGCAGTAATGGAAAGAAAGTAATTACTCCAGTATCGACCTAGATCGAGTCTTGTCAGTGTCTTACTTTCATTATCGCGCTGCCATAGTTTCCTAGATGAGGATTCGATATAGTCAGTCATAGGCCTATTATCAGTTACACACCAAGTAGAGGGGCCGGGGTGAAGGTATCCATGGCCCTGGAGTAAATCAAGTCATCCGGTCAGGGGGGATGGGTGTTTCCGGTCTGGGACCGAGAGGGAGGGCACTCCCTTGTAGAGCGCGGTATAAATTGTATCCCATGCTAGTCGAGGTTAGAGCCTCCCCGTCTTATGCTTTTCCCTGGTAGCGTAGTGCGGGTGAAGCCGGGCTTCGCGGGGGTAAAATGGGTGTGTACTGATTCTGAGCGTCTGCTTCCAAAATACCGTACACGGGATTAGTCACATGGACTATAAAAACCCGTGAGCTAGGTAAAGAGTACATCCTCTGCAGAGTCAAAACTATTCGAGTAGTCGTGTCCACGGTCAAGGACGGTCGTTTGACAGGTCAAGTGTCGTCTTAGAGTTGGTCCTTGGAGCACAAGTATGGTTGAATGTTAATGGTTGTGGATATCTAACGGTGTTGTGGAAAAACTTATTATTAACATCTTGGTTCTAAAATTATCCTGAAGGTTGGTTGTACCACCCGGATAATCCTTTACTTATTTTATGCCCTTTTTGTGGTGTCACTAAGACGCCCGACTGCAGCTTGTTATTTATTTTATGCCCTTTCTGTGGTGTCGCTAAGATGCCCGATTGCGGCTTATTATTTATTTTATGCCCTTTGTGTGGTGTCGCTAAGACGCCCGACTGCGGCTTGTTATTTATTTGATGCCCTGTATGAGGTGTCGCTTAGACGCCTGACCGTGGTAATTTATTTACCTGTTAACCTTTCGAGGCGTCGCTCGAGACACCCGATCGGTGCATCTTATTTTTCTGTTTGGATATCTCGGGAGGATTACCGCCCGATTTATCCTCTAACTTAAATTGCTACTAACATATTTATTATGATAAAATATGATCTAAACCATGCATATTAAAATTTTGCTGCATGCATCTCATCTTTTGTGCAAACTGTTTGCGAGTACTTTTTGAAGTACTCACTGGCTTGTTGATGTGGCCAGATATGGATGAAGGAGACCTCATGTACGAAGTGTTCGATAGCGAGTCTGATGTCTAGAGGAGTCCTAGTTAGTCTTACGATCTTGGAGTCTGCCGCTGTATTATTTCATTGCTTCTGCCACCACGAATAAATCGTCAAGCCTCACTCTGACGCTTGGCGCGTAGTAGTACTTGTCATGTCACATTACTCTGATGTGACGTGCCCCCTTTATTACGAGCAGTAGAGTTATCCCATTACCGCTATAACATATTCATCTGTGTGAGACTTGGACATGTTGTAATAATTTGTAGAGCGACCTTTGCTCGACTCTATTTAATATTAAGCACTACTAGTTTTTTGTATCAAGATGAGTCTATCAATGGGAAATATTTTTCTACACTCGTGACATTCATGGCTGATTTCCAATAAATTATTTTATTTGTAAACCGCTCCCGACAATACTCTTTCCTCACAGTCTTCTTGACGGGAGCTTTCTCTTTCAGCTTCTGAGGAGCTGAAGTTGCCTCTGGCACAAAATCCGAGTCCTATTCATCTAAGTTAAGCATCTTTCTGGTCCTTGTAGCAGCCTTGGGAAAGCTGTGAGAACTGGGTTACCTCCATCAGAAGGTGACCTCTCAGGACTTGTGCCTGAGTCCATCTCAACATTGTCCTTAGTGAAGTTGTTCTAGTTGTCTTCAGATCCTAACAGACAAAACAGGAAAGCAACCAACAGACCAGCAGACAAGAAGCCATGTGAAATAGATATATAAGAGCAGAGGGATTGAGGATCACAAAACACAGAAGGTTTTCAAAAATTTGAACAAAGAAATTATTAGGTTAACTTTCTGCAGAGCAAATTTCGGTAGCCCCGAGTCTGAATTCTCAAAGTCACCAAGACGGATGAACTGCTTTAGAGGGACTTGGCAATCACTTTGATGGAACGGAAAGTGACAATCCGGTCTCATCGAGTTCATTCTCAGGAATCCTAGATTCAAAATTGGTGGAACCGATTTTTGCAATTCGGTGTCACCGAGATGCATTCTACGGACTGCTAACCCTAAAAACTTTTTGTTCGCTGGTATACGAGAACATATGGTGGAAGGGAGGGTTTGAACATGGCATATATAAGATAAAGATTCCTAATGCACATGAATTGGATTAATGGAGCGCAAGAGGAGATCAGAACCGTACCCTAGCTCAGTGGCGGTCCGACTACGGCGATGACGATGGTGAAGAATGCGTCGACATCGGCGAGTCCCAACGGCGGAGGTGCTTGGGAAGGCAAAAGCAATGACCGGGGTCCTTCACCGGAAGCTTAGGGTTTGGTAACGAAACGTTTGAGAAGTTCATTTCAAAACGTCCGGTCCGCGAGGTTATATACCCATCGCTATCGGTGTCACCAAGATTACAAAATTGGTGTCACCGAGTTCCTGTGCTATCAGCTGACAGTGAAACTCAGTGTAACCAAGTTGGTGATTTCGGTGGTACCGAGATGGAAAAACTTGATCAACTTTGGAATTCGGTGGAACTAATATATTGGGGTTGGTTTCGCCAAGATTCACAAAGAGGTTTTGGAAGGCAGCCTTTATCGATACAGAACTCCGAGTGCTCCTTCACACAGAATGATCGACAAGTGATTTTTCAAGTTTTGTGATGAAGCATGAATAGAACTTGAGATGAGATAGCGTAGATAGCTAGAGGAGGGTCCTAGGCATTCTTGTTCATCCAATTGGCAAAAGATAAATCAAGATCCAAATAAAAACAATTAGATGTCCTCAAATGAGCAAAAATATGCAGACCAACATGCTCACACAATAAGATAATAGATAAAACATGGTGAACATGCACAAACATTCTAGCATCTATCAAGCACTTGGGCAATGACAAAGTCATGTATATATGAGTATATTGACTTAGGAGACAAGTAAGAATACTTGATCATAGGTCATACTCATTGTTTAAGCACAAGTGGGGTTACCACTTTTACATAAAGCATTAATGTGTTCATATCCTTAGGAGATGCTGATACTCAATATTTAGAGTAAAGCTCCCCTGTGATATGACATCCCTGCTAAGAGGGATAAACTAACCTTGGGTTTTGTCGTAGAAGACTTCAAGCAGGTGACGTAGTGGTGTATGCTCAATGTTGATGAAGATGATCTTGAGTTGGGAGAAATCCTTGTTGTTTCTTACTCTTCTCACCTGCATGGGTTAGTCGCAAAACACAAGGAACATATGCAAGAATATCTACGGACATGGAGTGAAATACATATGGGATTATGTCCAAAGATACATTAATCACCTTGTCCCTTGCTTACCTATGAGGGAATGTGTGATTCCTTAAACTAATGCATATGGTTGAGGTTGATTGCATATAGTTCTTGCCAAAAATAATAAGAGTGAATTTCATTGGCGGAGTCACCCCTCGAGAACTTTCTAGTTCTTACTCTTGGGGATCCACATAAACTTGATGGGAATCCTTGGAGTTGTGGTAGCACTAGATGAGGTAGTGCTAATAGTGTCCTTGGGAATCCACTTGACCTTGACTTGGGGTTCCTCTTCAAATAAGTCAATGTCATCTTGAAGCTTTCCATTGACCTTGTGGTCTTGTGGTAGAAGGACATCTTGTGAGTTGTTCCTTTGGGAGGAGTGGGATTGTAGTTAGGAATGGCATATGGACCTTCTTCCCGGTCATCTGCATTGACGTTGAAGTAGACAACACCATTATTCTTCCGATGTCCTCCTTGCTTGCGCACAATTTCCTCAAATTGCTTACTTCCAGCAAGACTCTTGAAGACACCTCTCTCTATAATCCCTTTCAATAGATCATTTTCTTTCTCAAGTGTAACTTGGCTAAGAGAACATTAGTGGAATTAATAGAGCTACTAGCAACAACATCATTAGATTTAACTTTAGCATTGTTGTTACTAGATGAAGAAACTTTCTTGCCTTTGTTACTAGTGTTCTTAGGTTCAACTTGTGGAACACAAGTAGACATGAGTAATCATTTTGCTAGATAAGAAGAACTCATATTTTGAAGATCATCATTGATTTCTTTTAGGAACTCATACTCTTGCTCCAAATTGAGCTTCTTGAAGCGTGGCTACTCATGAGTTCTTGCAAGCTCTCTACGATCTTCTAGAGTAGTTTGATGAGCTAACTTAAGACTGTTCAATTCTTTAGTTAGTTGTTCACTCTCTTTCTTATCATCATCACTCGATTTCTCTTGACTAGCATGATAATTAGCAACTTCATTTTCAGTGCAATCACTAGTTATATCAAAGAGCAAGTAATCTTCTCCTAACAAGTCATCCTCATCACTATTAAAATCAAGATACTAGGGGTGTGATACCTTGGGGCCTGTAGCCATGAAGTAGTTTCCAAACCCCTCATTTGGTGAATCAAACAAGTCGTAGGAGTTGGAGGAAACAAGTGCAATGCCGACAACACCTTCATCTTGACTATAGCCGGAGTTGGAGTGATAGCTTCTCTCGGATTGGTTCTTATACTTGGAGCCATAAATTCATTCACCAGCATGAGCTTGATGTCTTCTTCTACATCTGGTCTTGGTGTATTTGTCCTTCTTCTCTGATTCATTGCCTCTCCGTGAGTGTCTTCTTTCATAAAGATCTTCTCTACTCCTTCTCTCTTTGCGAGGTGACTCATCCGTTGAGCTTCGTCTTCAAGGTGACTCTTCTCTTTGTTTGTAGGGAGCCGAGCACTCATTAGAGTAGTGTCCGGGCTTCCCATAGTTGTACCAGTTTCGGTCACGACTAGACGAACGCTTCTCATCATGTCTTGAGCTTGAGCTTCTCTATTTGCCTATACTCTTTTAGAACTTGTTGAATTTTCTGACCATGAGGCTTATCTCTTCATCAGTGACAAGATTATCCTTTGAAGTAGCGGGAGCATCACATGAAGCTTTGTAAGCACCGCTTGACTTTTTGTACAGCTCATCTTTGTCCTTGAGTGACATCTCGTGAGCAACAATCCTACCAATGACTTCAGTTGGCTTGCGATCTTTGTAGATTGGCATCATTTGGATCAATGTGCACACGGTGTCATACTTTCCATCAACATCTCTAAGTATCTTCTTGATGTTCAATATGTCATACTTTCCATCAATGTGCACAGGGTGTCATCTCTTCACTTCCTAAGCAGACAATATCATTTGTGATGAGAGCTAGCCTAGAGTATATTTTAGCGGCACATTCACCATCCTTCATCTTGAACTTGTCAAGCCGACTTTGGAGCACATCCAACTTAGATTTTCTAACAGAATTAGTACCTTCGTGCATATCGAACAAAGTATCCCAAATATCTTTTGCATTCTCGAGGCGACTGATTTTGTTGAATTCTTTGGGACATAGACAATTGAAGATGATGTCGCAAGCTTGTGCGTTGAGTTGCAACATCTTTAGTTCATCCGCTTCCGCATCACGATCTGGTTCACACCCTTCTCCGAAGAAATCACCTTGCACACCAACACGAATAACAGCCCATACATGAGGATTAAAACCAGGAATATGCATTTCCATCTTATACTTCCAACTAGGAAAATTAGCGCCATCGAAGTACAGACCTCTACGGTGATAACTTCCATCACTAGACGCCATACTCTCCTAGTTTGTGAAACCAATGCAATGGTGACCAAAGCTCTGATACCACTTATAGGATCGAAAGTATGTCTAGAGGGGGATTAGACTACTTAACAAGATAAAAACTTAGCCTTTTCACAATTTTAGTTGTTGGCCAGTTTTAGCAATTATGCCAAGTCAAGTACACCCTACACATGCAGTTCTAAGAGTATAGCAGCGGAATGTAAAACATGGATGTGTAAAGTAAAGGTAGGGAGATCAAACACATGAGGTTGACATGGCGATTTTTGGCATGGTTCCGATAGGTGGCGGAGTCGTATGTCCATGTTGGTGGACACTTCAACCCACGGAGGGTAACCGCTGCAAGAGTCCATGAAGGGCTCCACCCTCAAGGGGTCTACAAAGAAGTAGCCTTGTCTATTCCACCACGGCTTCCGCCCACGAAGGACTAGCCTTACTCATGGTAGATATTTACGAAGGAGGCTATCCCCTTGCCTTACAAACATCTTGGTTCAACTCCACAACATGAAGTAGGAAGCTCCCAAGCGACACCTAACCAATCTAGGAGGCACCACCCTCCAAAAGGTAATAGATGTGGTAGAACGATGAACTCCTTGCTCTTGTGCATCTGAAGATAGTCTCCTCAACACAAAATCACTCTCTCACAAAATAGGCATGGGTAGGAGATATTAATTTGGTGGAAAGAAACTTGGGGAGGCTAGAGATCAAGTTTCAAATGATTGGATTGGAATATCTTGGTCTCAACACACGAGTAGGTGGATCTCTCTCAGAAAAATGGATCTAGCAATGAAGTGTGTGTGTTCTGAGTGATTTTCACGAACGCGAGGTGGGTGAAGGTGTATATATAGGTTAATCCCAAAATCCAACCGTTACACCTAAAGTGTCCAACTCGGTGAAACCAAAGTCATCAAGTCGGTGGTGCCGACTTGCACTAAAGGCAAAAACTTTTGAATCTGTGTGGAACCGATATACACAACTCGGTGGCACCAAAAAGGTAGCTACCGGTCCGATGAGACAACTAGGTGACACCGATACTCAAACTCGAAAATTCCAATTTTGTGTACCGAGGTAACAGAAAGTTGGTCACCTAAGCTCGGTAGCACCGACATGGTTTCAGTTGCACCGATTTGGTAGCTTTGGCTAGGGTTCTGTTTGCAATGAAAATCTGTAGTGCCAAAATGAGAAAGTTGGTGGCTCCGATTTTGAATATGAGGCTTTGGATATAATGGTTATGTGGGAAAAATGACCGAGTGTTTTTGGTGGCTATCTCTGAGCACTTGAGCAATCAGTTCATTTTAATACCTCACGCCCTTTTAATAGTATTGTCTTTCCTATGGACTCAAAAGTGATTTCTCACAAATATAAACTGAGGAGTCTTCTAGCTTGAAGCTTAAGCCAATCTTATTCCTTTCTTAATCCAATGATGCATATGTTGTGATCAATTATCAAAACCACCCTAGGGAGCAATTGTTCTTTCAATCTCCCCCTTTTTGGTAATTGATGACAACATATAGATCAAAGCTTCGACAAAAGATATAATCAATGATTAGCATCGATGCTTTGAGAAGGATGTGAACAACAAGAGCTCCCCCTAAATTTGTGCATTATTTAAAATTTTCGTTTAATGCAAATGCACAAACAATTAGGATCACGGGTCACTCTTCCATGTCACATACATCTTGGTGGTGCGCATACATGATAAGAATGAATAGTAATGCACTTGACACCAAAAATATAAGTGAATGATTATCACATAGATAGCTAAAAGATAATAATGTAGCATCAACCAAGAAAAGCGTATGATCTAACACAGGTAACTCGATAAAGTCATCCAAAAGACCAAAGTTTTGAAAAAAAACAAATGATAGAAAATAAAGTCAAAAGCTCTCTCTCTCTCACGAAGCCCTATGATCTATACGTTTCTACCCCTTTGGCAACAAGTTACCAAAAAAGTTCAAAAGTATAGAGCTAATCATATCTCTGGGCAGCTGATGATGGAGTGGATAGAAGAGCCTACACGAAAGCTTCTGCTGAACGTCCTGGAGCTGGAGGAGTGGGTATTGGAGGTGCTGGAGCTGGGGCTGAAGCTGAAGGTGCTGATGCCTGAGCTGATGAAGTTGGTCTTTCTTCCGACACTAGCACAACTGCTCACCGGGGCTTGGTGTTGAACTCAGTGGTAGTGCGAGGACGCGACTCTTCATCATCACTAGTAGAATTGGGTGTTTTAACACTGTCAAGTTCATGCTTGAGCTGATCAACACTAGCAGATATCTTAGTCACTTTGACATCCAAATCATGGAACTTTGATTTCACGATCCTCTCCAAACTCTTCTGATTTTGTAGAATCTCTAAGATGTTCTTCTCCATTCCTTAGACAGAGCTAACTAGAAAAGCCATTTACTCAGCTTGAGTTCTGAGTTGTGGAACTGGTGGTGGCACATTTCTAGCAGCCTTAGCTTCTACTGCCTCTGCTGCCATTCTAGCTGCAGCTGAGCTAGGATCATTGTCATCCATCACCACTTCATTGTCTTCAAATTCTGGACGAAGGGGCAAATGGGGACGATCAAGTAGATATGCATGCTTGCCTAGCTTGGCATTGATAAGCATGTGAATGTAGGGGGCATATCCACAAGATCTTTTCTGATCAGCAGCAGTCCTTCGGATAGTATCAACTACCAAGTCCATCACTCTGAATCTAGTGTGAGTGTCCAAATGGTGCAGTAAGTTGATGGAGTGACCTCTAATCATTTTCTTATCACCTGATTTAGGCATCAAGGTGTGTCTCATAATGGTATTGGTTGTAGGTATCCCTGCTTGCTAGAAATACATTGAGCCCATCTTGTGAGTTGCCAAAAACTTGCAAGGAATTGGCTTGTACATGTTGGACATGGAGTTGTGACTCATCTTCTGCTGAGAGTATACATCAGCATCACTCTCTTTCTGCTTAGGGGCACCAATTATAGTGGCCCACTTATCAACAGTTGATTCATACTTGTGACCATCAGTCATCCAAACAATAGAACCGTCACCTTAGAAATGAACAGTTGAATAGAATTGCATGATTAGTTCATCATTCCATGGGGTCATCTCTTTTCCAACAAAATCTTCAATGTCCACAAACTTGAAATGTTCTTGCACATACCTCATATCACTAACAGCTGAACTTTTTTCATACAAAACAATCTCATAAAAGTCTTGTTGTTCCTTGGTGTGAAACCTTTGATCAACAACAGTTCTTCTCCTTATGGCTTATGGATCTGCTGCTCTCCATTTCCTTAAATCTGGATCTTTCCTCTTCTTCATATGTTAAGCTACTGGATGAGCAGCATTGTGCAGTGGTAGATTTGGTCTAAGCTTTGTGAGAATAGGTGCATTCTCTTCTTCTTCCTCTACAACAAAGGTACTGGAAGCAGGACCTTCGTTCTTGGCATAGCCGAAGTATTTGTTGTCCCAAGGTAGAGCCAAAGCAAGCCCAAGAAGAAGAAGAAACGTTGCACAGGCAAGAAGAAGGTCGAGTCCAAAAGCCACCTTATGGACCAGTCATGTCTGTTCCATGCTAGGAAGGAGAAGGAGGGGAGATCATCCCCGCCAAGCACACGGCTCGAGACTATCGCCTGCTCCGGCAGGAAATAGGCGGAGAACCCTTCGGGGATAAAAGTGATCACGACCATCAAGAGGCTACCCCCAGGTATCCAAACATAGAGAAAGTTATCATGATCTTCGCCGACGTTGATAGCAAGAGCCGATTAAAAGTCATCAATCAGGAGGTAAACATGGCGGTTTGAGATACCACAAAGTACCTTGATTTGGAAAAGACGCCTGTCACGTTCGACAAGTCGGACAACTCGGCCAACATCGCCTCCCCTGGGAGGCACGCGTTGTTCGTCGATCCGACAATCAATGGGGTCCGACTACGAAGGGTCCTCATGGACGGCGGCGGTGGCCTCAACATCATCTATGTCGACACGCTCAGGGTGATTGACATACCATTGTACCAATTGAGTAAAAGTAACATGCAGTTTCACGGGGTCATTCCCGGGAACAAGGCCGAAACACTCGGGCATATCACCATGAATGTCGTATTTGGCGGTGAGAAGAATTACAGGAAGGAAAGACCGACCTTTGAGGCGTCGACTTCAAAAGCACATATCACGCCATCCTGGGTAGACCTGCCTATACGTGTTTCATGGCCTGACCATGTTACGTGTATCTTAAACTTAAGATGCCAGGGCCAAAAGGTGTGATTACAGTGACATCGCCGAAGAATGCCAACAGCACGGCTCTCGGATCGCCAACGAGCAAATTTTTGCGGCCGAGATCGAAGGATACAAGAAGGCGGTGGACACTGCTGACTTGCTCAGGTCGAAACGGCCGGCTACAGAGTGCGCCTTTCAATCGGCCTGTGAGACCAAGTAGGTTCAAATCCACCCTACCGAACTGAGTGCCTCTGGGACAAACATCTCCACTTTACTCGGCGACAAATAGGAAGTCAAGCTCATCTAGTTCCTCCATGAGAACTGGGACATCTTCGTATGGAAGCCTTCTGACATGTTGGGTATTCCTAGGGAACTGGCTGAGCACCGCCTTCGAGTGGACTCCAAAATAAAGCTTGTCAAGGAGCACCTGCGCCGCTCCTCCGTGGAGAAGCGCAAGGCAATCAACAAGCAGATTTATCGGCTCCTAACTGTCGTGTTCATCCGCGAGGTGTACCATTCCGAGTGGTTGGCGAACATGGTCATGGTACCCTAGAAGAACAATTCACTTTGAATGTGTATTGACTTCAAGCACCTCAATCGGGCCTGCCCGAAAGACCCTTTCCCTTTACCTCGAATAAATTAGAACGTAGATTCAACTATTGGATGTGAATGCATGTCATTCCTAGATGCGTACTCCGGGTACCACCAGATCCGAATGTATGGACCTCATGAAATAAAAATGGCCTTCATCACCACATTCAGGTATTTTTCTACATTACCATGCCGTTCGGCCTCAAAAATGTTGGGGCAACTTTTCAGCATATGACCCAGAAGTGTTTGCAGGAACAGATCAGTCGGAACATCGAAGCGTACATGGCTCACATTCTTGTCAAGTCCTGTAAAGTTTCCGACCTTCCCACCTACCTTGCCGAAACCTTCGTGAACATCCGGCGCTTCAAGATCAAACTTAATTCGGACAACTGCACTTTTGGGGTGTCGACCGATAAGTTACTCGGTTTCCTCGTTTTTGAACGAGGTATTGACGCCAACCCCAATAAAATCAGCGCAATAGTCCAAATGAGACGCCTAGAGCGCATCCATGATGTGCACAGGCTTACGGATGGGCTTGCAGCCCTGAGCCGCTTCATCTCAAGATTCGGCAAAAAGGCACTGCCTCTTTACCGATTGACGAAGAAATCAGACAGATTCATGTGGACAAACAAAGCGCAAGTCATTTTCGACTACCTTAAAGCTTTGTTATCCTCCCAGCCGGTGTTAGCTGCTTTGAGCAGCCAGGAGAGCTTACTCATGTACATTGCCGCCACTGGCCAAGTGGTTAGCACCGTTCTCACCGTGGAGCGCCAAGAAGAGGGCAAGGCGTACAAGGTAGAAAGACCCATTTATTACAACTCAAAGGTAGTGACTCCCTCCAAGCAGAGGTATCCTCACTATCAAAAGCTAGTTTACGGTATTTATCTGACAGTTAAGAACGCAGTCCATTATTTCCAAGATCATTCGGTCACCGTCATCAGTGATGCTCCCTTGGCGGAAATCCTACACAATAGATATGCTAAGGGCTGAGTGTCTGAACGGGCGATTAAACTTCTCCCGCTGGAGATGAAGTTCCAAGACAAAAAGGCAATCCATTCCTAGGACTTTGTAGACTTCCTAGCCAAATGGATAGAACAAGAGCAGCCGGCTCCTGGCGTCCCCGAACATTGGACCATGTTCTTCGAAGGATCCAAGATGCTTCATGGATCAGGGACTGGAGCAGTCCTCGTTTCCCCCAGGGGAGACTGACTTAACTATGTGCTCCAAATCCACTTCGAATCATCTAACAATGAGGCCGAATATGAAGCCCTCCTGTATGGATTCTGCATGGCCATCTCACTTGGCGTGCGAGGATTGATGGTCTACGGTGACTCAGACCTCGTTGTCAATCAGGTGATGAAGGAATGGGACATTCGAAGCCCGACCATGATAGTCTACTGCAATGCAATTAGAAAGCTAGAGAAGAACTTCGAAGTCTTGGAAATGCACCACGTGCCCCGAGCCAAGAATCAAGCGGTTGATGACTTGGCAAAAATTGGATTCACTCGGAAAGTCATGCCGAAAGGCGTGTTGCTCGAACACTTGTGCACCCCCTCAATCAAAGATGATCCTTTTATAGAAGAGCCTCTGCAAGCAATCGTCCCGTCAAATCCAACTAAAATTGATGTCCGGCCGTAGTCGACCTCATCCAGGAGATGCGGGTCATCACAACCGAATGGACACAACCTTATCTAGCTTACCTGCTCCGGCAAGAACTCCCCGAAGACAAAGAGGAAGCCCGCCAAATAGTTCGGCGGTCAAAAGCTTTTGAAGTCCTCCGAGACAAACTATATAAGAAAAGTGTTCCATGAGTCAGTCAAAAGTGCATTTCCACAAAGGAAGGACTGCAGATTTTGCACGAGATTCACTCGGCAACCTGTGGTCATCATGTGTCCTCTCGGCCCCTGGTGGCCAAGGCCTTCCGAGCAGGTTTTTATTTTCCCCGAGCGAATGAGGCAACATGAGACCTGGCCAAGCTATGTGTTGGATGCTAGTTCTACAAAAATATGTCATACAAGCATGCATCCGTGCTAAAAACGATTCCGCTCACCTGGCCATTTGCCGGGTGGGGTCTCTACATGGTTTTCCCTTCGCGAACCGGGACGAGTGGATTCACCCACTTGCTAGTTGCGGTGGATAAGTTCACCAAGTGAGTCATAGCCAAGCCCATCAGAAGCCTAGATTCAGTGACTACCATCAGCTTCATTTGGCAGATTTTCTTCAGATTCAGAGTTCCTCACGACATCATCACCGGCAATGGAACTAACTTCGATTCGGACGAGTTCCGCGAGTTCTATCACTCCTAGGGCACTCGAGTCAATTACGCCTCTGTGGCTCACCCGCAGTAGAATGGGCAGGCAGGACGGGCGAATGGTATGATACTGCAGGGATTGAAGCCCCGGCTGATGAGAGATCTCAAATATGTCATAGGGACATGGGTAGAAGAGTTACCATCTGTCTTGTGGGTTATGCAGACGACTCCGAATCATTCAACCAAGCGTACTCCTTTCTTCATGGTGTATGGGTAAGAAGTTGTCCTGCAGAGTGACTTACGTCACAACCGCCCCTGCCCTCGAGTGGAGCAGTACAACAAAGTTGAAACCGAACAAGCAAGACAAGACAATTTGGATCTCTTCAAAGAAGAGAGAGAGAGCTAGCCCCCATCCGGTCCACACTGTACCAGCAAGACCTGAGACGCTACTATGACAAGCAAGTGGTCGAGCATTTCAAGAAGGGGACTTGGTCCTCTGATTGGACCAACAAAAAACCCATAAGCTGGCACCTCTGTGGCAAGGGCCATACGCCATCTCCAAAGTCCTGCACAATGGAGCTTATCGGGTATACAACCTTGAGAATGGAGTGGAAGAGCCTAGAACCTAGAATGCGGACCTGCTTTGCAAGTTCTATACTTAGACCATGTCCTTCCATTCATGTAATGAATTCGAATGGTTAGAAGAATAAAATATTTTCTTTCTTCAACTATGGTCTAACCTCTACCTCCGGTGAAAACCATCCCGGTGAGTGTAAATCATTTCTTGGTAGCGAACCTGTTTCGCCTAAGGGAAAAAATCCGGCCCCAAGTGAGGACAACCTCCATGCTCGGGGACTTAGCCGCGAACCAGCTTTTGCCTAATTTAAACAGTTCCAAATGTAAGCAAGTTCTACATTCGGTCTCCAATATGAACAGAACAACCATTTCTTGGTAGCGAACCTATTTCGCCGAAGAAAAAACCCGGCCCCAAGTGAGGACAACCTCCACGCTCGGGGACTTAGCCGCGAACCATCTTTCGCCCAAGTTAAAATGGTTCTGAATGGAAGCAAGTTCTTCATTTGATCAAAAGATGAAGAGAACAATCATTTATTAGTAGCAAACTATTTCACCTAAGGGAAAAAACGGCCCCGAGTGAGGACAACCTCCACGCTCAGGGACTTGGCCACGAACCAGCTTTTGCCTAAGTTAAAAACAATCCCGAGTGAGGACAACCTCCACAATCTGGGTCTCATCCGCAAACCAGCTTTTGCCTAAGCTAATAGGATCCCGAATGAGGGCAACCTCCACACTTGGGGGCTTAGCCATGAACCAACTTTCGCCTAAGCTAAAAACGATCCCAAGTGAGGACAAAGTCCACACTCGGGGGCTTAGCAGCGAACCAGCTTTCGCCTAAGCTAAAAATGCCAAGTGAAGACAACCTCCACACTCGGGGGCTTAGCCGCGAACCAAGTTTTGCCGAAGCTAAAAACGATCCCAACTGAAAACAACCTCCACACTCGAGGGCTTAGTCGCGAACTAGATTTATCCTAAGCTAAGAACGATCTCGAGTAAGCACAACCTCCACACTCGGGGGCTTAGCCTCGAACCACCTTTTGCCTCAGCTAAAAACGATCCTGAGTGATGACAACCGCCACAGTAGGGGGCTTAGCCATGAACCATCTTTTGCCTAACCTAAAAACAATCCCGAGTGAGGACAACCCCCACACTCGGGCACTTAGCCACGAACCAGCTTTCGCCTGAGTTAAAATAATCCCGAGTGAAGACAACCGCCACACTCGGGAGCTCAGCTGTGAACCAGCCTTCGCCTAAGTTAAAAACGATCCCGAGTGAGGACCACCTCCACACTCGAGGGCTCAGCCGCGAACTAGCTCTCTCCTAAGTAAAATATAATTCCGAGTGAGGACAACCTCCACACTCAGGGACTCGGATGCGAACCTGCTTCCGCCTAAACCTAAGAACAGTTTCATACTTGAACCATACCATACATTTATCTGTGAAAACCGCACTTAAACCATAGCTATTTGATGTCATTTTCAGCCCAACCAAAACTAAACCCATTATTTTTTCCACCCAAACCAACTTAAACCCAATACATAACCGTGGGTTTAAAACCAATCCATAACTATGGGTTTGCTTTAATGTACATATAATTGCATAAATTGACAAGTTAATAAGCAAATGAGATAGAAAAGGCATAAGTGCATCTACAATAGTTTGAGAACAAAGTTATCCTTGAGATAAAGTCAACACACAACAAAAGGAAAAAAAATGCCCACGTGTGAATAGCTCACTAACAAGTGTATTAAAACAAAATTACTTAGTCAAAGCACAAGCAAACACTTCCGATTTTCATGTGGCATTTCCCCATAATACATAATTACATATTGTATTACAACATGCATGTTGATCAAAGATATTCATTCTCGGACATCATTGGTTATTGCACATAACCAATGCCTAGAAACCGGTTTGGACCCATAGTTTATAACCGTTTATAACCAAACTGTTTAAACCCATAACCAACTATACCCAAACTGGTTTCTCCACATACCCAAACCAAAACCAAACTTAAAAAAGGTCAGCCCAGTAAAACCTAAACCAATCAAACCCAAAGTAATAACCGAACCGTTACACTCGGTTTTCTAATAACCATTCCCAGGTTTACTTTCGCGCGAGTAAAAGTGACCCAAATAGGGATAACCAAGCAAATAAGATCCAAATTCAAATGAATATGAACAAAACAGAGTTCTAGCAAAAGGTGGGCAAAAGAGAGCTCAAGGCTCGCTCGAAGTTTGGGGTTACATAAACCACTCGGCATCCTGAGGCAAATTGAAACTTAATGTTTTTTCTCTTAGTATCACTTGGAACCTGAAGACTCCACCGCTTCCACGGAGGTGTCGAGGTCGATGCAATCTGCAATCCAGGTGACAGCCGCCATGAACATATCCATGAAGTCCTTGAACTTGGTGCTTTTCCTATTGATGACCCAGAGATTTTTTTAGTTTCTCTTCATCCACTCCTTTACAATGGATGCGGATGTGTGAGAGGGCAATGTCGGCTCCGGCCCTCGCCGCTGACTTCTTCCAAGATTGGAGTTCACTTGGTTCATGATGGTCTGGCATCCTTTGTAAGTGCATTGTGAGGGATGGTCTCTTGATCTATCTCCCTGACAACCGATTGAAGCCACTTGAAGCAACCCAACACATAATCGACGCGAGCTTCCAGCCTGAGAAGAGCTAAGGCAACACTGTCCTTCAGGAGCCCAGCCTTCGGGTATAGTTCTTTCTCTATTCGCGTAATCTCTTCCTCAACACCAATGGATAAGGCTGGATTCAGTCGGAAAACAAAGAGATTACAAAATATCACTCAGAAATTCCAAGGCGACAACAAGAGAGCAATCAGACTCATCACATACCATTAAGTTTCTCAGAATGTTCCTTTCTGAAGTCTTCCATAAACTTCTCCAGTACCGCTTTCTTGGCAACAACCTCCCCGAATTTGGTCTCCCACTCGGTGTATTGCTTTTTCAGCTCAGCGAGCTCCGTGGCAGATTTTTCCGCACCAGCCTTCAGAAGCTAGTTCTCTTCTTCAAGTGTCCTGACCGTCTCGAGTTTGGTTTTGTCCACCTGGATTTTTTGTTTGGCCTCTCTCTAGCCCGATGTGAGTTCTTCGTCCCTCTTCTCGAGGGCCTCCTTCATGGTAACTAAATAAATTGAATTCTTCAACCTCTCACAAAGGCGATCTGACAAGATAGCCTCAGTCGGATAGGAAAGATAATCGAATCAAGAGCCAGTCGAACAGCAAAGGATTACCTTCAACGACGCATTTCTCCTACTCCAGACATTTACTCTTGGCCTTTTTAGCATCAATGCTCATTCAAAGGGCTTGCAACTCATTCTCTATAGCGTCATCACGGCCCCCGAGCCCGCAGGTAGTTTGTCATCAACAAACACAAGTCAAGTGGAATACAAAAATAGTAACTCTAAGACTACCACCGACCGATCCAGTCAACGGTAGCCTCGGGGACTACACCCAATGGGTGCGTTCAGATTGCCCCCACTGGAAAACTAAAGAGGAGGAAAAAAGGCCCCCGTATCCTATCCACCTTTCTCGAATCAAAACAGGAACTAAGACTACCGCCGACTCCTCCAATCGACGATAGCCTCTAGGACTACATCCAGTGGTTGCGCTCACACGCTCCCACTGAGAAAATAGGCACCCAGTGGATGTGCCTCAAAGTAAAGCCACTCAGGATCGAATTCAGAAACAAAGACATGTGTGCACAAAAAGGACTCACCAGAATGTTCTTCGCCACAGCTTCACTAGCATCATACGCTTCTTTCAGTCGCCCAACCACCACGTCCAGTTGAGCCACGGCCACCTTGGGTGTCCCCTCTTGATCCCTCGGGATATGGTGACACTATAAGAGGTTGCGGTCCATAGGACGAAGCGATGAGGTGACAGACGGACCAGGTCCGAATGACACTCCAGGCAAAGCAGCCTCCCGAGCCTCATGAAACTGAAACTGGGCAGTTGAGGACTCAATCACTTGTCTAGGGGTTGCAGCTTGCTTGGATGCTTCGCCAACAGCTGCAGGACTAACGGGGTCAAGTTCGATCACATCTGTGGCTCTGTTCACATCCACAAACATTCAAAACATCATTTCGTGGCTGGATCCCAAGTCTCGAATGACACATAAACAAGCCCAAGGGTCACCTTTGGAAGAGGCAACATAGGTATCAGCCTGCCGTTTGTCAGAGGTCTTCGGCTCCAGATAAGCGGTCGACGTATCAGGCCCGTAAAAAAGACAACAAGAAAGCCAGCCATCACTCGAAATACCTTGAAAAACAAAGAAAGAATACCTCTACAAAAGTACTTACGCTAAAGCCACTTGCAAGTTGACCTTGATGCGCGGTAGAACGATGTTGTAGGGTTAAGAGGTCGTGGTCTTGGGATGTTTGGTAGCCTTCTCCGGTGATACCTCCAACTCGCTTCGACCTCGTTTGGAACTACCGGTCGGCATAAACGACACAGTCGGCTTCACCACCTTTGGAATTCTGCCCCCCCCCCCCCGATGCGGACCCGAGTGTCCTCGCGTGCTTTCGAGCGAGTCTCGGGTGGGACTTCATTAGACGGAGATGACGCCGCCTCATCCCCGTGTTCATTGACACTCTCCTCCGTTTCCTTGTCGTCATCTTGATCCTCTTCACCTTCTGAGTCCTCCTAGTGCTCACCGTCACTCGCCACGTCGATAGGTGCACGGTCAACCGTCGGGATGGAATTGACCAGCCCTGTAAAAGTCTGCCGAGTGGTGGAGTCAGAATTACAAATGAAAAAAGACAAGCAACAAAGAAGTTCACTTGGTTCCATCACAGGAGGCTTTACCTCATTCGGCGGTTGCTTTGCAGAGAAGGAAGGCACCAACTTGGTGCTCGTGGGATTGTCCCGCACGGGCATTATGTCCTTGAGCTTTTCCTCATGCTGTTGTGCCCCAATCTCATCCGGATGAACGTGGGTTGAGTAATCCGGACCGCTATACATCCACATGGGATGAGCCCTGGCCTGCAGAGGTTGGATCCTTCGCTTGAGAAAGACTTCCAGAAGGTTCATTCCATTGATGTTCTTCTGCATCAAAGCAACCAATGCTATCACAAAGATATCGACATTTGTCCTCTCTTCCTTTGACATGGTGAGGGAGACGACTAAATTTTCTCGGGCGAATAAGGCAGAAGGTCCGACTGACCGTCACCGATTGGGACATCATGGCTATAGAACCAGGAGGCTTCCCAACCCTACACCGAATCAGGGAAGGACATCTGAGGAAAACTACTCTTGCCCCTGAGCTGAATTCCTAAACCCCCCAGAGTTGCACTACATGTGTATTTCCCCTGACTGAGAAGGCTTTTTGACTATCATCACTCGGCACATGAACAATTGCCTGAATAATCCACACATGACTGAGAAGGCTTGGATAGCACCCGAGGAAATTCTCGCACAAGGATACGAAAGAAGCTAAGTAAGAGACATCATTGGCGGAAGGTGGTGCAACTGCGTGCTGAAAAAGTCGAGGAAAGAACAGAAGAATGGATGCGTGGGCAAGGAGAAACCTCTTTCCACATGGGTGACCAGGAGCACCCGCTCGTCACCCCTCGGCGTAGGCTCCATCTGACCTTCATCCAGGAATCATCGGCTGCCCGGAACCACCAGGCAATCGCTCTCCAGGTCAAGCATGCGCTCCTTGGAGACTCGGGACGACATCTAGTCGCCCTGGATCCATCATAAAGGGAGCGTCTCGAGGCTCAAAGAAGAACCACGCGAACCCTTCTTGGCTCGCTCGGCTTTTACAGTCGCGTCTTTCACCAAATTGTGCGGCGGCGCGGGCGAGGTGGAGAAACAACAGATGTGTTGACCGCAAGGTTCAAGAGAAGGAGCGAGGCAACTCACATCTCGTGGAGGATTCATTTCCCTCACTACCTTGGCCTATTTATATGCTATAGGAAGATTCCCCATCGAGTGCTCCGCCAACACGAGGAAGATCTGCAAGATCCCTGTGACAGCGTTCTTGTGACATTCCAGGAACAGAAATCAAGGCACCCCTTCACTACTTGCACTACCCACATTAACGTCGATTCCGCTTCCCAAGCGCTCTCCATCAATTGAAAATATCATGGAGAATCCGGCCCCCATGACCCGAATGGATTTTGTATCCGTGGCGCATAATGAGGTGGCCCGAATACCCAGCCACTTGTCCCTTCATGGGACCCCAAGCATCCAGAGAACACAAGAAGGCATCCAGATCGCCCATACCACAGCACGAGGGGGACCCATCCTACCTCGCCGAGTGAACAATCGGAGTCGTGAGCTCACGATCGTTAGAGTCGTTGAATATACCTTTCTGAAAGGAATTCATCTATTACCGATTGGAAGCGTTGCGACATGCTCAAGTACTCAGAATCTTCCACTCTTGAATCCGCAACGGTTTACTGAGAGCCCGAGCGTTTTAGCCCCGAGCCACAACCTCGGCATCCTTGAGACACCGAGGGCACAAGAGAGTGCCCTCCACTTGGCCAGTTGAACCTCAACTGGTTCGGGGACTATCGATGGTGTTGTACATTAGGGGTAGTCCTATAGAGGTGCACCCTAGTCCTACCCAAGACCCTACATCGACATCAGCATCACAAAAGCCACCTATGCAGTCATGACTTCACCCAGACAAGTGTACCATCACTCGGTCCGCATGAGGTCACTCGAACCATCTCGTATTAGTCGGATGTACCTCTACACTCGGACTTCAACAAGGCGTGGGCAACGAAGGGAATGCAACGACTACACACTTAAACTATCACATGAAGTGTAGTGAAAACTTGTGTTACGAGTAATGTTGAAGTTAGGATTGTCGTTACTAGTAACTCTCATAGTTATTAGCATTTACTCGCCCTTGTAGTGAGATTCAACTCGTGCAACACCCCAAAATTTTGGCCATGATTTTTATTTATTTAAAATTGGGCATGGTAAATTAAAATTTTATTTTTGGGGTTTCTGCTATTTTCAGACCCCTTCTTTGTTTATCTTATAAAAAGATTTATTTCTTACGTAGGAGTTTTTGAATCATATTATTGACTTGAGTGTTGCCTCAAATATTTTTCCAATTATTTCCAAATCAAATGAAGGCATTTTTATAAATATTTATTTAGGGCTCATTTATTCAAAAATTTACTTCTAAATTCTTTAAAGGCCTGATTTGAACTGCAACCATGTGACAACTTCTTTTAAAAAATTCACAAAACCTTGGTAATAACCTAATATGTTTTTGTATCACTTTTATGCAATAATCTAGCTGAGTGTTTTGAAAAAAATGAGCTCGTTATATTCTTTTCTATTCCGGTCCAATTTGGTGTTTTGTACTACAACCCCTAGATATAGTACTTCAAAAATCCTACAAGATAATTGGAGTGGTCAAGGAGTTCATATAGATGAGTTTTATGCAAAAACATATATTGGTATTTTGAAAATTTTGAGCACCACTTCCTATTTTCTGTTATGGACCAGATTTGCAGTTTGAACTCCAACCCAATATATTTCTTGCCCAAAGCTTTTGAAAATTTAACTTCTTACAAAGGTCCCTACAAAAGCCTTAATCCAGAGTTTCAGCTCCAGTGGCATTGGTTGAGACCATTTTGCAACATCATCTTGTTTCTATCCATGAATGCACTTTTGCAAATATTACACTAGGAAGTTTCTGTTTTGCCAAATTTAACCCTACCATCATTGTTAGCATCCATAGAGACCTCAACCTGGAGAATTTGGTAGTCACAAGACCTCTCTAGATGCCCAGGTCATTCTGTCGAGCACCTTGGGTGCCTAACCAGAATTCACATGGTTTGAACACTGCATTGGATACTCTCCTTCTATGCCCAACTAACATGTCTAGCAGACCCCTAGTAAACCTCTTAGCCACCCTGTGGAGTCTTAGTTGTAACCTAAGTCCCTAGCTAGTAGTAGCATTTCGTCGAACGGTTGGCGTGCATGCTCTGGGCACGAGCACAGAGCGCGTATTGCAGTCGCTGCATCCGAGTCGTCGCATCCGTCTACCCACCATTTTGGCCCTTGCTCACCGCTTAGAGTCGCGCCCCGTCCCTTCCCTCTTGCTAGAGTCACTCAGCCTCCTCCTGGAGCACCGCAGCCGTGCCAGCCATTCAGGCCAACAACAACTGTTGCGGCAATGGCAGCGCATCTCTGCCTTCTGCCATGGCCATAACCGCCCATTTGCTCCCCAAGCGCCACCTGCCTTGGACCCCCGTTTGCGACGTACCATTACTGCCCACCTCCGTTGCCGCCCTCTGCTGCCCTCTACCGACTCCAGGAAGTGTCATCGTCATTATTATCCGAGACCACCGCGGGAACCGACACTCCACAGCTATAGATGGAGTCCTCGAAGCCTCATTGTAGACCACAAGTCCCCTAGAGACCGTAGCAAGGCTTTCCTAGCCCCAATTTGCTCGGTAGGCGTCATCTTCCCCGGTTCTGACGAGCTTCGGCCTGCCGCAGCCCCTATCGAATTCTACCAAGGCAGGGGTCTTCTCGCCTCTTCCGCACCACCATCCGCATTGCCCCGACCTCGTGGAGCCACCCCCACCTTCCAGCCTCGACCAATAGCCATCTAGTCAAGCTGTCCCTTCTACCCGAAGCCGTCGCCGGCTCAGAGCTCACCGCCGGCGATTCCGTCCACCCCTCTGGTCACGGCGACCACCTGGAGGACCAGCTAGAAGGGATGGATCCATTCCCGCCCTCGGAAGAACCCTAGGAGGTGTCGTCCGCCAGCGAGGACCGCCAGACCCTCGCCTTCCCTTCAGACGGAGGAGGAAGACGACATGTTTGACTGTAGTCAAACCTGCCCACGGGCCCTCCTCGTTAGCGACATGACCGACCACCGCCCGCGTAAGTGGAGGCGCATTCACCTGAGTACGTTTTCCCCTTTGCGATAATGTAATTGACCCCAAACCGTTTTCCGTTTTTTGTTTTATTTTTAGAACAGATTTTTGAGCAAACTTTGACTGTCCACAACTTTTGAAATAATAGTCCAAATGAGTTGATTCTTTTTCTCACCTATGTCAAATTTCACCTTTTTTATTTTAGTATTTATTTGAAAATTTTCAAAGAAAACTTTCTGTACTGTTTTTAAATGGTGTGTTAATTATATTTTTTTTAAACTAGGCTATGGAGAGAGGAGAAAAAACTTCAAAAGTTTTGGAGTGCAGCCTACCTCCCTACACTTGGAAGGCAAGCATTCTGAACCTACATATATCTTGGTTGTGTGTGGGTTGCTTAATGAGAATAATAGTATGGTTATGTTAAATAAGTGGGGTTATTTCATGTGACAATCATGCATGTGGCTTCATGATTTTAAAAATACAATTGTTGCACGATTGAAATGCACCGGGGCAACAGTCACATCGTCCTACCACACATGTCCGACGGAGGCGTGTTCAACCCTGTATGTGGTGTCCCTCAGACGGCCGACGGAGGCGTGTTTTATATCACATCCATTAATCTTACTCTTATTGATTGCTTATTAACTTACCGGTATGATTATTTTACTAACACTTGAGAACTACATCACGGTTGACGTAGTATTGTGGTATTACTATTATTGCATATTAACCCCTGCCAATTTATGTTTGTGTTCATGATGTTTGCGAGTACATTCAAAGTACTCACTTGCTTGTCCCTGGGTATTGTCTTGGTCAGATTGCGTGCTTGGAAAGGTGGAACCCGACGATAATCCGGAACCTAGGCATGGTAGACACGAGTCGCGTGAGATAGGAATTATCCAGGTCAACTGGTCCTGTGGGAAATGGAGTCCCATAGACGCTGGAGATCCCCGAACCGCTTCCGCCACCAACCATTAGGAACATTTTTATGTACTCTATGAACCACCTCGATCTTGTACTTCAAGTTTGTATTTTTTTTTTGCTTGGACACATGTATCAAGGATTTGTGCACCAGCTAACAGTATTCCTAGGGCTGGTATGCACAAGGGCCATTTTGAAGGGAAATGAAAATACTAGAAAAACCGGTCCTGACAACCTTGGTATGAGAGCCAGGCTGACCATTGGCTAATCCTATCTTAGTCAGGTCAATAAATCCTAGTTAACCACTCAGCCAAGCCTGCCCAAACCAGTATTCGGAATAGTGTTCGCCAACACCTTTCGGCAATCGGTGCCCAACCTATCAGACTAGCCATGTGGTCACATGCCAGTGACCGACGACCAAGTTGTTCTTTTTGCAATCTTGCGAGGTAAGACTCCATTTTCCTTTTCTATAAAGGGAACGATTGTCCAGCACAGCACATCCCAACCGCCACCGTCACCCGAGATGCAAGGCCCCATTGTTCACAATGAGACCACTGCTACGGACCAAGGAGGTTTTGTAGCCATCCTGTCCAATGTAACCCATCGTGCCTTTGCCATGGAAGAGCCTCTGGAATATGTTGTGTACCAAGAGCACATGAGTGATGCCATCCGTCACTTCTGGGCCATGGTACACATCTATGGCAGGAGTGTCACCCAAGAGCGTCCCCATCGATTCACCATAAGGACAACTTCCTATGAGCCCGAAGCCATTCAACTAGCAGCTCGAGAGGCAATAGTTCAACTCCGACACCTGTTGCCAAGAGTTAACTGTTGCTCATTCTACTACTACCCTAGCCATGAAGATTATGGTTGGCCGCTCCAAGTCGCCAGCGGGGATCGTGAAAGCACAATTACTCCCTAGGGTGGTTTTGATAATTGATCACAACATATGCATCATTGGACTAATATGTTTTCCAAGTATATTTTAGAAAAGTTCAAAAGATGCTATGACTTAAGGTTTATGTGGAGACGCCCGTGGATGCAAGAAAGGAATAATATTGGCACAAGCTTCCAGCTAGAAGACTCTTCATTTTATATTTGTGAGGAATCACTTTTGAGTCCATAGGAAAACTAATACTATTAAAAGGGGGTGCGGTAGTAAAATGAATCGATTACTCCAATGCTCAAAGTTAGCCACCAAAAAACTCAGTCATTTTTCCCACATATCCACTCTGTCAAGTTCCACATACACAAATTCGGTGTAACTAACATTGCCACATTGGACCCCCCGAGTTTGAACCCAAGAAAGAACCCTATCCATTCCGACCAAATCGGTGCAACCGAAAATGCATCGGTGCTACTGAGTTCATTATGACCAACATTCTGTTGCCAAGATACAAAAAATCGGAATTTCCGAGTTTGAGTGTCGGTACCACCGAGTTTGGCCATCTGACTGTTAGTCACCTTTTTGGTGCCACCGAGTTCTATATATCGGTCTCACCGAGGTTCAAAAGTTCACCACTTTAGTGCTAATCGGTACCACCAAGTTATCCACTTCGATGTCACCGAGTTTGCTTTTTTGTGTGTAACGGTTGGATTTTGGCCGCTGCCAATATATACCCCTTCACCCACCTCTCATTCGTGGGAGAAGCACTAGACACACTTCATTTCCAGATCCATTTTCAGAAAGAGAACCACCTACTCATGTGTTGAGACCAAGATATTCCAATCCAATCATTTGAATCTTGATCTCTAGCCTACCCAAACTGCTTTCCACCAAATCAACCTCTCCTACCCATGCATATTCTGTGTGAGAAAGATTGGTGTTCAGGAGACTATCTTTAGAAGCACAATAGCAAGGAGTTCATTGATCTACCCCATCTGTTACCTTTTGGAGGGCGGTGCCTCCTAGATTGGTTAGGTGTCGCTTGGGAGCCTCCTACGTCGTGTTGTGGAGTTGAACCAAGAAGTTTGTAAGGGCAAGAAGATCGCCTACTTCGTGAAGATATACCGTGAGTAAGACTAGTCCTCCATGGACGGAAGCCGTGGTGGGATAGACAAGGCCGCTTATTTGTGGACCCTCCGTGGGTTTAGCCCTTCGTGGACTCTCGCAGCCGTTACCATCCGTGGCTTGAAGTCTCCACTAATATGGACATACGGTAGCGCCACCAATCGGAACCATGCCAAAATCGCCGTGTCAACCTTATGCATTTGATATCCCTTCCTTACTCCTCTATTTACACTTGCATGTTTACTTTCCGCTGCTGTATTATTAGAACTGCAAGTGTAGGGTGTATTTGACTTGTCATAACTGTCGTAGTTGCCTCTTAAGTAAAATTGGGAAAAGGAAAAAAATTTATGTTGTCAAGTAGTCTAATCACCCCCTCTAGACATACTTTCGATCCTCCGAGTGGTATCAGAGCTTTGGTCTTCATTTCATTGGTTTAGCAACCTAGGAGAGTATGGCATCTAGTGAGCGAAATTATCATCGTACATGTCCTTACTTCAATGGCACTAGTTTTGCTAGTTGGAAGCGTAAAATGAAGATGCACATTCTTGGCTTTAATCCTAATGTTTGGGTTGTTATTCGTGTTGGTGTGCAAGATAACTTCTTTGGAGAAGGGCATGAACCAGATCGTGATGCAACAAGTGATGAACCAAAGATGTTGCAACTTAATGCTCAAGCCTGCGATATCATCTTCAACTGCCTTTGCCCCGAAGAATTCAACAAAATCAGTCGTCTTGAGAATGCAAAAGAGATTTGGGATATATAGTTGAAATGCACGAAGGTACTGATTCTGTCAGAGAAAATAAGTTGGATGTGCTTCAAATTCAACTTGACAAGTTCAAGATGAAGGATGGTGAAGGAGTCACAGAAATGTACTCTAGGCTAGCTCTCATCACCAATGAGTTTGCCGACTTAGGAAGCGTAGAGATGACCGACAAATTCATCATCAAGAAGATACTTAGAACTCTTGATGGCAAGTATGACACACTATGCACATTGATCCAAATGATGCCTAATTAGAAAGATCTCAAGACAACTGAAGTCATTGGTAGGATTGTTTCTCATGAGATGTCATTCAAAGACAAAGATGAGTTGCACAACAAGTCAAGCGGTGCTTATAAAGCTTCATGCGATGCTCCCGCTACTTCAAAAGACAATCTTGTCACTCATGAAGAGATAAGCCTCATGGTCAGAAAATTCAACAAGTTCTACAAGAGTAGAGGCAAAGATAGAAGCTCAAGTTCAAGACATGATGAGATCGTCCAGTCGTGACCGAAACTGCTACAATTGTGGGAAACTCGGACACTACTCAAATGAGTGCTCGGCTCCCTACAAAATAAGAGAAGAGTCACCTCGAAGACGAAGCTCAAGAGATGAGTCACCTCGCAGATAGAGAAGGTGTAGAGAAGATCACTATGAACGAAGACACTCACAGAGAGGCAAGGAATTGGAGAAGAAGGACAAATACACCAATAGCTGTTCAAGAAGAAGACATCAAGCTCATGTTGGTGAATGGGTTTCTGGATCCGAATCTGATCACCACTTCGAGAGAAGCTATCACTCCAACTCTTACTATAGTCAAGATGAAGGTGTTGTCGGCATTTCACTTGTTTCCTCCAACTCCTACGACTTATTTGATTCACCAAATGAGGGAGTCAGAAACTGCTTCATGGCTAAAGGCCCCAAGGTATCACACCCCGATTATCTTGATTCAATAGTGACGAGGATGAATTGTTAGGAGATGATGACTTGCTTCTAGATAAAAGTAGTGATTGCACTGAAAATGAACTTGCTAATTATCATGCTAGTCAAGAGAAATCAAATGATGACGATAAGAAAGAGATTGAATGACTAACTCAACAATTCAAAACTCTTAAGTTAGCTCATGAAACTACTCTAGAAGATCATAGAGAGCTTGCAAGAACCCATGAGAAGCTACGCTTAGAGAAGCTCAACTTGTAGCAAGAGCATGAGTTCATAAAAGCAATCAATGATGACCTTCAAAAGAACAATTCTTTTTATCGAGCCAAACGATTACTCTTGTCTAATTTTGTTCCACAATTTAAGCCAACGAACACTAGTAACAAAGGCAAGAAGGTTTCTTCATCTAGTAACAAAAATGCTAAAGCTAAATCCAATAATGTTGTTGCTAGTAACTCCGTTGATTCCACTAAAGATTCTCTTAGCCAAGTTACACTTGAGCAAGAAAATGATTTATTAAAAGGGATTATAGAGAGAGGTGTCTTCAAGAGTCTCGCCGGAAGAAAGAAATTCGAGGAAATTGTGCGCAAGCAAGGAGGACATCGGAAGAAACAAGGTGTTGGCTATTTCAACGTCAACGGAGATGTTTGGGAAGAAGGTCCATATCCCACTCCCAAGTTTGTTCCCCAGGAGGAGAAGTCCACTCCTTCTGAAGGAACAATATCACAAAATGACCTTCCACCACAAGACCACAAAGCCAAGGGAAAGCTTCAAGATGACATTGACCTATTTGAATAAGAACTCCAAGCCAAGGTCAAGTGGGTTCCAAAGGATACTACTAGCTCTACCTCAACAAGTGCTACAACAACTCCAAGGATTCCCATCAATTTGATGTGGATTCCCAAGAGGAAGAACTAGAAGTTCTTGAGGGGTGACTCTGCCAATGAAATTCACTCTTATTCATTTTGGCAAGAACTATATGCAATCAACCTCGACCTTATGCATTAGTTCAAGGAGTCACACATTCCCTCAAAGGTAAGAAAGGAACTAGGTAATCAATGCACATTTGTACATCACCCCATTTGTGCTTCACTCCATGTCCATAGTTATACTTGCATATGTTCCTTTTTGCTTTGGGACTAACCCATGTAGGTGAGAAGAGTGTCAAAACAACAAGGATTTCTCCCCACTCAAGATGATCTTCGTCAACTTTGAGCATCCACTACTACTTCACCTACTTGAAGTCTTCCACGACAAAACCCAAGGTTAGTTGATCCCTCTTTGTGGAGATATCGTATCAAGGGGATCTTTACTCTAATACTTGAGTATAAGCATCTTCTAAGGATATGCACACATTAATGCTTATGTAAAAGTGGTAACCTATGATCAAGTATTCTTGCTTGGCTCCTATGTCAATATACTCATATATAGATGACCTTGTCATCACCCAAGTGCTTGATAGCTGCTAGGATGTTTGTGCATGTTCACCATGTTTGTATCATCATTCTTATTGTGTGAGCATGTTGGTCTGCATGAATTTAATCATTCGAGGACATCCAATTGTTGTCATATGGCTTTTGTTTTATCTTTTGTCAATTGGAAGGACAAAAATGTCTAGGACCCTTGTCTAGCTATCTATGCTATCTCATCTCAAGTTCTATTCATGCTTCATCACAAAACTTGAACAAGCACTTGTCGATCCCTCTGTGTTAAGATGCACTCGGAGTTTCGTATCGTCAAAGGCTGCCTTCCAAAACCTCTTTCAAAAACTCAGTGTGACCAACTCCACAAACTCGGAGCCACCGATTTTCCAAAGTTGATGAGGTTTTCTCATCTCGGTACCACCGGAGTCGCCAACTCGGTTACACCAAGTTTCCCTGTCTACTAACAATTGAGGAACTCGGTGACACACACAGTGCACGGGTATATATACCTGCGGACCGGACCTTTTGATTTCACTTTGTAAAAATGGTTCGTTCGCAAAACCCTCACTGCCCCCCGAAACCCATGTCATCGCCTTGATTCCCCAAGCGCCGCCGCCGCTGGGACTCGTCGTCGCGGACGAAATCTTCTCCTTCGTCGTCGCCATAGCCAAACGGCCACCGAGCAAGGGTACGGTTCGATCCCTTTGTGTTCCCCGTCTGTTTCTCATGAACTGGATTTTTTAATTCTTCTTTCCACTTTGTGCAAACCTCCTGTCCACCAGATAAAATCAGTAGATTAGGACAAGTAGGAAATTTTGAATCTGATCTACCGCACGATGCAACTCGGTGTGACCGAGTTGGTAAAATCGGTTCCACCAATTCCTGTTTTAGGGTTCCTGAGAAGCAACTCGGTGAGACCGAGTAGCTATTTTCGGTGCCCTTGAAAATGACTGCCAAGTTTCTATTAAGCGAGTTTGTTTTCTCGATGACTCCGAAAATGCCAACTCGGTGCCACCAATTTACAACCTACAAAAGATCATACCCTGAATTTCAGACTTCAAATTTTCAAAAAAAACATCTGAATTTTGTGATGCTCATCCATTTTGTCTTTTCTATATCCACTTCACAAGTTCTATTGTTTGCTGCTGACTGTGTATGTCAGCATATCAGGTTCAGATGATAGCCAGAATGACTATAGAGAGCAGAGTGTCGAGATGGATGCTGGCACTAGTCCAGAGAGGACTGCTTCATACCCTAGTTCTCCCAGTTCCCATGGCTTGCCCAATGCAGCCACCAGGCAAAGGAGGAAGATAGTTTCTGATAAGGAAGACTCAGACTTTTTGCCATAAGAAACTTTAGCCCTTCCTAAGGCTCCTCCAAGGAAAGTTGTCACGAATATATCTGCCAGTGCTGCTGATCAGAGAGCACCTGATTATGCCAAGAAGGGCAAAGCTATTGGCAAGGGTGCACCTGCAAAGAAGGCTGGTGTGAAGAGGCCCAGGAAGAGAACTATCCATCTTGTTGGCAGAAAGACTTCTATGTTTGAAGACCCACAAGAAGCTGAGGAATAAGCTCGTGAGGAGATCCCAGTTCCTCCCATGAAGAAGAAGCTGATGGATGATACAATGAAGTCTGCTCCAAAGCCTGCTGCTAAAGCAAAAAGGTTGTATCTTCCAGGAAGACCACCAAATATATACCTGCAGCTGCTAAGAGCAAAGGCCCTGCATCCAGTGCCCATGCTGCACAAGAAGAAGAAGAAGAAGAAGATGAGAATGCTCCAGTTCTCAGGAAGCTCATACACATACGTACCACTCCACAATGATGCTCATCCTGTAGCAGAAGACATGAAGAAGAGGAAGAATGCCAGAATAAGAAAGTGGAGAGTTGTTGATCCACATGGTGTCAGAAGAAGAACTACTGTTGATCCAAGGTTTCATACCTAGGAACAACTAGGTTTTTATGAGAATGTCTTGTATGACAAGAGTACTGCTGTCAGTGATATGAGGTATGTCGACTGGGCATACATCACGGAGAATGAGAATTTATTTCCACATGTTCAAGAGAACTTCAGGCTAGCTAACATAGAAGATTTTGTTGGGAAGGAGATGACCCCATGGAATGATGAGATGATCATGCAATTCTATGCAACAATTCATTTCTATGATGATTGTTTGGTTTGGATGACCGATGGACACATGTACGACGCTACAATTGTTGAATGACCTACTATCATTGGTGTTCCCAAGCAGGAAGAAGCATATGTAGATGTGCATGTAGATGCTAAGTAGAATCACAACTCCATGGCCAACATGTACAAGACCATTCCACATCAGTACTTGGCAGTCACAAGTTTGGCTCAGTATATTTTCTGCAAGCTGGTATTTCCATGACAAACACTATACTGCGATAAACTCTCATGCCTAACTCAGGAGATGAGAAGATGATCAGAGGATATTAAATCAACCTGTTGCAGCTACTTGATACCCATACCAGATTTAGAGTGATGGACTTTATAGTTGAGACTATCCGAAGGATTGCTGCGAATCAAAATAGATCCTATGGATATGCATCTTACACCATGATTCTTATCAATGCCAAGCTAGGGAAGCACGCATATCAACTTGATCATCCCCATCTACCTCTTCAGCCTGAATTTGAAGATAATGGGGTTGTGATGGATGACAATGATCCCAACTTAGCTGCAGCAAGAATGGCAGCAGAGGCAGGAGAGGCTGAAGCTGCTAGAAACATGCCACCTCTAGTTCCACAGCTCAGAACCCAAGCTGAGCAAATGGCATTTCTAGTAAGCACTGTCCAAGGTATGGAGAAGAACATTCAGGATATTATGCAAAATCAAAAGAGCCTTGAGAGAGTTGTGGAGACAAAATTCCACAACATGGATATGAAGGTAACTGAGTTGACCACCATTGTCAAACAGCTTCAACATGAAGTTGAATCTACGGAGATTCCATGCTTAGAGGATGAAAATGAAGATGATGATGACAAGGATGAGTCTCCTCCCACTACTACACAGTTCAACACCAAGCCCCGGTCAGTTGATGTTCCTGCTCCAGAGACAAGACACACATCTTCAGCACAAGCTTTAGCATGTTCAGCACCAACTCCAGCTCAAGCTCCTTCAGTATCAACTCCTCCATCTCTAGGGACATCAGCAGAAGTCTTCGGAGACGCCGTTCTATCGAATCCATCATCAGCTGCCCAGAGAGATGAGTAGTTCTATACTTTTGAACTTTTTGGTAACTTGTTGCCAAAGGGGGAGAAATGTATAGATCATAGACTTCGTGTGAGAGAGAGTTTTTCACTTTACTTTCTCTCATTTATTTTTTAAAACTTTCTTTGTTGGATGACTTTATCCTATCTTTGTGTGATCATACGGTTTATCCTGTGTGATTCTACGATATTATCTTTTAGCTATCCTTGTGATGATCACTCACTTATCTTGTTGGTGTCATGTGCATTGCTATTATTTTTACGCACCACCAAGATGTTTGTGACATGGAAGATTAACCCATGATCCTAATCAATTGTGCATTTGCATTCAAACGCAAAATTTAAATAATGCACAAATTTAGGGGGAGCTCTTGCTTTTCACATACTTCTCAAAGCGTCGATGCTAATCATTGATTATAACTTTTGTTGAAGCTTTGATCTATATGTTGTCATCAATTACCAAAAACGGGGAGATTGAAAGCACAGTTGCTCCCTAGGGTGGTTTTGATAATTGATCACAACATATGCATCATTGGACTAATGTGTTTCCCAAATATATTTAAGAAAAGTTCAAAAGAAGCTACGGCTTAAGGTTTATGTGGAGATGCCCCTAGATGTGAGGAACAATTAATATTGGGTCAAGATTCAAGCTAGAAGACTCTTCATTTTATATTTGTTGGAAATCACTTTTGAGCCCATAGGAAAGCCAATACTATTAAAAGGAGGTGAGGTAGTAAAATAAACTGATTGCTCAAATGCTCAAAGTTAGCAACCAAAACACTCAGCCATTTTTCCCACATATCCACTCTGTCAACTTCCACATACACAAATTCCGTGTAACCAACATTTCCAGATAGAACCCACCGAGTTTGAACCTAAGATAGAACCCTATCCATTCCAACCAAATCGGCACAACCGAAACTGCATCGGTCCTACCGAGTTCAGCGTGACCAACATTCTGTTGCCAAGATACACAAAGTAAGAGTTTTCGAGTTTGAGTATCAGCGCCACCGAGTTTGGCCATCTGACCATTAGTAACCTTTTTGGTGCCACAAAGTTATATATATCGGTCTCACAAAGATTAAAAAGTTCACCACTTTAGTGCTAATCGGTACCACCTAGTTGTCCACTTTGGTGTCACCGAGTTGGCTCTTTTGTGTGTAGCGGTTGGATTTTGGCTCCTTCCTACATACCCCTTCACCCACCTCTCATTTGTGGGAGAAGTGCTCTGAACACACACTTCATTTCCAGATCCATTTTATGAGAGAGAACCACCTACTCATGTGTTGAGACCAAGATATTCCAATCCAATCATTTGAATCTTGGTCTCTAGCCTCCCCAAACTGCTTTCCACCAAATCAACCTCTCCTACCCATGCATATTCTGTGTGAGAGAGATTTGTGTTGAGGAGACCATCTTTAGAAGCACAAGAGCAAGGAGTTCATTGATCTAGCCCATCTATTACCTTTTGGAGGGTGGTGCCTCCTAGATTGGTTAGGTGTCGCTTGGGAGCCTCCTACTTCGTGTTGTGGACTTGAACCAAGATGTTTGTAAGGGCAGGCAGATCGCCTACTTAGTGAAGATCTACCGTGAGTAAGGCTAGTCCTCCATGGACGGAAGCCGTGGTGGGATAGAAAAGGCCGCTTCTTTGTGGATCGTCCATGGGTGGAGCCCTCCGTGTACTCTCGTAGCCGTTACCCTCCGTGGGTTGAAGTCTCCATTAACATGGACGTAAGATAACGCCACCTATCGGAACCGTGCCAAAAATCGCGGTGTCAACCTTATGTGTTTGATCTCCCTTCCTTACTCCTCTATTTACAATTGCATGTTTACTTTCCGCAGCTATATTATTAGAACTGCATGTGTAGGGTGTATTTGACTTGTCATAACTGCCGTAATTGCCTCTCAAGTAAAATTGGGAAAAGGCAAAAAAGTTATCTTGTCAAGTAGTTTAATCACCCCCTCTAGACATACTTTTGATCCTACAGACCATGAGATAAACCCCGCCATGTTGCACCTTGTGCGCTACTTGAGAGCGCAAGAGGCATTGTACGACCAAGTCACCCTCGACATGCTTGCAGCACGGGAAGAACTGGCTCGTCTTGACCCAAGGAGGAGAGAAGTGGATCCCAACGTGAGCAACCCTGTAGTGCTGTTTGGGAGACCGATTGAGCTCCTAAGGTCTGTCTCAGCTGCCGAACCGAATCATGTGCCTATCTCCTCTGAGGAGCTCCACCGAATTTTGGGGATTTCCTCAAACGGAACAGTTGCCACAACACCCCGCAATGGACACCACCGCTACCCCAGCCTTGTAGATCCACCTCCTTCCTCGAGCAACCGCCACGCCATGGTTTCGGCAAACTCGATGTCCGCAAGAGCTGCCCACCTAGATGTACACGAAGTATACTAAGCCATAACCCGCCTTAGTGTTGTCTTACGTGTAATGTATGAGTTGGTATTGTCATAAATAAATGGGCAAGTTGCTTTTGTGCCATTATTTCTATTAAGTACCGTTGATAGCCATGTCTGTGTGCTTTTGGCCGTATAGCATGTAGTTGGACGTAACCACGGGAAGCCGATTCCCAACCGACCACCATAGTAGGATTTCACATTTCGGGGACTATTATGTGTGGCCCCGACCGAACCACGTTAGAGCGGAGCCAACCACCGAGACCAACCCAACCTAAGGTTTCTGCCCTAACCCTGCCCTATATAAGAGTTACCAAGTGACTTTTTCCAGCATCCCTCACCTTGTGCACTGCATTCACAACCTTTTTGCCATGCTACCCCAAGGGAGTTACCTCAGAACTCCGGATGCAACTCCGGGCAGTTTTGTTAGGATACTGTTGGATTTTACCTGCAGTACCATGGGTTCTCCCCTTCCACCCCAGTACGAGTTGTTCAAGTCGAGGATCACTTCCACTACCCCGAAATATTGGGCAGTGGTGCACATTTTCCAAGTGGACCCTAACCAAGACCCCACGGAAGTCCTTCAGCGGAAAATCTATGCCTACCCTGGAAATGGCCATAGAGGTTGGTGCTTACGAAGCGATTACATGCCTTCAATTTGGAGTACCGTATGCCAGTAAAAGGGGGTACTGTTTTTTTTTCTGAGCTATGCAGTGCCCGGGGAAGCAGTGTCTTTTCCAGGCACCCGTGCAGAGAGAGACCCCGTGTTGATCAGGCTTGTGATGTCTGTCATCGCTCAAGAGCGCTTGACATATCAAGTGATGGATTTCTTCCAGACCCTCGCTGCCCAAAACCCTCAGGTCGCCATTAGCGAGCCCCTAAGGATGGACCCAGCAGGACGCATTCTGCAAGTCATCCAACCGCTCGCCCGTGTAGACGAAGTAGATATTCCACTACCAGGAAAATATTCCCTCACGACCGTTAAATTTCTGCGTGTTCCATGAAATGCCTTGTTTGTATCTGCTAGTCTAGTCTACGATTGTGTGATGTGATGGTTGTACCTTACCTTGTAAATTATTGCATGCACATGTTTTATTTTGGTTGTGTGATTGCTGCGATTTTTGCCTTGGATTATTTTTTTAGGCAATATTTTGAGTGATAATTTTTCTTAATAAAACTACTACAACAAAACTTTTTCAACAAAGATTTTATTCGCATGTCAGCCGGCTCACAACCACACCAGCTCTCCAAAATGCACTAAGGACAGAACCGCACACACCTAACATCTAGCTAATTGCCTCGATAGCACCACAGTTTTTCCGAGAGGAATACATTGTGGGTGCTTTTATTGCAAAGTGCTGCCAGCATGCTGGCAACCACCCATGCATTTCGCTCATGCCTAGTATTCGTGTTCATCTCCACTGCGGAGAGCCACCACTCGATAAGGAGCATCATGACGATCATCCTGGATCATCACGCATAGTAGCAATGGGAACCCAATCAACACCGACATTCCTCCAGCCAGCAGGATTATCAGCCACCCAGGGTGCTCGTCCACCATTGGAATCTCGCCTCGAGCTCCTGTGAACAGAGAAGAAAGAAGTAGGAGCAGTGAGGCCGGGTGTGAGGTAGAGGAGAGAATGACGCGGTCGTTTTATAGCCCGAGTTCGGTGTGCGGTAGACGCAGCCCACCAGCGTCGCTCATTGCTTGATCGCCGGTGTTCGGAGGCGAATCCGCGAGCAGTGCCGACAAAGCTCTGGCCTGTGACGCAAGTGCTCTGCGCTGGCAGCTAAGGACGCCGCGTACTATCACGATACGGCCCTAGACACCGCACGTGGAGAAAGCAGCGGAAAGCACGCGAGAGAGAGAAGAGACAAGAGAGCCGGAGGAAGAAGAAGAGACTGATAGTGGACCCTAGGTCCACCTGTCAGCGAAAGAGAGCAATGTGCACTCGGGTACGGCAAGCACAATTCCGAAATAGAAAAAAAATCCTTTTTGAAATTTTTTGTCGTAACCATTCATAACAACAACTCGATTTTCCAACCCCGTAGAAATTATCGTCTTTGTTGTAACCTCGTAGAGTAGTTATTTTCGTGTAGATACTGCAGTGTGGTATGAGTTTGTATTTTTTCAACGTCTCTAGCAAATCTCGAGGATGAGATTTTTCTTAAGGGGGGTAGAGTTTGTAACACCCCAAAATTTTGGCCATGATTTTTATTTATTTAATTGTCCATGGTAATTTAAAATTTTATTTTTGGGTTTTCTCCTATTTTCAGACCCCTTCTTTGTTTATCTTATAAAAAGATTTCTTTCTTACGTAGGAGTTTTTGAATCATATTATTGACTTGAGTGTTCCTCAAATATTTTTCCAATTATTTCCAAATCAAATGAAGGCATTTTTATAAATATCTCTCTAGGGTTCATTTATTCTAAAATTTACTTCTAAATTCTTTAAAGGCCTGATTTGAACTGCAACCATTTGATAACTTCTTTTAAAAATTTCACAAAAACTTGGTAATACCCTAATATGTTTTTGGATCACTTTTATGCAATAATCTAGCTAAGTGTTTTGGAAATATTGAGCTCATTATCTTCTTTTCTATTCTGGTCCAATTTGGTGTTTTGTACTACAACCCCTAGATATAATAATTCAAAAATTCTACAAAAAATTTGGAGTGGTCAAGGAGTTCATATTAATGAGTTTTATGCAAAAACATATATTGCTCTTTTTAAAATGTTGATCACCACTTCCTATTTTCTGTCCTAGACCAGATTTGCAGTTCGCACTGCAACCCAATTTATTTCTTACACAAAGCTTTTGAAAATTTTACTGCTTACAGAGGTCCCTATAAAATCCTTAAGTCCAGAGTTTCCCCTACACTGGAATTGGTTGAGACCATCTTGCAACATCATCTTGTTTTTGTCTAGGAATGCACTTTTTTAAATATTAAACTAGGAAGTTTCTGTTTTCCCAAATTTAACCTTACCATCATTGTTAGCATCCATAGAGACCTCAACCTGGAGAATTTCGTAGTCACAAGACCTTTCTAGATGCCTAGGTCATTTTGTCGAGCACCTTGGGTGCGTGACCAGAATTGACATGGTTTGAAGATTGCATTGGAGACTCTCCTTCTATGCCCAACTAACATGTCTAGCAGACCCCTAGTAAACCTATTAGCCACCCTATGGAGTCTTAGCTCTAACCTAAGTCCCTGGCTGGTAGTAGCATTTCGTCGAACGGTTGGCGTGCATTCTCTGGGCACGAGCAGAGCGCACGTATTGCAGCAGCTGCAACCGAGCCACCGCGTCCTCCTAGCCCGCCCTTTTGGCCCTTGCTCACCGCGTAGAGTCGCGCTCCGTCCCTTCCCTCTCGCCAAAGTCAATCGGCCTCCTCCTGGAGCAGCACGGCCTTGCCGGCCATCGAGGCCAGCAGCGTGTGCTGCGGCAATGGCAATGCAGCTCTGTCTTCTGCCATGGCCAGCACCGCCCATTTGCTCCCCGGGCGCCACCTGCCCTGGACCCCCAATTTGCGACATACCATTACTGCCCAGCTCCGTTGCCGCCTCTGCTGCCCTCTACCGTCTCCAGGAAGTGTCGCCATCGTTCTTATCCGAGACCGCCGCGGGAACTGACACTCCACGGCTATAAATGGAGCCCCCAAAGCGTCATTGCAGACCACAAGTACCCTAGAGACCGTAGCAAGGCTTCCCTAGCCCGAATTTGACCGATTGGCATCATCTTCCCTGGTTCCGAAGAGCTTCGTCCGTCGCAGTCCCGGTCGAATTCGACCAAGGCAGGGCTCTTCTCGCCTCTTCCGCGCCACCATCCGCCTTGCCCCGACCTCGTGGAGACACCCCCACCTTCCAGCCTCGACCAGGAGCCACCTAGCCAAGATGTCCCTTCTGCCTAAAGCCGTCGCCGCCTCGCAGCTTGCCGCCGGCGATTCCTTCCACCCCTCTGGTCACGGTGACCACCTGGAGGACCAGCCCGAAGGGATGGATCCATTCACGCCCTCGGAAGAACCCAAGGAGGTGTCGTCCGCCAGCGAGGACCGCGGGAGCCATGCCTTCCCATCGGATGGAGGAGGAAGACGACAGGTTGACCGTAGTCAAACCTGCAGGTGGGCCCTTCTCGTCAGGGACAGGACCGAGCCACCACCCGCATAAGTGGAGGCGCATTCACCTGAGTACATTTTCCCCTCGCGATAGCATAGTTGACCCAGAACCGTTTTTCGTTTTCTGTTTTATATTTAAAACTGATTTTTGACCAACCTTGACTGTCCACAACTTTTAAAATAATAGTCCAAATGAGTTGATTCTTTTTCTCACCTCTTTAAAATTTCACCTAGTTTATTTTATTATTTATTTGAAAAATTTCAAAGACAACTTTATGTATTGTTTTTAAATGGTGTGTTAATTAGAATATTTTTTAAACTAGGTTATGGAGAGAGGAGCAAAAACTACAAAAGTTTTGGAGTGCAGCCTACCTCTCTACACTTGGAAGGCAAGCATTCTGAACCTACATATATCTTGGTTGTGTGTGGGTTGCTTGATGGGAATATCAGTATGGTTATGTTAAATAAGTGGTGTTATTTCATGTGACAATCATGCATTTGGTTTCATGATTTTAAAAATACAATTGTTGCAGGATTGAAATGCATCGGGCAGCAGTCACATCTTCCAACCACACATGTCTACCGAATAGGATCCGATAAGAGTTGGTGTGTTGTGGAGACACGACCTTGGGACTGACATCTCGTGGGATGAGAGTGGTCAACGGGGCATGTTGGGGTACGAGAGGTAGTGACTCTGTCTGAGGTAATAAAACATTTTGATTGTGCTAATCATGGAGGGAATAATTTAAACCTCCCGAGTTGACCGCAGATCGAGTCTTGTCAGTGTGTCACCTTAACCCTTCATGCTGCCACAGGTCTTCTGAAAGGGAATATTGTTTAGTAGGTCGTAAACCTATTACAGGGTACACACCAAGGAAAGAGGCCGGTATGAAGGTATCCGGGGCACTGGACTAAATCCAGTCATCTGACCAGGGGGCATGGGTGTTTCCAGTCTCGGACCGAGAGGAGAAGAGCTCTCCCCTTGTAGCGCGCAATATAAATTTGATCCCATGCTAGTCGAGGTTGGAGCCTCCCCGTCTTATGATTCTTCTCTGGCAGCGTAGTCCGAGTGATATCGGTCCTCGCGGGAGAAAAATGGATGTGTAATGGTTTTGAGTGTTTACTTCTAAAATACCGTACGCAGGGTTAGTCTGAGTGACTATCAAAAACCGCAGGTTGTGGGTAAAGAGTACACCCTCTGCAGAGTCAAAACTATTCGAGTAGCCGTGTCAACGGTCAAGGACGACTAGTTGACTAGTCAAGTGTCGGTCTGAGTGTCGGTCTTCGGAGGAAGTTAAGAAATCGTGAGACTAATCATGGAACATGGTGGATGATCATAAATATTATTTTACTGCGGACTAACCCCTATGATTATGATTGTTGAATATCCTTAGGACGGTTCTACCTCCTAGATATTCATTATTTATTATTGCTTAATATAAGCCATTTATGTGGTGTCGCTTAGACGCCCGATTGTGGCATGTTTATCATTTCATATAAGCCCTTTATGTGGTGTTGGTTAGATGCCCGACTGCGGCATGTTCATCAATTCATATAATCCCTTTATGTGGTGTTGCTTAGATGCCCGACTGTGGCATGTTTACCATTTCATAAAGCCCTTTATGTGGTGTCTCTTCGACGCCCGACTGCGGCATGTTTAACTTTTAATATAAGCCCTTTGTGTGGGGTCGCTCATTCGCCCAACTGTGGCACGCTTGTTATTATCTTATTTAAGCCATGTATGTGGTGTCGCTTGGACGCTCGACGGAGGCGTGTTTTATATCACATTCGTTAATCTTACTCTTATTGATTACTTATTAATTTCTCCGTATGATTATAGTTGTTTTACTAGTACTTGAGAAGTACATCATGGTTGACGAAGTATTGTGGTATTATTGCTTGTGCATATTAACCCCTACCAATTTATGTCTGTGTTCATGATGTTTGCGAGTACATTAAAAGTACTCACTTGCTTGTCCTGGCTATTGTCTTGGCTAGATTGCGTGCTTGGAAAGGTGGAACCCGACGATAACCCAGAATCTAGGCATCGAAGACAACAGTCGCATGAGATAGTAATTATCCAGGTCAGCTATTCCTATGGGAAACGTAGTCCCATAGATGCTGGTGACCCCTGAACCGCTTCCGCCACCAACCATTAGAAACATTTTTATGTACTCTATGGACCACCTCGGTCTTGTACTTCAAGTTTGTATTTTTTTGCTTGGACAAATGTATCAAGGATTTGTGCACCAGCTAACAGTATTCCTGGGGCTGGTATGCACAAAGCCCATTTTGAAGGGAAATTAAAATCCTAGAAAAACCGATCCTGACAACTGGTCGTGGCACACTCTATATAAGCCACCCCCGGGCTCCTGACCAAGGGTTGAGCATTCCGTAACATCATATATTGTACCAGAAAACATCAGCCACTGAGGCTCAAGATGTAGGGTCGTTTCCACTCCCGAGTGGGGCCCGAACTCGTATATCCGAGTGTATCCACTGCGCCCTAGCTAGGTGTGACAACCCGAGACCAACGTTTCAGAAGATTCCCCTTTTATTCCGGTGTCATCATGTTATTATTTGTTTGTCGCACTCATCATTGCATCATGCACATCATCAGCATTGCATCAGCACTCCGTTGCCGCCAGTTTTCAAAATTGCATCCGTTAGTAGTTGCCGGTTCTCTCCACCGTTTTGAGACCAACGAGACACACACGCGCCCGCGACATTGTTAAAATCTTGTTTTTAAAATTGTTTTTAAAATATTCTCGGTTTGGGTTGAAACTTGGCGTGCGGTCTTATTTAGTGCAGGTAGACCGCTTGTCCAATTTCGTCGTGGTCAGAGTCCGTTTGATACCCGAACGGTCGACGGTAGCGGCACCAACTTCGGTTATTTATCGGACTTTTTTGGTGTTTTAAATCGCGTTGCCACGCCGCACTACTTCCCTCTCATTTTCTCCTAAGCCACTCTAAACAACCCAACTAGACAAACCTAACCCTAGGATGTTTTCAGAGCCGTCCGATCGAGATCGGAGGGTATGAAAATGCCCGAAGTAGCAAACCCTAGCCCCCCATTACCTATATAAGGACATTGCCACGTCCAAAAAATGATCAAACCCAAGCTCTTCCTCATTTTCTGCGCCACCAACCCTAGCCAGCCGCCACCCCACTGCTCTCTCTCCTCCTCAACGCGCCGCCAGCCTGCATGGCCCGTGCAGGGCCCGCCCGGGCCCGAAGCCCTGTGGCCCCTCCCGAGCAGCTCGCTCCCTGCGACCACGCGCCTCCCTGCCTCCCCAGCGCCGCCTCTCGCTGCCCCGCCGCACCTCGTCGCCGCCGTGCCCCGTCGCTCCGCCCGCTGCGGTCGCCCCCGCCGCTCTTCGCCGCTCACGCCAACCCGATCTGGATCGGGCAGCATTGACCGTCCCCGCGCCCGGCCTGGGCCGCCTCCCCGAGTGAGGCCCAGCTGGCCGTCCGCCTCGTCCAGCCCAGCCCCGCTTCGCCCCCGGCCAGCAACCGACCACCTCTGCCTCTGCCTCGAGCCGACTCCGGATCCGACTTGGGCCGAGCCAACGAAGGTGAGCCCCCCCATTTCCCCTATTTCTCGCCCGTGTGTAGGTTATCTATCCCGCGCCCACCATTGTTTTGGCCGTTGCAGCATATTAGGCCCGCAGCATTTTTTTCTCTCCAGCCTGAGAATATACAATTTCAGGAATATGTGATATTTTCAAATGCCCGTAGGAATTAAACCGCGTGTCGGATCGCGACGATTTAGACATGTAACTTGTGTAGATTTTCGTGTAGAATAATATTTTGCAACTTGCATGCATGTTTGGAGTGGTTTGACCCACCGTCTGCCTAGATTTGCATGCTGTCCTAATAGGTTAATTGTTGCGTAGATACTTTTGTGCGCGTCCATATTGTTCAAATCCCGTAGATAAAATGTTCATGTTGTTGCAACCCCTTGGCATGTATTTTGGAAATAGTTGTCCTGCCATATTCATGTAGGTATCATCAATAGTTTGCTATGTCGTGTTTAGGACATATTCTCCCATATATGTGTGGCGTTAGTTTTATTTTTCAACCCCACATATTATATATGTTTTTGGGGTACAAAATTTCGAGTAAGTTAGTGTGCATGATAGTTTGCCATGTTGCCCGTTTGTTTATTTTGTGTGATTTATTCCGTGCATGATATGAGTTAGTTTTGAACTAGAGATATGCCCTTGGATATGTATGTTAACCGCTGGTAATTTTGGTTTCTATAGAAATCCATGTTTAGGTGTTGTTTGCTTGTTGCGAACATGCTAGAAAGTAGTGTTGTTTGGAGATGCTGAAATATTTCTAATTCTGAGATCTGTTATATTTTGTTGTTGTCTTGCCATGAGATTTGCTAGTGATCTACAACTCCTTTGGGGTTGGTGCAATAGAGTTATTTGTAGTGCATAAGATTCTCTAGCATGCTGTAGATTTTCATGCCATTCGGTGTCGTGTAGCATATAGTTTTACTAGTGCCAATATGCCTTCAGATCGAAAACTGCACTATCAAAGTGTGATTTTCACCAAGTCTGAAAGTGTGTGCGAGATGCCATTTTGTGAGTTCTTTTCCTAGTGATCTATACTTCCATGCTAGTCGTATTTAGCAGGGTGTTGTTGTGCATCCTGACCACTATTGCCTCATGTCTTCTTTGAACATTTTAGAACTATGTAGCTTGTTGTTTTAGGGTGTAGAAAATGCCATGTTGCTGTTTTGGGCAGATTGTAAATATTTCTCGTTTAGCTTGTATTTGTTGAATCGTTGCTCCGTTTTGATCGTGCCATATATGAAACTTGCTTAGAATTTCAATTAGTTCCATAATATGTTGCTGCCTTCTTGGTTTGGAATGTTTGTGGCTGTCATTTGCATTCATGGCATCATATCTTGCGGTGATCATATCTTTTGAACCGTAGCTCCGTTTGCAATGATCTCTATGTGTAGATTGATTGGAACAATGCGTAGAATCACGTGAACCACTTTAATTTTCTGATTAACAAATATTAAAACATGTTAGTTCAGATCTGGACATAATTCTAATTTAACGCGTGGGGTCGTTTCGGAGATGCTATATGTCGTTTCCGGCCTCATTTAAAATGCCTAGATAGGTAGTTTAATTTGTACTTTACCCCTTTCCATGTTTAACAACATTTAATATTGCCGTGTACCTAAACGGGAGTGAACTAAATAATTAAACATGGAGTTCCGTCAAGACGCAACTCGTTGCATATTGAGCTTCACTTAATGTGTAGCGTTAACTGTGTGGATTGCCATACCCTTCCTTGCATATTTGAAACTGTGCATGCATCATATGTGTCGCATCGTAGTGTTCATGTGCCGTGGTACATATCGTGTGTTGATGCTTGTTTTCAGTTTGCTTCGTCTCGATAGAGTTCCGCAAGCGTGCCGGAATGTGAGGACTCGTTCAACTACGTCGGTTCGTTTGCTTCACGGAGTCGTTCTTCTTTCAAGCTGGATCTCAGGCAAGATGATCATTTCCCTAGATACCATTACTATCATTGCCATGCTATTTGTTTCGTTTCTATCGTTATGTCTCGCTGCCTACCACCTGTTAAATAACAGCCTCCCAACATTGCCACGAAAACCTTCAACCTGATCACAACCTAGCAAACCACTGATTCACTATGTTACCGCTTGTTTTACCATGTGTTAGCGTTGCTAGTTGCAGGTGCAGTTGCTTCCATATGGTAACATGGGTTCCTTGTTATCTCACCATATTAAATGCTATTTAAATTAATGCACCTATATACTTGGTAAAAGGTGGAAGGCTCGGCCTTTCTAGCCTGGTGTCTTGTTCCACCTTTGCCGCCTTAGTATCAGCTACCGGTGTTATGTTCCATAAATGAGCGTTCCTAACATGCTTGGGGTTGTTATGGGGACCCCCTAGATTCTCGTTTAGGGATAAAACTCGTCTGGCAAGGCCCAACATTGGTACTGTATTGCCCAACATAATAATCTTGTTAACACCGAAGAACATAGGGAGTTAGCGCTACCTTAGGAGTAATTCAACATAATACACGAAGGTCCAGTGCTGATGGTGCTGGTCCAAATAGAGCCGTTTGCGGGGCCAACCCGAGGCAACTTGGGTGATGTCTATCAGGCCATCGTATGTTGTGCTTATCTGTCGTGTCCTGAGAACGAGATACGCAGCTCCTATCGGGATTGTCTACATGTCGGGTGGTCTTGTTGGACTTGTTTTACCTTTCTCGAGCGTGTTGTGCGAGGGATTCTGAGGATGCTTTGGGTTATCTCGAGGTTGAGGTTTGCCAATAGGAACCTGATAAGATCACGGGTTTCCTTGATCGAGGTCATTCCGTCGATGGTCGAGGTAGTTTATGATGGACTAGTTGGAGCACCTCTGCAAATTAAATATTTCAGAAAGTTGTCCCCGCGGTTATGTGGCAATGTGGAAACTTTGTTTAACATCCGGTTCTAGATAACTTGAAGTAAGCTTAGTTAAACTTGCCAACTGAGTGCGTAACCGTGATTGTCTCTTTCGTGAGCTCCTTCTCCAATCGAGGACACAGTGGGGTTATGTCTGACGTAAGTAGGTGTTCAGGATCATTCATTTGATCATCAGTAGTTCATGTCCGCTATGCGTAGATCACCCCCCTCTTATTCTTGTACTCGTAAGTTAGCCACCTCAAATAAATGCTTAGTCGCTTGCTGCAACCTCACCAATTAACTATACCTCACCCATTAATCTTTGCTAGTCTTGATACCTTTGGAAATGAGATTGCTGAGTCCCCGTGGCACACAGATTCTACAACACCAGTTGCATGTACAGGTAAAGAGTTACTTGACGTGAGCGCGTTGATTGTGCATTTGGAGTTTCTTCTTCTTCATCATCGATCTAGGATGTGTTCCAGGCCAGCAGCGTGGGATAGCAAGGATGGATGTCGTTCTTTTATCGTTTGTTTTTGTCCGTAGACGGACCCTGCTCTTATCCGTGACGATTGTATGAATTATACTGAAGTGACTCTGATGTAGCTTGTGGCGAGTGTAAGACAACTCCTTATACTCATGTTTTTAGTACATGTGCTTGTAAGGATATCCATTCTTGCGAAACCACGAGATGCGTTTCTATCCCTGTCGAGGCCCCCGCGACAAAATAAGGATATGACCGCATCTTGGGCGTGACACTAGGTTCCGCCCCTCATTCATACCCCTGGTATTATTCTCAGGATCATTCCCACGACAACCAGGACTCTCATGTAACCCTAAGGGTTCAACCTATTATATAAAGGGAGGCCCTTGGGATGAAAAGACTAAGTTGCAATCTCTAAGGAGCTAGGTTAGCGAATCCGCATCATTCTAATGGAGTCGATAATCAATACCAATCAAACAGGAAGTAGGCTCTTAACTCCATCGTGAGGGGCTGAACCTCGGTAAACATGTGTCCTTTGTTCCTGATCAACCCCGTTCAAGTAATCACCTGGTTGGGATGGATCCTAGACTTAGTCCTTTCATTAAGACATCTGTCGCGACAAAACCACGACATGTTGGATCTCACACACATCCCTCAAACCTCTTTTGGTGGATAATAGCAATATATCTCCCTTGTCTGTCATCATGAGTCACCCTTATTTGGATTTTTGCACACACTTCCTTTTCGGCGGTTTGGTGTCTCACTAGTCTCTCCATGATGACATGAATCTTGCTTGTTGGCTATTACTTGACTTGGTGACATTGGATGAAGTACATACTCCTTGCCCTTGATCTTGAAGCTATAGTGATGTGCATGTCCATTGTGGATAACTGCACACTCGAGTGGATATGGCACACAGACCTAGGAACAACTTCACGCTCCATAGTTTCCGCATATGCACAATCTTGAAGGATACATGAATGGTATGCTCCACTTCTATGGTTCCGGTGTCGCTCAACCATTGTACCTTTTAAGGGAAAGGATGGTTCTTCTTTACCAATTGTAGCTTGGAGAAAATCTTCACTTCCAAATTGCCACAAATTTCATCATCTATGATGACCTTCACGAATCTTTCTTGGATGCCCGCTTCCATATGAAAATGTAGCATCGTTGTTCTTCATTTTGTTGTTGGAGTGTCAAGATCTTTATGAAAATTATAGCAGGGCTTCAGCCATCATAGCAAAAGACTTGAGCATCTTCATGTTCATTGATTTCATGGTGCGCAGCCACATGCTCCAAAGCTTCCATTCCATTTTCTCTCATCGAGTCATAGGTGTCTCCATCATTGGCAATCACGATCCGTCTTCTGGGACACTAAAATGTCTTGGGGCGCAGACCTTGCAAGTGAAGCATTGAATTTAACTCATCTTGCCACTAGCATCCTTTGAAGGGGTGGTAGATGTCGAAGCTCTTAGTTTGTAGTTTCTTGTAGGGGAACTACCTAAAGATGTCATTGGTGGCGTGGAGATTGAAAGGCCACCACTAGTGGGTGTAGATGAAGTACTAGTTGCCTCCCTTGGAGGTGCTTGATTGTTGAAGTCGAAGGGTTTTGAAGAGTTAGCGGAGTACTTGGCAGACTTGAGAACTTGGAGTTCTGCCTTTGTAGCATGATGAAAAAGTTCGACGAGGTTGGAGTATGGTTGGAAGTCGACAATGTCCTTGACTTGGTGCTTGAGGCCCTTCAAGAATCGTGCCACTATTTGATCCTTGTCTTCCTTAACCTTTTCTCTTATCATGGCAATCTCCACCTCCTTGAAGTACTCTTCAACTAATTTTGTGCCTCACTTCAGTACTTAGTGTTTCTTGAAGATATAATGTGTATAGTGTGTAGGCACAAATCGCGCATGCATGACTTCCTTCATGCCATTCCAAGTAGTGAAAGGAGGTAGATCTTGTTTTTGGTGTCGCTCGATGACTTGCTCCCACCAATTGAGGATGCACTCATCAAACTCAAGAAAATCCATAACAATATTATTATTTTTCCTTCCACTTGTGAACACGAAAGATCTTGTCCACTTTGAGTGCCAATGATAAGAAGTCTTCGGTATTGGTGCTACTAGAAATTTTTTGCATGGTGAACTTGAGCTTGCCATAGTGTTGTTCTTCATATAGATTTTTGTGGTATTGGTGTTATTCTTTACTTGGAGGAGGATCAATGTCTTCACTCTCCTCATTTTTAGCTTGATGACAAAATTAGGGATATGAGCCATGCACCTCAACTCTTGTTGTTCTTCACGAAGGGCTTCTTCATCTACATGCACTCTTGTATTGCGGCTGTTCACGACATGACTAGCTTCAAGTAAAGCCTTTTGTGCTTCATTCCCTTTTTCCTCATGGGGTTGTTACTCTTGTGGGAGGGCATCATATTCTTGTTGGTAGGCGTCATCCTCTTCTTCATGTTGATGTTGTCTATCTTGATCGCGGGGATGTTGGAGTTTTTTGTCTTCGTGCATTTCTTGCTCAGAGGCATCTTGTTCATCACGAAGTCGTCATTCACGCCCATGAAGCCGATTTTGTAGTACACTGCCATGTAATTGGTCTTGATGATATTGGGCTTCTTGATGGTAGTCTCAAAGAAGGGAATAAAGTCTTAGTAGAGTCGCATAAGAGTTTGTGTCCGGAGAGAGGTGACTTGAGCGTATTCTCCTCGATGAGGATAAGGATGATGAAGAGTGGCAGCTGACCATCAATGTAAAAATGTTCATGCATTTGAGTGTTAATCTTCTCGTCAAAGTAGTCTCTTGATCGTGATTATGATTTTTTAAAGTCGTTGGCTAGACCAACGATACAATCATTCAAGACTCCAATTGAATGATGCATCACTCGTTGAAGGACAAAGGGATGAGCATTTTTTACGTAGTTGTTTGCATCTGCCAGTTCATCGAAGACCACATTTTATCTGCTTTGTTGGCCATCACAAGACTCAAGGAAAGGTGAGTGGGGAAATGAGAATAACAATACTACCTTTTCTGAAGTTGAAGGTGGACCAATTATCACTCAATTTGTAAATTCCATGTGCGTTATATCGACTATAAGGGGGGTGAATAGGCGAATTTTACAAATTCTTCACTCCGGAATTAATCATTGACGAAATTGCTAAGCAACGACATACAAGTAGAAGAATAAGTACTCAGGTGCATGCAAAACATAGCAACAACATATTCATCGTGATGAAATGGAACATACACACATGACATGTAGCATGTAAATAAGATAAGGAGGTGAACAAGAAGGAGACTAAAGAATTTGAGATGAGGAAAATGAGAAAGTCTTAAGTCAAAGTCTTCAAATAGCAATGATCAATTTCATAGAGAAGTACTTGAGGAACTAGATGAGTTGAGGAAATAGAACCACGAGATCGATGAAGACATCGATTTGATGACCTAGTTCCAACTGTTGTGACAGTCATACGTCTCGTTTGGAGCGGCTTGGTATTTAAACCAAAGGACACATAGTACCAGGACACATAGTCCGTATTCACCTTGATCTAAGGTCACGCAGACCTCGCCCAACACTCGTGGTAAGTTTTCAGGGCAGACTTCCAAACCCTCACAAACTCGGTCAACGAGCAATCCACAATTTACTATTGGATGCCCTAGACTGTTGACGCCTAAACGATTGGAAGATACACAGTCTTCAAAGGTAACAAGCATCGGTTCCACACAGGAATAATATAATCAGTGATGCTCAATAACTTTTGGGTTTTGGTTTTGGTTTGGTTGTTTGGGTTGTTCCTCACTAAAGATGTTTTCTCAAAGTCCTCGGAGGATGGGATGCTCTCAAATGATAAGTGTCAAGTTCTCTCTCGGAGCATCCAACCAACTAGTGGTTGTAAGGCGTGGCTATTTATAGCTAGGGAGTAATTTCAACATGATATGACATAAATGCCCCAAATGATATGACCGTTATATGGATAAGTTTTTAGGGACAACTGGTGCAAAGCACAATGACGGTCGGAATTTCTGTACTATAAAAATCCTGAGATCTATCATGTTCCTCACTTGTAGCAATTTGCACTAGCGAAATCGTAACTCTCGAGTCAGAAAAATTTCCTCAGAGACCAGAAGAACTTTGTCTCTATTACTGAAGAAATTGACTGAACTGCAAGAGATTTCCAAAAGCAACACTCGAAGGATTGGTTATTAGTAGGCTTTGAGATGAGCATCACTTGGAAAATTTTCCTTAGTATCACCTCGACCCCCTTTAACAATATGGTGTTCCTATGACTCCAAAGATAGGAAACGAAACTATGAAAACAGAAGTCTTCACGCTTCAAAGTCCTTGCATCAATATCTTTAAGGACATACCAATTTCCTCACTTTCAAAATCTTTAGGAAAGTATCAAAGTCTTCACTAGAAGACATTCATTTTTAGGGGTCTACTTTATATCAAACTTCTTAGTGATTTATAGATCCTGTCTACACTCACATAGTAGTCCCTTAAAATATAAGTCTTTAATACACCAAAAGCACTAAGGGGTACTAGATGCACTTACAATCTCCCCTTTTTGGTGATTGATGACAAATAGGTTAAGTTTTCAACGGGTATAAACATATGAAGTGTAATCATCGAGTTTGAGGAATTTGATTGCAAGATATAGAGAAACTTCCCGTGAAGATGTGCATATTTGAGGGATTTGATTTGGACAGCAAATGCACATTGTAGGTTAATACCATGGAGATCTCCCCCTATGTCTTGTAATCCATACACGCATTTGACATATAACATGAGAAATTATAATGCATGCTGGAAAGTGGTGTGTGACAAAATAAAGCATGAGTGCATTAATCAACATGAGGAATAAGCCTGCGAGGAAAAAAAAGTTCAAAAGTGTCAGACCACCACCACACGTTAGTTTACAACTCATACAACCAAACACTTCAGAAGAACAAGAGTTGCAACTTAACAAAAAAACAACCCATATAGGTAGACCAAATACTAACTCAAATTTCGCCCCTTTGTTATCAAGTGACAAAAAGGGGTGAAATTGAGAACTAACACCCCTGAAGAAAATTATCTTGATGATGGTGGAGGAATGACACAGTTATTGAGGTCGTTTGTCGTTGAAGCGCCTGCAGCAGTGTCGTCAAGATCCTCAGCTTCATCCGCCGACAGCGATGAATAAAATGAGCTGGTCAACAGTGGAGGAACTTCAGCTTTCTTGAATTTCTTCTTGGGTGGAAAAGTCCAATCAAAGGACTGCTCAAATTCCATCTCTCTAAGTTCTTTAGTAGTCTTGAGGTGAGACAGAATGGCCCATGTGCGATCGAAGATTTCATGCAGATGATAGTGATTTTTCGTCACATAGTTATGCTTGAAAATCATGTCACGAAGAATTGCACCAAACTGATGTTTCACCCACTTGTGGTTGCGATCGACCTTCTAACGAAGACTTAGAAGAAGCTCTCGGTCAGTCATCACTAGTGGGGCAGTTTCTCGAGGAACATGAGGTGAAGATTTTGCTGTAGGATCTTGTGATGATGTGTCATCATTGGTGAAATATGATGCAGCTTGGCAAAATTGCCCATCAAGGGGGTGATATCTTTCATCAATGACAATTTTGGCCTTACCTTCCATTGAGGTGAAGGTTTTCTTGATGAATTCGAGTTGGGGCAGGAAAATGAAGTGATTTTGAAAATCCTCTTTATAAGGGATTTAGGATCTTGCCCTCATGAATTTCATGATCCAAGGAGCATATGGCTTCAGTTCAAACAGTGACAGAGCAATGTTGGCCAATGTCCTCAGGAACAAATCGTGAAGGTTGATGGGAATCCCATGAATGATGTTGGACAACTATTTTTCCATGATTCCCACCATATATTCTTATTTAGAATTATGACCCTTGATTGGACCGAGGGTTTTTGTCAAGATGCGGTAGACCATTCTTGGCACATAGAGCAAGTCCTTCATGAGGAATGTGGTTTTGGAAGGCTTGCCTAGTGCCAAAGGCTTCAACAACACCTGCATTAGATGATTTGGTAGTTCAGGTTCATCATAGATGTATCTTGCCCCTTCTAAGGGCATACCAACTGGGACCACACGAAGCAATTCAGTTACTGGAGCAGTGTAGTGTGTGTCTTAAGTCATCTAGATGAGTATCCATGTGTTGATAGCCTATGATTCACCACAGATGTGCAGAGTTGCATAGAATGGAAGAATTAGCTCTCCATTCCAGTCACAGGTATCAACACAGCACAACAAGAGTCTAGCATCATGAAGAACATTGAGGACTGGTGTGAATCATGGAATGAACTCCATATATGCATGAGGAATTTCATAGTGCTGGAAGAGTTTGTTCTTCTCAAAGAGCACAACACCGTAAAAGTTGATTTGCGTTGAAGTCCAGAACCTCTTGTGTCTTATCCTTTGAGAGTAATAGGGATTTGCACCCGTGAAGAAATGATGTTCATCACAAAAATTCTCCTTGAGGAATTTGGGTCGCTTTGTGCCCTTGTATGGCTGAAGTGGCTTGGGTTGAAGATTTAGCTTGAATCTCCCAACAAGTCCTCTTGGTATGCTCTCTGTCTGAGAATCTTGTGACGCGATAACCACTCACTCAAGATTTTGAACAACCACTCACTCAAGATTTTGAACAATGTGCTCATCAGCAGTAGTCTAGGTGTTTCTGATGTCAACCTCAGGTTCCTCAACTGTGGGTAGAGGAATTTGAGGTGCAGTTTCTTTAGCCACTGGTCCTTCAGTCTCATGAAGTTGGGAAGAAGATTCATCAGCTACATTCTCCTTTATAGTGGGCTGAGAAACATGAGCAGCAATATCTCCAGTCATGTTTTTTGTTGGATGAGTAGTTTGGTCAACGGATTCTTCAGCTAATGTAGCTCGTATTTCCTCCCGAATAGATTGCATCGGAGTAGGACGACCATCAGACCATGTATGAATTTCTTCAGTCCCATCTAAGGACCGCGGAATTTTATGGAGTGGAGTGGCCAGTTCAAATTTGGGTGAGTTTTTTTCCCAATATTCACCACTTATCACATGAGTCGTGCAACAAATGTCCACATCTTCTTCAGTTTCATCAACTCCCACCTCTTTAGCAGATAACTCAGTCGGTGGTGATGATGCTTGAGGGGTTGAAGTGTTCTGATCTACTTCATTTTCTTCATTCATCGGTTGTGTGGAAGCAGGAAATCGATTGTCGTCATCCATTTCGGAATGACATATTCTTCACCAAACGGTACCATTTCATATGAGGGTACCGTAGTGATGGGAGTTGCATCAATTGGGTAACTTGAGGAACTTGGCAAATCCTCAAGTGTTTGACTTTGAGGATTCTATGATCGTTGATGCTTTCCTCTTTCAAGCTGCTTCTTTTTTGGCAGCTTTTGTTTTCTTTGCTTCTAATGCATAAAGAAGTGTAAACTTCTTCACCCTTGAAGATTTTGAAATTGGTGTAGAGGGTGAGATTGATGTGGATTCTTCAGGCACAACTGATGCAATCGTCCTAGCAGGAGCATTTTTCCTCGTGCGCAACAATTGCTTTGGTTGTCCTTGCAATTCCTTTAGGAGCTGCAGTTCCTTGAGCAGTCGTGGCAATTTCTTCAGCCCTTGGAACGTCTTCAGTGAGATGAGGAATTTCTTCACGCTGAGTGGAGGAGCTAGCCTGAGCAATTGATGTTGGCGGTTGAGTAGCAACGCTGGTGTTGTGTTCAGTGATGGCCTTGGTCGCTAAGTTGACGAACCTGACCTTGGCACATTTCCAGACAGCTTGGCATCGACTTTGATCATCACTAAGGTTTTTGATCTTAGTCTGTGCAGTGATGAGTTGTTCAGGAGTCAGGGAGAGCACATTATTCTTCAGAAAATGCTCTTTCTTGGGATGGTCCTGTCTAGCCCTTTTATCCTTCACAAACTTCCATTTTTCTTTGGCGATGAACGTCGTTAGCACATGGATTGGCCCAGGTGGAAGTTGCAGATAATCAATTGGTGTTTGAGAATTTTGATACCAAACATCAATGAAGTCTAGCACAATTCTTGGGTTCAACATGAGAGGAATGTTGCTGCCCTTGGACTCAGCAACCCTCTCATGTTTGCTTCTGGTGATTTCTGCAAGTTCGTCATCATCAGCTTGATCCTCCTTAGATCCCGAGGGAACATTGAATACCACCTTGTGAGGACTTAGTCTTTTGACTAGTCCAACATTCATATTTTTCTTCATGGTAGCACTCGCAGAGGTGATTGCATGGCTAGACACAAATGTCCCTGAGGGAATTGTGGATCCCACTATTCGCTGACATGTTTCAAGGTGGACTAGCATTGATTACTTTGAAGTCATTGCTGAGGAAGTTGCAGCCACAGTTGGAGGTGGTTGAGGAATTTTCTATGAGGTATTTGAACTTGAAAACTTTGTCTTCACAGCAGATTTTTTCACCAGATCTCGCTTTGGAGTTGTTAAAGTGGCATATGCTTCAGGAGTGGATGAGGTGGCAATAGCAGCAACATATATCTTTTGTAGCTTCTCCTGACGCATGGCCACTCCTTGGGACCACTTATGATGCTGGTGGGATCAGCAACTTCGCCTTCAACGAGTGGAGGTCTTGGGCATGGAGGGTTTACGATAGATTTCTTCATGTATTTAGGAGTAACATATCTGTACTCCCTATGTTCCTTCATCCATCTCCTCTCAATCGTTTGGATGCACGTTTTGCGCTTCTGCTTGGTCTCCTTTCCATAGATTTCCTCCTCTAGAGTCCAGTATTCATCATAGATATCCTCAGGGATATCAAAGGGAGCGTTGGTCTCTGCCTTCTTTCCTCCTTTCTGAGGCCTTTTTCCTCAGCCATTTTCTTCACTTGAGGAATTTGTTATTTTGGTGATTCCGACGAAGTGTGCAAATTTTCTTCAAGGAATGTTGCAACTGTGTTAAGTTGATAAGAACATAGAGATTCATCAGCAGACATTTTGTAGCAGTGAACAGAGTATAGGTGCAAAGAATTTGAAGAGGTCATATGCATTCGCAGAAATTGTTCAAAGAATATCAAGTTGAGGAATTTGACCATAGATGTCTTGAAGAATTTCGCTAAGTGTTCTTGGTGTAGGTTCCAAAGTTGTGCAGATTCGAAAATTTACACAATTGAGGAATCTTTGAAGAAATTCATGACTTAGTGAAATATTTCAAGGGAAACGAAGTTTCTATAGGTGTTTACTGGATTTATTTTGGAGTAATAAACACCTTTTGAAGAAATTGTAAAATCATAAAGATCAAATAGGGCAGTAAAATTAGCTTCTATTTACCCTTGCCGAAGAACACGATAAACACGGAGTTAGAAAGGAAGAAGTCGGTCGGTTGAGATCTATTGCACCCTAACTCAGCGATAGAAGACAGTTATGGTAGCGACGGAGTGAAGATTTCCACGGTCGGGGTGAGCATGACGAAAAGGAGGTTGAACAACGGTGGCGCTGGGTCTGAGGTTGAGTGGGAGGAGAGGCGGAGTAACTGAGACAGTGAATGGGCGAAGGGGTATTTATAATGGAGGTAAAAACCAATTGGCCCGAAGATTGGACCAGATTACCCCAACCTTTCCTATCCATGCGACAAGTGTCACCAATGTATAGAGAGGTGGAGATCGTGGGGGTCGTGGGTTATCCAGTCGTGAGAAGTGGGAGTGGTTTGAGCGGCAACGGCCCAAAAAATTGATATGATATTTTAAGATTTTTTCACAAATTCTTTAGCTGAGAAGGACCTAGTCAAGACTTTGAATGGGTTTCAAGTACAACACATATGAAGAATTTGTAAGTAGACTTGTTTGAGCTTAGCATAGTGGGGGAAAGGGTCCGATCATATTCACTTAGAAGAAAATCAATTTTAAGAATTAGAAATAAGTGAATGTTGTTGACGACTTTGAAAGCTCATATATATATATATATATATATATATATATATATATATATATAGGGTCGCGCTATTCGTCACCCTGGGTGAGGAATAGTTATTCTTCACCCCCTCTATTTTTATATCAATACACCGTAATTTTACGTTTTTGAAATTTTAATCTTATCTCATACGTAAAAAGAGACCGTAAAAAAATACATAGTCACTCTAAAAAATATTTTATTTCATGTAAAATTAAAAACATAAAAATATAGTGCAAATTATATATAAAATGTGATTTTTCTGGTCTTATGACCTATATATTTGTTTTCTTATGTCAACTTTTTCGTAACAAATCAATATAAACGTATATATTTGGATTTCAAATTTAATTTATTTATGAATTGGTCGTAAAATTAACTCGGGTGAGGAATAATTTAATCTGCACCCTCGGTGATGAATAGAGTTTATATATATATATATATATATACACACGTGTGTGTGTAGTTAATGAAGAACACATGTTGAATTTTTTTGAAGAATTTCAACATATTGATGATTTTCAAACTTGAGGAATTTCAAAATTTTGAAGAATTTGCAAAAATCTCAACTTTGGTTGGTAACATGACCCACCGTATAAGAATGATGATTTCAGACACTGCGTACAATTGTCGTAGGTTTCTGAGAATCCAATTCCTCATTAATTTCTTCACACTTAGAGGGTTACTCTTCACCGATTGAATAAAAACGTTACTTCGTGTGTTTCACATCTAAGTAATCAATTTTTCATAAGTGTTAGGATGTATGTCATTTCACAGAACATTCAAAGACTCTAAGATATTTAGCTTACACCGCAATACAAAATCTCTTTTCATTAAAGGGCTTACTGAAGATATTAGCCACTTGTTCTTCAGGCTTCACATGGTCGATGAAGATGTCGCCCTTGAGTACATGATCACGAACAAAATGATGACGAATTTGGATGTCCTTGGTCTTTGAGTGTTGAAGTGGGTTGAGAGCAATCTTGTTTGCACTCTAATTGTCACAGTAGAGTGGCACATTCTTCACTTTGTTGTTTTAGTCCTAGGGGGTTTGCTTCATACATATCAGTTGAGCACATCACGAACAAGCAGCAATATACTCAGTTTCAGCATTGGAAATTGAAACGCAATTTTGTTTCTTCGAGGACCGACAGACTAAGGATCATCTCAGGAAATAACATGCGCCTGATGTTGACTTGCTGTCCACGCGATCGCCAGCATAGTCAGAGTCAGAATATCCAACAAGATGAAGATTTAAGCCCTTCGGGTACCATAATCCAAGCGTTGGTGTGTGAGCTAGATATCAAATAATATACTTCACAGCGTTATGGTGTGATTCCTTCTGTGTTGCTTGGTAACAGGCACACATGCAAACACTAAGCATAATATCTAGCCTAGGTACACATAGGTACAATAAGGAGCTAATCATGGAGTGATATACCTTCTAATCAAAATCTTTACAATTTTCGTCAGTGCAGAGGTGGCAGTTTGTGGGCATTGGAATTTTGACGCCTTTGCAATCTTGCATGCCAAGTTTTTTCACGACGTCCTTGATGTATTTCTCTTGAGAGATTAAGATGTTGTTGCGTTGTTGACGAATTTGAAGACCTAGGAATAGTTTCAACTCCCCCATCATGGACATTTGATATTACTCACTCATCATAAAGTAAAATTTTCCCTGTAACGTTTCTCAGTACAACCAAAGATGGTATCATCTACATATATTTGACACATGAATAGTTCATTATCATAAGATTTTGTGAAAAGAGTTGGATCGAGTGAACCAGGTTTGAAGCCTTTCTTCATGAGGTATTCCTTCAACATGTCATACCACACCCAAGGGGCCTGCTTGAGGCCATAGAGAGCCGTGTTAAGTGTGAAGACTTTGTCGGGATGCTTTGGATCTTCAAAACCTAGGGGCTAAGTAATATATACTTCTTCCTCAAGATTACCATTGAGGAATGCACTTTTCACATCCATTTGATATAACGTGATATTGTGATGGTTAGCATAAGTAAGTAATATATGAATAGCTTCAAGTCTAGAAATTAGTGCAAAAGTTTCATCAAAGTCTATTCCATCAACCTGTGTGTAGCCCTGTGCTACAAGACGAGCCTTAATCCTCACTACCTGACTATTTTTTTCTTGCTTGTTGCGGTAAATCCACTTGGTACCAATGATACTGTGCTTGCGAGGATCAGGTTGCTTGAAAAGTTCCCACACGTTCTTGACCTTGAATTGATATAAGTCCTCTTGCATTGCTTGAATCCAGTCAGGCTCCATAAAGGCTTCATGAACCTTTGAGGGTTCTGTGGTACACACAAAAGAAAAGTGCCAACAAAACTTAGTTAAATGTGAATATTTTGAGATTGTGAGGGGACTTGATGCATTGATATCGTCGAGGATTTTGTCAATCTACATTTCATTTGCCACCCTAGGATGAGCACGTTGATGATTTTGCTAGGGTTGAGAACTTTCATCCGTATCAATTTCCTGAGGTGCATGAGTATCGATTTCTTCATTGTTCAGGATGACTTCGACAACAAGCATAGGTTCTTCAGTGGGTATGATATCTTCAGTAGCCTTGAACCTAATGGATTCCTGTGGAGTCATTTCATATAGCATAGGAGGTAGGTGCTCTCTTTGCGAACCATTAGTTTCATTGAACCACACATCTAGAGTTTCAACAACTTTGTTGTGGTAGTTGTTGAAGACTCTGTAGGTGTGTGAGTCCTTTCGGTAACCAAGCATAAAACCCTCATGTGCTTTCGGTGCAAATTTAGAACTATGATGTGGATCTCTAATCCAGCATCTTGCACCGAAAACTTTGAAGTAACTTACATTCGGTTTCTTGTCAGTGAGGAGTTCATACAAAGCCTTCTTCAAGAATTTGTGAAGATATACCCTATTGATGATGTGGAAGGCAGTGTTGATTGCCTCAGACCAGAAACGACGAGGGGTATGATATTCTTCAAACATAGTGCAAGCCATCTCAACAAGAGTCATTTTCTTGTGCTCCACGATGCCATTTTGTTCGGGAGTATATGGGGCAGATAGCTCATGATTAATACCAAGTCCATCAAGATAATCATCAAGACTAGTGTTTTTGAACTCAGTCCCGTTATCACTCCTGATGTGCTTGATCTTGACACCAATATTCGTCGATGCCCTTGAGGAAAATCGTCTGAAGACTTCCTGCACTTTAGTTTTGTAACTGATAATATACACCCAAGTGTAACATGAATAATCATCAGCAATGACAAAGCCATATAGAGATGTGGCATTGGTTAGTGTGATATAATGAGTAGGGCCAAAGAGGTCCATGTGACGAAATTCAAAGGGACGAGTGGTAGGCATGATAGTCTTTGAGGGATGCTTGGATCTGGTTATCTTTCCAAACTCACAAACCCCACACAAATGGTCCTTGAGGAATTTGACGCCCTCGATGCCAATGACATGCTTCTTATTCACGAGAGTGTGCAAGTTCCTTATGCCAGCATGACCAAGTCATCGATGCCATAGCCATCCCTCTGATGCTTTTGCAGGTAGACACGTGGTCGACTGTGGAATTGTACATAAATTAATTATATATAGATCTCCTCTCCTAAAGCCTTCGATTAATTTGGATTTGTCAGATACCATGATGACTACACAACGATATTTGCCAAATAAGCAATCATATCAAGATCACAAAGCACTGAGGTTGTCTTGATGTTGAATCCAAGGGATTCGACAAGCATGACTTTGTACATGTGTTGGTCCTTACCTAGACCCAATACATGTCTTTTTTCCATTGTCTGCATAGGTGATATGCTTCACATGCGATGGAGTTAATGGAATGTCCATCAATAGATTCTTCTCACCAGTCATGTGATTAGTACAACCACTATTGAGAACCCACTCACTGGCTTTAGGGATATCATCCTACAGATGAATTAGTACAACTTACCATCTCATATGCTTCACAGTGAACAATATGATATCAAATTCATAAGACTTGAATTCATCAAATAGTGTAGAGTTAAGATACATGAGGATGTGTGAAATGATGATCATTTCATCATGATTAGCTTGCATCCTTTCAAGCATTTCCTCGGGTCTCCAGCAAATTCTTCACTTGTTAAGTTCATGTGGAGAACTGACATGCTTAAATGGTTAGTTTTATTTCTTCACCACCCACATCTGAAGGGGTGGCAAAGAGTTCATCATTCTACGAGCACCATATGAAAATTTAGGCATTAAAGTTATTGCACTTCGTTTCATAGTAGGGGGTTAGTGTACTCGAATGCATAAGTAGAGAAATTCTTTGAGGATTTATGAACATAACGATTTCAATAATAATGCACATATTCACGAGCCTTTTAGTTTCCTTGCATAACTGAAGCATTATCATGAGTATGAGCAAAACTTTGACCATATGAGGAATTTGATCCTTGTGAAGACTTTGTTCCACTTGAGGAATTTGATTTGGGGTTCCTGTTATTCATGGGCGGTGTCATGAGGACACTCACTTGCATATTTTCCAAGCAACTTTTGGGAACCCAAATCTTCCTCGAGGGTGGTCCATTCCTGCAGTTAGTTCCAACGTATCTTGCAAATACTTCACCATTCTGATTTTTGAACAGTTCATAGTTGGAGTCAAGTGACTCATGAGAGGAATATGAAGATTCACATGTAAAGCTAGATAATGTAGATGGATCTACATGTGGTCCTTCTGCAGCAACCCATGAGGTTTTGGGATCCTACTCAGGTTCCCGTATGATCCATCAACATTCAATTTCCTCTCAAATGCAAGACCCTCTTTCCTAGGGTTTCTGTTCATAATCTGCTTTTTTAGCACATCACAAAGGGTTTGATGCCCTTTGAGACTTTTGTATATGCGTTTTTCATAAAATTCCTTCAACCCAGTTTTTTCGCCAATGACATTTGTGGGTTCCTCAAGTGAGGAATTTTTAACCACGCATATAGTTGAAGAATTTGCAGCAATAGAAGCATTTGAACATTCAGGTGAAGAATTAGCAGATTCATGATTGATGCATTTCAAACATGATGGAATGAATTATTCCTAAGCGGAATTTATCTATTGAGCGAGTAAAGAATTGTTTTCATTTTGAAGATCATCATGAGACATTCTTAGTTTTCCAAGATCTTTCTTTCTTTAAATAAATTCATAAGAAAGTTTATCATCATCAGCTAAGAGTGTTTCATGACGACTTTGAAGGCTTCATTTCCTCTATAGTCTGAGTTGTGTCCAATCCATTTCCCCGTTCAATGGTTCATCGCTTTTGTCTAGATTTTTCTGAAGCTTTCAATAGCATTCTGTTGCTTAGTGGCAATATTAGCAAGTTTGTAGTTGTAAGATTTTTGATAATTAGCAGGTTCATTAGTTGAATTAGATGAGGAAACATGATTGAGTACCTTAGCACATTTTGCCATCAAGCAATAGGTGGGGGCGGATTCCTCATCGCAATCACTAGTGTTGTTGATGAAATCATTTTCTTCAAGATTGAATATGGACTTGCTAATGAATGTGGTGGCTTGCCACACCAGACGTTAACTCCTCCTCAGATCCTTCCTCTTCTTCACATTCTTCTGATTCTTCCTCGGAATCCATTTTCTTGCCAATAAGAGCCCGAGCCTTTCTTTAGCTGCTCTTATTGTGTGATGAGGACTTTGAATATGAATACTTTGAGTATTTCTTATTTTTCTTCGAGTCATCAGAACTGTCATCTTTGTACTTCTTCTTCTTTGATTCATTTACCCAGAGAGGTCAATCAGCACTGTAATGGCCAGATTTCTTACATTCGTGACAAGTTCTTTTCTTGTAGTCCTCACATCAAGACTCTGATTTCTTCACATCTCTTCTTTAAGATTTTTCAAACTTACCTCATGTGGAGAATTTCTAAAGTTTCCTCACAAGCATTGCAAGTTCTTGACCAAGTTCTTCACGGTCACCAAGATGGCAATCAGATTCTTTGTCTTCATATGAGGAAATTGCCTTTGCCTTCAGTGCACGAGATTTTCCATAGCTTGGCCCATAGAGATCACTTTTCTTAGATTGTTGGAATTCATGAGTATTGAATCTCTCAAGAATATGAGCAGGATCTAGTGACTTGTAGTCTCCATACTCTGGAGTCATCAAACAAAGTGTATCGAATGAGGAATCAAGAGATCACAGCAATTTCTCCACCACCTCATGCTCGGTGATGTTAGTGCCACCAAGAGCTTGGAGCTCATTGGAGATATCAATGAGGTGATCGAAAGTTTGCTAAACGTTTTCATTGTCGACTCTTTTGAATCGATTGAAGTGATTGCGAAGCACATCAACCCGAGAGTCACATTGAGTTGAGATTCCATTGTTGACCTTGGACAGCCTGTCCCAGATGAGCTTTGTAGATCCCAAAGCACTGACTCTGCCGTACTGAACTTTGCTCAGATGACCACGTATGATATTCTTTGCTTGAGAGTCGAGTTGCTTGAATCCCTTCACATCAACAGTGTTGATGGTTTGGGTGATGGAGGGAACACCATTTTCCACAACATACGAGAGATTGATGTCAATTGCTTCAAGATGCATGCACATCTTCTTCTTACAGTAGGGGTAGCCCATCCGTTCAAAGGTAGAACAAAGCGCAAATACCTTGATCATACCTACAGTCAACAAAACTAATAGTCTAGGTGGTTAAACCAAAATCACACACAACAAGGGAGTACCTTGCTCTCATACCAAGTGAAAGTTCATTATATCGACTAAAGTGGGGGTGAATATGCTACTTTTACAAATTCATCACCGATGATTTACTCGTTGCGGAAATTGCTAAGCTACAAAATACAAGCAGCAAAATAAGTACTTAGGTGCATGTGAAACGTAGCAACGACATGTTCATTGTGATGAAGTGAAACATACATAGAGCACACGTAGCGTCTAAACAGGATAAGCAGGTGAAGAACAAGGTGACTAATGAATTTGAGATGATGAAATTGAGAAAGTCTTCAGCCAAAGTCTTCAAATAGTAACAATCAATTTCATCAAGAAGCCCTTGAGGAAATAGAACCAGGAGCTCGGTGAAGACAACGATTTGATGACCCAGTTCCAATTGTCCTCACTTTCGTATGTCTGATTTGGAGTGGCTTGGTATTTAAACCAAAAGAGACAAAGTCGGAGGACACATAGTCCTTACCATATTCTCCTTGAGCTAAGGTCACATAGACCTCACCCAATACTCGTGGTAAGTCTTCAGAGCTAACTTCCAAACCCTCACAAACACGGTCACCCGACAATCCACATTAAAGTGCGTTATATCGACTAGAGGGGGTGAATAGGAGATTTTTAGAATTTCATCACTGAGGAAATTACTTTTGAGGGAATTACTCACTGATGACTAACTTGCAGCGGAAACATCAAAGGATCGGGAGTGCAAAGTATCACTACATCGGTTTTCAAGGTGAAGAATATGAAAATCAGTTTGCACAGTATGCAGGCAGAGGTGAAGAATAACTTGCGTCAAGAATTTGGGGTTGAGGAATTTCAGAGAAAGTCTTCGGCAAATTCTTCAAACAGTGACAATGAAAATCTTCAACATACAATATGAGGAATTTAAAGAGTTGAAGAAATAGAACCCGTTTCTCAGTGAAGACAGTGGTTGATGACCCAGTTCCAACTGCTGTGACAGTTGTACATCTGGTTTGGAGCGGCTTGGTATTGAAACCAAAAGACACACAGTCCCGAGACACACAGTCCCTACCGTATTCTCCTTGAGCTAAGAACACACAATCCTCGCCCAACACTCGTGGTAAGTCTTCAGGGAAGACTTCCAAACCCTCACAAACTTGGTCACGTGGCGATCCAGAATTGGCTGCTGGATTGCTCTAGACCATGATGCCTAACCGTCTCGAGGATGCATAGTCCTCAAAGGTAAAAGGCTTCAGTCCCACATAGGAACAACTTCTTTAGTGATGCTCAATCACTTGGTTTTGGTTTGTGGTTTGGTGTTTGGGGTATTTCCTCACTGATGAATTACTCTCGAAAACTCTGAGGAATTTGGGTTGCTCTTATTAGAAGTGTTAGTTTCTAACGGAGCAGCCAACCGGCAAATGGTTGCGGGGGGCGGCTATTTATAGCTTGGGAGCATCCCGACTTGATTTGACATTAATGCCCTTAAATAATATGATCGTTGGTGTGGATAAGATCAGTGATGTGGCGCGACTTGCGGTAAGGGTCGGGAACCTCAACTATGAGAGTCCTCATGTCTCTCATATTCCTCACTTGAGGCTTTTGGTAGGATTAGGCTTGGGTTGAGCATCATGAGGAAATTCGTTCCGACGTGTTACTTTGACCCCCTTTAACAGTACGGTGTTCCTATGACTCAAAAGTGAAGAAAATAAAACAGACAGGATAAATCTTCATGCTTCAAAGTCTTCAGATTGATTTTCTTCAGGACACACCGAATTCCTCATTTTCAATATCTTCATGAGGAGTATCAATTTCGTCGCTATTTCTTCGCGATTCAGTTCTTCAGCTTCAGACCAATTTCTTCATCCAAAGATATACATTTTTAGGGGTCGATATTCATCGAATATTTCAAACTCCTCAGCGACTTATAGACCCTGTGTACACTCATGAACACATTAGATACTTAACCTATAAGTCTTCAAACCACCAAAATCACTAAGGGGTACTAGATGCACTTACAATCTCCCCCTTTTTGGTGGTTGATGACAATTAGGTTATGTCTTCAACGAGGATAAAAATATGAAGTGTAAATACTTATTTGAGGAATTTGAAATCAAGATTCAGAGAGACTCCCCCTGAAGATGTGCATATCTTGAGGATTTTGCTTTTCACAGCAAATGCACATTGATGATTTATATCATGGAGATCTCCCCCTGAGTCTTGTAAATCATGCATACATATGACATATAGTATGAAGAAAAATGCATGATGAGAAATGGTATCTGACGAATTCCAACATGCGTGCATTAATATTTTGAGGAATAAGCATGCGAAGAAAAACATTCAAAAGCATCAGAGTACCATCGGGCTTAAGTTACAACTCATTATATAAAACACTTCAGAAGAACCAAGAGTTTGTAACTCAATAAAGTTCATAAGCTCTCAAAATATATCCCGCGTGAAGACTAATTCTCAGATTTCTCCCCCTTTGTCATCAAGTGACGAAAAGGGACAAAACTTAGGACTAACGCCCCTTGAAGACTTTCATTTCTTGGCAGTTGAGGAAGACGCGTGAGGATTCTTGCGAGCAGGCTTCCTCCTTGGACCAGGGGTAGTGTCTTGTTGGTTGATACGTCCATTTTGCACCATGTTTTCATGTTGATATTTATCGCTTCTTTGGCTGTTATTTCACTTCACGGTACTATTCTTATGCCTTTTCTCTCTTATTTTCCAAGGTTTACATGAAGAGGGAGAATACCAGCAACTGGAATTCTGGCATGAAAGTGGAGCAAAGTTGAGATACCTATTCTGCGCAACTCCAAACGTCGGGAAAATCAACGGGGATTTTTCCCCCGATTTATCAAAAATACTGGGCCAAGAAGTGGCAGAGGGGCACCAGGGGGTTCCCACAAGCCTGCACGGCGTGGCCACCCCCCAGGTCGCGCCATGGGGGCTTGTGGGCAGCCCACTGGCCCACTGCCCCCCTCTTATGCTATATGGAGGGTTTCGTCCAGGAAAAAATCACAGAGGAGCTTTTTCGTGGTTTCGCCGCTGCCACAAGGCGAAACTTGAGCAGAACCAATCTAGAGCTCAGGCAGGACGATCCTGCCGGGGAAACTTCACTCCCGGAGGGGGAAATCATCGCCATTGTCATCACCAACACTCCTCTCATCAGAGGGGACGCGTCACCATCAACATCTTCATCAGCACCATCTCATCTCAAAACCCTAGTTCATCACTTGTAACCAATCTCCGTCTCGCGACTACGATTGGTACTTGTAAGGTTGCTAGTAGTGTTGATTACTCTTTGTAGTTGATGCTAGTTGGATTACTTGGTGGAAGAGTTTATGTTCAGATCCTTGATGCTACTCATTACCTCTCTGGTCATGAATATGATTATGCTTTGTGAGTAGTTACTTTTGTTCCTGAGGACATGGGATAAGTCATGCTAATAGTAGTCATGTGAATTTGGTATTTGTTCGGTAATTTGATATGATGTATGTTGTTTTTCCTCTAGTGGTGTTATGTGAACGTCACTACATAACACTACACCATTATTTGGGCCTAGAGAAAGGCATTGGGAAGTAGTAAGTAGATGATGGGTTACTAGAGTGACAGAAGCTTAAACCCTAGTTTATGCGTTGCTTCGTAAGGGGCTGATTTGGATCCACTAGTTTAATGCTATGGTTAGACTTTGTCTTAATTCTTATTTCATAGTTGCGGATGCTTGCGAGACGGTTTAATCATAAGTGGGATGCTTTCCCAAGTAAGTGCAGTACCCAAGCGCCGGTCCACCCACATATCAAACTATCAAAGTAACGAACGCGAATCATATGAACATGATGAAACTAGCCTGACAAAAATTCCTGTGTGTCCTCGGGAGCGTTTTTCCTCCTATAAGACTTTGTCCAGGATTGTCCCTTGCTACAAAAGGGATTGGGCCACTTTTATGCACCGTTTCTACTTTTGTTACTTTTTACTTGCTACGAATCATCTCACTACACAATCACTTGTTACCGACACTTTCAGTGCTTGCAGATATTTCCTTGCTGAAAACCACTTGTCAGATCCTTCTGCTCCTCGTTGGGTTCGACACTCTTACTTATCGAAAGGACTATGATTGATCCCCTATACTTGTGGGTCATCAAGACTATTTTCTGGCGCCGTTGCCGGGGAGTGAAGCGCCTTTGGTAAGTGGAACTTGGTAAGGAAACGTTCATATAGTGTGCTGAAATTTATTGTCACTTCTCACTATGGATACTAATCCTTTGAGGGGCTTGTTCGGGGTATCTTCAGCTCGAACGGAAGCATAGAGAGTTGCTCCTCAACCTGCTGCACCTACTGAAAATATTTTCTTTGAATTTCCTTCGGGTATGCTTGAGAAACTGCTGGCTAATCCTTTTATAGGAGATGGAACATCACATCCAGACTTGCATCTAATCTGTGTAGATGAAGTTTGTGGTTTATTTAAGCTTGCAGGTGTGCCCGAGGATGAGCTCAAGAAGAAGGTCTTTCCTTTATCTTTGAAGGATAAGGCGTTGACATGGTATAGGCTATGTGATGATACTGGATCATGGGACTACAATCGGTTGAAATTGGAATTTCATCAAAAGTTTTATCCTATGCATTTAGTACATCGTGATCGGAACTAAATTTACCATTTTTGGCCTCGTGACAAAGAAAGCATCGCTCAAGCTTGGGGGAGGCTTAAATCAATGTTATATTCATGCCCCAATCATGAGCTCTCGAGAGAAATTATCATTCAGAACTTCTATGCTCGGCTTTCTAATGATGATCGCACCATGCTTGACACTTCTTGTACCGATTGTTTTATGAAGAGAGATATTGACTTCAAGTGGAATTTATTGGAGAGAATTAAACACAACTCTGAAGATTGGGAGCTTGAAGAAGGTAAGGAGTCAGGTATGAATTTCACTTTTGATTGCGTTAAGTCCTTTGTTGGGACATACTTTTTGTGACTTTAGCGCTAAGTATGGACTTGATTCTGAGATAGTAGCTGCCCATATTGATATCCCCAAACAGAAGTGGTTTAAATTTCATTCTCCTTTAGAAGTCAATGTAGTTAAACCCACTCCTGTTGAAGAGAAAGTCATTGCCTATAACGATCCTGTGGTTCCCAGTGCTTACATTGAGAAACCACCTTTCCCTGTTAGGATGAAGGATCATTCTAAAGCTTCAAGTATGATACGTAGAGGCTACATTAGAACACCTACACCCCCAGAGCAAATTAGAGTTGAACCTAGCATTGCTATTATCAAATACCTTATGTCTGAAGAAGTTGAGGGACATAATATTCACTTCTGTGAAGATGCTGCTAGAATTGCTAAACCTCACGCTAGAGACAAACATATGCATGTTGTTGGCATGCTTGTGATTTCTGTTAAGATAGGAGATCATTGTTATCATGGCTTATGTGACGTGGGTTCTAGTGTTAGTGCAATACCTCAATACTTATACGATGAAATCAAAGACGAGATTGCACCTGTTGAGATAGAGCCTATTGATGTCACTATTTAGCTTGCCAATAGAGATACTATCTGCCCTGTGGGAATTGTTAGGGATGTTGAAGTCTTGTGTGGTAAAACGAAGTATCCTGCTGATTTCCTCGTTCTTGCTACCGCACAAGATAGCTTTTGTCCCATCATATTTGGCACACCTTTTCTCAATACTGTCAATGCTCATATTGATTGTGAGAAGCAAACCATCACTGTTGGCTTTGAAGGTGTGTCACATGAGTTCAATTTCTCTAAGTTTGGTAGACAACCTCATGAAAAGGAGTTGCCTAGTAAGGATTAAACTATTGCCTTAGCTTCTATTGCCGTGCCTCCTACTGATCCCTTAGAGCAATACTTGCTTGAGCATGAAAATGATATGGATATGGATGAAAGGGATTAAATAGATAGATTTTTTCTTAGAACAATATCCTATTCTTAAGAATAACTTGCGTGTGGAACTGCTTGGGGATCCACCCCCACCAAAGGGTGATCCTGTGTTGAGCTTAAACAGTTGCCTGATACTCTTAAGTATGCCTACCTCGATGAAAAGGAGATATATCCTGTCATTATTAGTGCTAGCCTCCCAGAGCACGAAGAAAAGAAGTTACTAAAAACTCTGAGGAAGCACCGTGCTGCTATTGGATATACTCTTGATGATCTTAAGGGCATCAGTCCCACTCTATGCCAGCACAAGATCAAAACTGATCCTGAATTCAAACCAGTTGCTGATCATCAAAGGAGATTAAATCCTAAGATGAAAGAAGTAGTAAGAAAAGAAATACTAAAGCTCCTGGAAGCGGGTATTATCTATCCTGTTGCTCATAGCGATTGGGTGAGTCCGGTGCATTGCGTTCCTAAGAAGGGAGGCAGTACCGTTGTCCCTAATGATAAGGATGAATTGATCCCACAGTGGATTATTACTGGCTATAGGATGGTGATCGATTTTAGGAAATTGAATAAGGCCACTAGGAAAGATCATTACCCTCTACCTTTTATCGACCAAATGCTAGAAAGGCTGTCCAAACACACACACTTCTGTTTTCAAGACGGTTATTCTGGTTTCTCCCAAATACCAGTTGCACAATCTGATCGGGAGAAAACCACTTTCACCTGTCCTTTCGGTACCTTTGCTTATAGACGTATGCCTTTTGGCTTATGTAATGCACCTGCCACCTTTCAAAGATGTATGATGGCTATATTTTCTGACTTTTGTCAAAAGATTGTCGAGGTTTTCATGGATGACTTTTCCTTTTACGGGCCTTCTTTCGATGATTGCCTCAGCAACCTTGATCGAGTCTTAGAGAGATGTAAAGACACCAATCTTGTCTTGAATTGGGACAAGTGCCACTTTATGGTTAATGAAGGCATCGTCTTAGGACATAAAATTTCTGAAAGAGGTATCGAAGTCGATAAGGCTAAGGTTGATGCGATCGAGAAAATGCCATACCCCACAGATATCAAAGGTATAAGAAGTTTCCTTGGTCATGTTGGTTTCTATAGAAGGTTCATCAAAGACTTCTCTAAGATTTCTAAGCCTCTTACCAATCTCTTACAGAAGGATATTCCTTTTGTTTTTGACGATGATTGTGAGGAAGCCTTCGAAATACTTAAGAGGGCTTTGGCAACTGCACCTATTGTTTAACCACCTGATTGGAACTTACCTTTTGAGATCATGTGTGACGCTAGTGATTATGTTGTTGGTTCTGTTCTAGGGCAAAGAGTTGATAAGACGTTGAATGTTATTCACTATGCTAGTAAAACTCTAGACAGTGCCCAAAGAAACTATGCCACTACGGAGAAGGAATTTTTAGCAGTCGTGTTTGCATGTGAAAAGTTCAGGTCTTACATAGTTGATTCCAAAGTCACTATTCACACTAATCATGTTGCTATTAAGTACCTCATGGAGAAGAAGGACGCTAAACCTAGACTTATCGGATGGGTTCTCTTGCTACAAGAATTTGATTTGCACGTTGTCGACAGAAAGGGTGCCGATAACCCAGTAGCAGATAACTTGTCTAGGTTGGAGAACGTTCTTGATGACCCACAACCTATTGATGATAGCTTTCCCGATGAGCAATTTAATGTCATCAATGCTTCACGTAGTGCACCGTGGTATGCTGATTATGCAAACTATATCGTTGCCAAGTACATACCACCTATTTTCACGTACCAGCAAAAGACGAAATTCTTCTTTGACTTGAGACATTACTTTTGGGACGATCCTCACCTTTATAAGGAAGGAGTAGATGGTGTTATTAGACGTTGTGTACCTTAACATGAACAGGGACAGATCCTACAGAAGTGCCAGTCCGAGGCCTACGGAGGACACCATGCGGGAGATAGAACTGCACACAAGGTATTGCAATCGGGTTTCTATTGGCCCACTCTCTTCAAGGATGCCCGTAAGTTTGTCTTGTCCTATGACGAATGTCAAAGAATAGGTAATATTAGCAAACGTCAGGAAATGCCTATGAACTATTCACTTGTCATTGAACCATTTGATGTTTGGGGCTTTGATTATATGGGAACTTTTCCAAAATCCAACTGGTATACGCATATCTTAGTTGCTGTTGATTACATCACTAAGTGGTTAGAAGCTATCCCCACTAGTAGTGCTGATCACAACACCTCTATCAAGATGCTAAAAGAAGTTATCTTCCCTAGATTTGGAGTCCCTAGATATCTAATGACCGACGGTGGTTCACACTTCATTCATGGCGCTTTCCATAAAACGCTTGCTAAGTACGATGTCAACCATAGAATTGCGTCCCCCTATCACCCTCAGTCCAGTGGTCAAGTAGAGCTAAGCAACAGAGAGATTAAACTAATTCTACAAAAGACTGTCAACAGATCTAGAAAGAATTGGTCTAACAAGCTCGATGATGCACTGTGGGCTTATAGAACCGCCTATAAGAATCCCATGGGCATGTCTCCGTACAAAATGGTGTATGGGAAAGCATGTCACTTACCTCTTGATCTAGAGCATAAAGCTTATTGGGCAATCAAAGAGCTCAACTTTGATTTCAAACTTGCCGGTGAGAAGAGGTTATTTGACATTAGCTCACTTGATGAGTGGAGAACTCAGGCATATGAGAATGCCAAGCTGTTCAAAGAGAAGGTTAAGAGGTGGCATGATAAGAGGATACAAAAGCGTGAGTTCAATGTAGGTGATTATGTCTTGCTATGTCACTCTCGTTTAAGATTCTTTGCAGGCAAGCTTCTCTCTAAATGGGAAGGTCCCTATGTTGTTGAGGAACTATATCGTTCCGGTGCTATCAAGATCAACAACACTGAAGGTAATTGTCCAAGAGTGGCAAATGGGCAGAGAATCAAGCATTATATCTCAAGTACTCCAATAAATGTTTAAAGCAATATCATCAATACCATAACTCCGGAAGAATACCTAAGGGACATTTATCAGCCTGTTTCAGACTCCGAAAACAAAGAGGTATGTGATTTGGTAAGAAAACAGAGTCCAAAACTTTTCCAGTAGGAAATTTTCTCTGTTTTGGAATATTTGAAAAAATACAAAAATTGGAAGTAGCCCGAAAAATGCGCGAGGAGGCGATAAGCCTGCACGGCGGGGGCTCACCCCCTGGCCGCGCCGTGAGGGCTTGTGGCCACCTCGTGCGCCTCCCAAACTCCGTTTTTGTATAGGGGACTCCTTCTGGTCTGAAAAAAATCATTATATATACTTCCGTTTGGTCTGACCCCTGCATCACGCAGATTTCTTCTGTTTTTCGTTTCGAGCCTGTTTTCTGCCGCAGATCTAGGTCAAGTTGTCGTCCCAGGAATCTGTGGGGGAGAACAATCTCCGTCAAATCTATGGAGAAGTTCATGCTGATCTGAAAAGGATGGAGGTCATGGAGGCTAAGGAAAGTCTACCTAAAGAAACCAAGGGCAAAGCTAAGGATAAGGATCAGGCATGGGACGAAGTGCAATCTGTGCTCAACAAGGAAGAAGTTGAAGAAGTGGATTTCCTCCAACCCTACCTCCACCTAGTGTCTACATCCTTGATTGAACTCTTGAGGTTTTGTGAAACAACTCGTGCTCGCAATACTTGTCTCACTTGTGAAGTTGTTTTGCTGGAGAAACATATCACAGATCTCCAAGGTATAAATCAAAGATTGATGGCCCTCTTGGAGTCAAAGATTGCAACAACACCACCATCACCACCAAAGGAAGACAACTGAGCATTGGTATGGGCAATCCCCTTGGCTTGTGCCAAGCTTGGGGGAGTTGCCCCGGTATCGTATCACCATCACATCTTTTGCCTTTACCTTTGTTTTAGTTTGTTCCTTTTAATTTTCTTTTTCTCTAGTAGTTTAAAAGTCTTAGTGTTTTAGTTTTGAGTTTTGCTTTGTGTCACCCTCGATGTATTCTTGCTCGTGAGCCATATAATAAAGTGTGTCTTAGTTGAAGGGCTTTGCCTCTTGCCATGATCAAAAGAGTGAGAATAGAACAAAAGCATGAAAGATCATGTAATGATCTTATGGGAAGTGATGGCTTCACATATAAAAGGAATGAGGATTGAAACTTGTTGAGGGTAGACAAACGTAGACCATGGTCATTGTTGCAATTAATAGGACATGATAAAGAAGGAGAGGTTCACATATAAATATATCATCTCTGACACCATCTATGATTGTGAACACTCACTAAACTATTGCATGCCTAGAAGTAGATGTTGGACAAGGAAGATAACGTAATGAATTGTGTTTGCTTGGCTCCAAACAATGTTATATGATTAGAGATCCCTTAGCATGTGAAGATTGCTTCCACCTCACATTAGCCAAACCTCCCGCACTAAGTAGAGATACTACTTGTGCATCCATAAACCTTCAACCCAGTTTTGCCATGAGTGTCCACCATACCTACCTATGGATTGAATAAGATCCCTCAAGTAAGTTGTCATCGGTGCAAGCAATAAAAATTGCTTTTTAATATGTATGATCTATTAGTGTGTGGAAAATAAGCTTTATACAAACCTGTGATGAGGAAGACATAAAAGCGACAGACTACATAATAAACTTCTTTATCACAGGGGACAATATAAAGTGACGTTCCTCCGCACTAAGAGGACACGCATCCAAACCTCAAAAGCGCATGAAAACTTCTGCTTCTCTCTGCGAAGGGCCTATCTTGTACCTTTACTTTTTGCCCTTGAAAGAGTCATGGTGATCTTCACCAATTCTTTGTTTCGCCTTTATCTTGGCTACCGTCATATGCTTGGGAAAGATCTATATTCATATGTCAACTCGGAGGTAAGTATTAATGAATTATTATTGTTGACATTACCCTTGAGGTAAGCAGTTGGGAGGCAAAAATGTAAGCCCCTATCTTTCTCTTTGTCCAGCTGAAACTTTGATCTCATGAGTACCACGTGAGTTGTAGCAATTGTAGAGAATAAAAGAATGATTGAGTATGTGGATTTGCTTTACAAGCTCTTATTTGACTCTTTCTGATGTTGTGATAAATTGCAATTGCTTCTGTGACTAAAGGCTATCGGTTGTTACTTCTCGGTAATGTTCTTGATCCATGCTTTACTTTGTGAAGGAATTATCACTTTAGCATGAGAGATTATATGTTGGCATTGTTGTTCTGATCTTGATCATGATGCATGCATGTTCGTATCTTTTTTTGTCGACACCTCTCCCTAAACATGTGGACATATTTATTGAGCTAGGCTTTCACTTGAGGACAAGCGAGGTCTAAGCTTGGGGGAGTTGATACGTCCATTTCGCATCATGTTTTCATGTTGATATTTATCGCTTCTTTGGCTGTTATTTCACTTCACGGTACTATTCTTATGCCCTTTCTCTCTTATTTTGCAAGGTTTACATGAAGAGGGAGAATACCGGGAACTGGAATTCTGGCCTGAAAGTGGAGCAAAGTTGAGATACCTATTCTGCGCAACTCCAGACGCCGTGAAAATCAACGGGCATTTTTTTTCCCGATTTCTCAAAAATACTGGGCCGAAGAAGTGCCACAGGGGCACCAGGGGGTGCCCACAAGCTTGCACGATGCGGCCACCCCCCAGGCCGCGCCATGGGGGCTTGTGGGCAGCCCACTGGCCCACTGGCCCCCCTCTTTTGCTATATGGAGGGTTTCGTCCAGGAAAAAAATCACATAGGAGATTTTTCCTAGTTTCGCCGCCACCACGAGGCGGAACTTGAGCAGAACCAATCTAGAGCTCCGGCAGGACGATCCTGCCGGGGAAACTTCCCTCCCAGAGGGGGAAATCGTCGCCATCGTCATCACCAACACTCCTCTCATCGGAGGGGACTCGTCACCATCAACATCTTCATCAGCACCATCTCATCTCAAAACCCTAATTCATCACTTGTAACCAATCTCCGTCTCGCGACTCAAATTGGTACTTGTAAGGTTGCTAGTAGTGTTGATTACTCTTTGTAGTTGATGCTAGTTGGGTTACCTGGTGGAAGAGTTTATGTTCAGATCCTTGATGCTACTCATTACCTCTCTGGTCATGAATATGATTATGCTTTGTGAGTAGTTACTTTTGTTCCCGAGGACATGGGATAAGTCATGCTAATAGTAGTCATGTGAATTTGGTATTCGTTTGGTAATTTGATATGTTGTATGTTGTTTTTCCTCTAGTGGTGTCATGTGAACGTCGGCTACATAACACTTCACCATTATTTTGGCCTAGAGGAAGGCATTGGGAAGTAGTAAGTAGATGATGGGTTGCTAGAGTGACAGAAGCTTAAACCCTAGTTTATGCGTTGCTTCGTAAGGGGCTGATTTGGATCCACTAGTTTAATGCTATGGTTAGACTTTGTCTTAATTCTTCTTTCGTAGTTGCGGATGCTTGCGAGAGGGGTTAATCATAAGTGGGATGCTTGTCCAAGTAAGGTTAGTACCCAAGCGCCGGTCCACCCACATATCAAACTATCAAAGTAACGAACGCGAATCATATGAACATGATGAAACTAGCATGACAGAAATTCCCGTGTGTCCTCGGGAGCGTTCTTCCTCCTATAAGACTTTGTCCATGCTTGTCCCTTGCTACAAAAGGGATTGGGCCACTTTGCTGCACCGTTGCTACTTTTGTTACTTGTTTCTTGCTACGAATCATCTCACCACACAGTCACTTGTTACCGACACTTTCAGTGCTTGCAGATATATCCTTGCTGAAAACCACTTGTCAGATCCTTCTGCTCCTCGTTGGGTTTGACATCTTACTTATCGGAAGGACTACGATTGATCCCCTATACTTGTCGGTCATCGTTGGCTTCATCTGATTCATCAGTGCAGAATGAAGAAAAAGAACTGTCCTCAAGGTCTGGAACTGGAATTGGCCTGAATTTCTTCTTTGGTGGCTATACAGACTTTGTTATCTTGGATATTCCCGAGGACGATGTCATGGCTGTCATCCTCGGAAGACCCTTTTTAAACACTGTAGGGGCTGTTAAAGATTGCAACAAAGGCAATGTCAGTTTCCATGTCAACGGTAATGAGCATACAGTGCACTTTTTCTGAAGAAATAATATCGAGTACATTGCATCAATGCTATCGAAAAAACTTCATCGATTCTTATTGGGAGCTTTGATTGCCCTATTCCTCGTGTCAAGATGAAGTATGATTTCCTTGTTGGGGAGATACACATCCCCATTGAGGTAACCTAGTGACTGTTCGAAAATTCCCCGTCTTCTTTTGCGATTCGAGAAAGTTTTGTCGAGGGGATTTGATCAAACCCATTGACGGATTTCTTTCAATGACCATGAGATGGATGAATCGAGGAGTCACAAACCTATGTTCCAAGCTTTCACCTTCGGTTGCTTAGAAGAAAAATGATAGATTTAGTTTAGTTTTCCCTGTTTTCTCTTTTAGCGTCCGGTAGAAAAATACCCCGAAAATCAAAGTTCTCCGAACACTGTGAAAATCTAGTATGACTTTTTCTGGAATATTTGAAAAATACTAGGACAAAGAGTCTGTCCGGGGGCCACACCAGTGGGCCACAAGCCCTAGGGGCGCGGGCACCCCCCTGGCCGCACCACCCAGGCTTGTGGGGCCCACAGGCACCCCCTCCACTCATTCTTGCTCCCATCTCCTTCTCCTACCTCCAGAAAAAATCATTTCGCAGCTCAAACCCGTGTTCTTGCTCCTCTTGCTAGGATTTTCGATCTCTTTTCTCAAATCACCGTTCTCCGAACTATTTTGGGGAAATTACTCCTTGGTAAGTGACTCCTCCGTTGGTCCAATTAGTTTTTGCTCTAGTGCCTTATACTCCGCGTATTTTTGCTGCCTTGGTGACCATGTTCTTGAGCTTTGCATGTCGATTCTAACCGGTCCCAAGTAGTTTTGATGCGTAATATGGTCTCTAGGAACTTGTGGGAGTAGTTACTACAAGTTTAGTTGAACCTTGTTCACCTTTCCTTTGGGTCACTGAAAATTTCAGAAAAGGAAGATGTTCAGGAGAAACTTTCATGGTGGTTCCTCAAGCAAGAGAGGTCCCCGTCTTGCGATTCAGGAGCCTGATCCTTACCAACCTAGGGACGCGCAGGTACAACCATGTGAATGGCCTTCTGATGAATTTATGATTGAGGTAGGTTTCAAAGATGAGTTTGATACACTTGTTCGCAACGTCGGACTCGAAGAATTCATCTCCGATAAATGTGAACAGTATGTTGTTCTCATTGCCTCTTTTGTTCGTAGATTCAAATTCTCAGCTGGCCGTGAGCCATCGGTACTGTTTGATCTCTATGATAAATCGTATACCATGGATTTAGAGGATTTCATTAGAATTTGCAAAATACCTATTGGGGGTAACCTCAATGATCCTGCTAAATCTTTGGTTAGAGATTTTTTCTCTGGTATTACTGTTGGAGAAACTAGAGACATAACGCAAGCTACCATGGGGAGTATTCATTTTCCTGCCCTGCATTTTTTTGCCCTCTTCATAGGCAGATGCATTAATGGCAAGATTGAGCATTGTCACCTCTGCGCACCCGACCTTAGTATCCTTAAGAGCGCAGTGACGGGTGACAAAAGATTCAACATGGGAGCTATTATAGCAAGGAGGCTGAATAAGAATGCTATTGAAGGGGATTTCTTTGGTGGGATCTATGCCACTCGCATAGCAAATTTCCTTGGAGTACCCATCCGCGAAGGAGACCCCCCGCTCCATACAGCTTTCCTTGACCGCGTCGCTTTGACACGCTACGAGTTCCTTGAGAGGGATGACGAATCCCTCCTATACCAATTGATATTTAACCGGCAGTGTGTTTTCCATATTACCCTTCCTACTCCTGCTTTCTTTGACTTTCAGGTAAAACAGAGATATTATGTAACCAGAGGAGAGGCAGAGGAGTATGAGAGGGAGGCGACGGATGCTCGTCTTCGTGGGGCAGCTATTCAGGCAGTGGCTGCAGCGCTCCCGTATAACCCCGACTATGATTTTGGGTTTCGCCAGGACCGTCCTTGGGACTAGACCATGTTAGGCCAAACGCCTAAGCTTGGGGGAGTACGTGTTCTCACCGACTTTACATTCTTGCTTATGCTTTCACTTTGTTAGTCGGTGTTCACACTTTGCCACTGCATCATCCATGCTAGTTTATTTTGTGTTTCTCGTTTTCTTTCCGTGTGTCTCTCTAGTTTGAGAAAACCCAAAAATATTTTCTTTTCTTCTTTTGCTTGCTGGGAGCTTTCCCGTGTAGATAGTTTTCTTTTTCTTTGGGTCAAGGTAGAATATATTGGTTACAATGTTTAGTGGCTCTTGCTTGCATACCTGTTTAGCTTTCATAGAGCCATATTACTTTGTCTTCTCCTTTGTGTTTGCCTGCAGATTCCAGCGTAGTCCAATGCACAAGCACTCTTATTATTGTTCACATCATTCGGTCGTGCAAGTGAAAGGCAATAATGACGATATATGATGAAGTGACTGAGCCTGGAAAAGCTGGTATGAACTCGATCTATTTTGTTTTTGTAAATATGACTAGCTCATCATGCCCGATTCAACTTTGTTGTGAGAGAAACATGTTTGCAATGACAACTTAGAGATTATAGTTGCTTATGCCATGCTTACTTAGCTAGGAGCTTATAATGGTTTGTCTTGGTTGCCAACATGAATGTTGAGATGACTATGATGTAGTATGATAGGATGGTATCCTCCTTTGAATGTTTCAAGTGGCTTGACTTGGCGCATGTTCACGCATGTAGTGGAAACAAAATCAACATAGCCTCTATGATGTTCATGTTCATGGTGATTTATGTCCTACTCATGCTTGCACTCAATGTTAGTTAATCTCAATGCATTTTGATGACTGTTGTCGCTCTCTAGTTGGTCGCTTCCCAGTCTTTTACTAGCCTTCACTTGTACTAAGCGAGAATACTGCTTGTGCATCCACCCCCATAAACCCAAAGTTGTGCCATATGAGTCCACCATACCTACCTATGTGCGGTATCTACCTGCCGTTCCAAGTAAATTTGCATGTTCCATTCTCTAAATCTTCAAGAAATAATCTGTTTTGCATGCCCGAACCGCTCATGTGGTGACAGGGGGCTATTGGTATCTTCCATGCTAGGCGTGTTATCCTCGTTATGTGTTTATTCACTATTAGTCATGAGAAAGGGGTCGGTAATTGGAATTCCCAGTTCCATGCTCAAATCGAAAAGATAATTGCAAACAAAACTCCCCCAGGATTGATGTTGGTTTGGACGGAGTATGATTGATTGGTGGTGGGGGAGTCAAAATTTACTTTTTTGTTTGGGAACCGCCTATAGCATGTGTAGCGTGGAAGATATTGAGAACTCTTAGTCATTGCGTTGACAATGAAAGCATGCCACTCAAAATTATTATCTCTGTTTTCAAAGCTTGAGCTCTGGCACCTCTGCAAATCAATGCTTCCCTCTACAAAGGGCCTGTCTATTTATGTTCCTGTTGAGTCATCCTCTTCTTACAAAAGCACCAATTAGAGAGCACCTCTGTCACTTTTATGCTCTGCTTTTAACTGTGTTGACTGTGACTATGACTAGATCTTCATTGCCTTGAATTACAATGTTTAGTCAGCCCTTGGTCTTTTAAGGTGCTTTGCATTTATGTTTTGCGGTCTCAGAAAGAGCTAGCGAGATACCATCGATTCGTACTGCTTCATGTTGTTTTGATTGAAGTGTTGACGTTTGAGACTTATTATTATTTCCTTGCTAGTTGATTATGCCATTGACATGAGTTTACCGTGAGACCTAGATGTCATTTGCTTATGTGGTTTGCTTGTGATGTTGCTGAAATTCTGGTTGAGAGTTAGACATAGTTGCAACAACAAGATCAAACAGAGTTCGTCAAAGTTTTTCTTTTGTCTCTCTCAGTTTGTCAACTGAGTTGCTTGAGGACAAGTGAGGCTTTAATCTTGGGGGAGTTGATACGCCTCCGTCGTATCTACTTTTCCGAACTCTTTTGCCCTTGTTTTGGACTCCAATTTGCATGATTTGAATGAAACTAACCCAGACTGACGCTGTTTTCAGCAGAATTGCCATGGTGTTGTTTTTGTGTAGAAATAAAAGTTCTCGAATTGTCCTGAAAATTTATGGACATTTTTTCTGGAATAAAAGAAAAATACATGCGCCAAGATCCACCGGAGGGGGTGTGCAAGTGGGCCACAAGCCCACATGGCACGGCCACCCCCCTAGGCCACGTCATGCAGGCTTGTGGGGCCCACGTGGCACCACCGCCCCCAATCTCAGTCCTATATCTCCTGTTTCGCCTGGAAAAAAAATCAGAAAGAAGGTTTCATCGTGTTTTGCGATACGGAGGCACCGCCACATCCTGTTCTTCATCTGGAGGGCAGATCTGGAGTCCGTTTTGGGCTCCGGATAGGGAAAATCGTCGCCATCATCATCATCAACCTTTCTCCATCGACAATTCCATGACGCTCTTCATCGTTCGTGAGTAATCTCATCGTAGGCTTGCTGGACGGTGATGAGTTGGATGAGATCTATCATGTAATCGAGTTAGTTCTTGACGGGGATTGATCCCTAGTATCCACTATGTTTTAGATTGATGTTGCTACTACTTGGCTATGCTTAATGCTTGTCACTAGGGCCCGAGTGCCATGATTTCAGATCTGAACCTATTATGTTGTCGCCAATATATGTGTGTTTTAGATGCTATCTTGCAAGTTGTAGTCACGTACTATGTGTTATGACCCGGCAACCCCGGAGTGACAATAGCCGGAACCACTCTCGGAGATGACCATAGTATGAGGAGTTCATGTATTCACCGCGTGTTAATGCATTGGTCCGGTTCTTTATTAAATGGAGAACCTTAATATCCTGTAGTTTCCATTAGGACCCCGCTGCCACAGGAGGGATGGACAATAGATGTCATTCAAGTTCTTTTCCCTAAGCACGTATGACTACATACGGAATACATGCCTACATTAGATCGATGAACGGGAGCTAGTTACATATCTCTCCATGTTATAGTTGTTACATGATGAATCACATCCGTCACACTCATCCATCACCGATCCACTGCCTACGAGTCTTTTATTACCGGTCCTCGCTACGTTACTTTGCCTAGGCTTGTCCCTTGCTACAAGAGGGATTGGGCCACTTTGCTGCTGTCACTACTGTTGTTACTTTGTTGTTGCTGCTACTACTGTTCCTTGCTACTCCGCTGTTACTTGTTGCAAGACTTCGTTGGCGCTATCATCCCGTGAACAAGGCCTTTTCTAGCGCCGTTGCTGGGAATTGCCAAAGCTTTTTCTATTGTTGTTTCTATCCTACTACCTTGCTACTGATACTTTGCTTGTAGACACTAATGTTTCAGGTGTGGTTGAATTGACAACTCAGCTGCTAATACTTGAGAATATCCTTTAGCTTCCCCTTGTGAGCGAATCAATAAATTTGGTTTGAATACTCTACCCTCAAAAACTGCTGCGATCTCATACGCTTGTGGGACATCAGCAGCTCCCGTTCATCATACATCTTCACGACCTGTTCTGAAGGAATTGACATAGGAAGTTCTCGCAACAGCTCATTTGCAGGGGCCTTGAAGTGTGTGTGTTGCGTCATCCAATCTAGCACCCAAGTGTTGATATCTGTTGGATCTCCAGATATATGCAGAGTTGCATAGAATTGAAGAACTATGTCGTTGTTCCAATCGCAGATATCAGAGCACAGAGGGAGCAGTCCTGCTTCATGAAGAACGTTGAGGACTGGGGCAAAGCAAGGAATTTCTTCAAGCTCAACATGAGGAATATGCTTGTGCTGAAATTTTTTGTTTCTACCACAAAGCACATATGCATAATAGTTGAGCTGAGTCCTGGTCCAAAACTTCATGTGTCTAATGCGAGGCTTGTCATAAGGATTTTCTCCGATGAAATACATGTGTTCTTCAAAGAACGCATCCTTCTGAAACTTTGGCCGTTTAGAGAAGGGCTGACGCTGCATGGGCTGAAGGTTTTTCTTCTTCCCTTGAGGAGAGACAATCATTGCAGTCTCCGGATTGATAACTACAAGAGCATTCTCTGTATTTGGGGCAGGGGCATTATCTTCAGCATGTTCCTCAGGATGAGGAATTTCATCTGCATGTGCCTTAGGCTGAGGATCTTGCTCTGGGTGCGGAATTTCATTAGCCTGAGCCTTTCGTTGAGGGTTTTGCTCCGGAGGAGGAATCTCTTCATCCCGAGCCTCTGATTGAGGGTTTTGCTCATTATTTGGATTTTCTTCCGGCTGGGAATCTTCTCCTTGGTTTTCCTCAGCTTGAGGAGTTTGCTTGGTGGAGGAGCAAAATTCTTCAACTGGTGCACCTGATCCTTGAGCAGGTTCTTCAGGAGGAATGGAAGTCTGAAGACTGTCATCAATTTGAATTTCCTCATCGGTGTGTTCCTCAGACTCAGCATTTTTCATTTCCTCATCAGTCACATGCTCCTTGTCTTTGCTTTTGAAGGGAGTCATTTCATAGGAAGGAGCAATATTGAGAGGCACAGGATCCAATGGAGCATTTTCATCAAGAGATTTGAGGCGCTTGGCCTCAGTTGATTCTTCACTTGAGGAAGCTTTTCTTTTCTTAGCTTCCTTTTCTGCAGCCCTGGTTTTCTTCACGTCTGATGCAGACGGAGTCATTTTCTTCACCTTTGAAGATTTTTTGGTGAAGGCATTTTCTGTTCAGGAGGTGGAGTCGTATCCGTCCTGGCAGTTTCCTCAGCTAAAGCAGTTTCTTCAGCTGGAGCAGAGTAATCAGCTGGCTTAAGTGCATGAGCTGGAGCAGTTTCATCAGCTGGAGCAGAGTCATCAGTTGGTATCTCCCGGGTTATTTCCTAAATAGCCGGTTCATCAGCACGGCTTTCTTGAGGCATTTCCTTAGTAGGGGCAGGTTCTTCTTCCTCAATCTCAGGCTGCTGAGGTGTTACTAGAGGGGCAACCTTTTTGTTGTAATCATCAACTACATTGGTAACGAACTTGATGAAGTTGTTGTTGAGACTTTGACGATCAGATAGCTTGGTGTACTTGTCAGTCAAAGTCTTCAATTCTGCCTGAGTGGACACAAGTGCATCACGCGTCAAGCTGACGAGATTTTGTTTGTGGAATTTCTCCTTTTTCAGCTTCGCAACCTTTGCTTGTTTGGCTTGCGTCTCCTTCCACTTGGCCTCGTTGATGAAAGTGGCCACCATGTGGCTGATGCCTCGGGGAAGCTTCAAGTCATCAATAGGTGTGTTGGGGTCATCATACCATACATTGATGTAGTCCAAAAGGACCTTTGGGTCCATTGCCAGAGGAATGGCGCTGCCTGAAGCTTGTGCAACCCTCTCCTGCTTCTTTCTGATGATTGCCTGGAGGGTCTCATCATCATATTCATCACTGCCTTCTGATGCAAAAGGGACTTTGATGATTTTGCCTGGGCTTGGTCTGGTTCCTCTTCCAGCAGTCACCTTAGTCTTCATTGGAGTTGGTGAACACTTTGTCTCTAAGCTTGTTGCTAAAGGAACAGAGGAGCTGGAAACAGTCGGCAGTTGCTTCACAATCTGCTTGTGTTCAGGCTTTGAAGCATTTGGTGGTGTTGAGGCTTTTGGTGCGGATGCAGGTGCAGCCTTCTAAAGCATTTTCTCCCGAGGCTTTGAAGCCTTTGGTTTCGGTGGCATAGACTTCACTTGAGGAATGGTCGTGCTAGAAGTTTCAGATGCAGAGGAGGTGGCTGAAGTAGCAGCAGCAACATATTCTTCATTAAATTTTCTCACGACAGCTTCTACCTGCTTCTAAAGCTTTGACAAGTGTTTTGTCTTTTCCTCGGGATAGTCATCAATCGTCTTAAGGCTTGAGGGATGGGCATCCTGATAATCCTCGAGAGGAGGCCGTTTGCGAGGTGGCTTAAGGGCGAATTTCTTCGTGTACTTTGGAGTGACAAATCTGTATTCTTTCCACTCCTTAGCCCACTGGCGTTCTATCTTTTGAAGCCTTATCTCCATCTTGGGCATTGTTTCTTGCTCATCAGGTGTGCAGTATTCCAGGTATATATCATCAGGAATATTGATGGCAGTGTTCTGTTCAAGCTTCTTGCCACCCTTTTGCTTCCTTTCATGTTCCATTTTCTTCAGCTGAGGCTTTTGCTGAGAAAATTGAACTCCTGAGGATTCTGATGAAACTTGCAGATTTTCTTCAAGAAACGCTGCAAATGAGTTAAGTTGATGAGAACCTAGAGATTCATCAGCTGACATTTTGTCCCTATGAACAGAGTATAGTTGCGAGGAATTTGGAGAGGTCATATGCGTTCTCAGATTTGATGAAATTGAAAATTATAAAGTTGAGGAATTTGACCAGTGAGTTGAGGAATTTGTCTAAGCACTATGATCTTGGGTTCCAGAGTTGTAGAGATTCGAAAATCTGCACAATTGAGGAATCTCGTGAAGACTTTTAGATGCTTAGTGAAATTCATCAACAGTTGAGGAATACGTAGTGTTTGAGGAATAGAGACTGAGAGACAATTGAGGAAAAACAGATTTCACGAATTTAAGGTAAAATAGTAGATCGAAAGGGGTTGTAAAAATAGGGTTTTATTTACCCTATATAGCGCGCACGAAGAACAGAGGAAGAAGCATCAGTAGATGCTCTTCGGTGCGAGTCCATTGCGCCCTAGCTTGGCAACAGAGGACAGCTACGGCGGCGGCGGACGAAGATGTTCCGGTTCCGGCGTGATTTCGGCGACTGAGAGGTCGAGGCAGTAAAGCTTTTCCTTGTCGGCGACGAAACTTCTAGCGGTGGAGCTAGGGCTTTGCTGTACCGGAGAGGAGGTCGAGAGAGAGAGCGAAGAGTTTTGACTGGAGGGGGTAAGGACATATTTATAGCCCAGGTGAAAACTGTCTGGCAGATTCTTTCGGACCAAACTACCACTGCCCTTTCGTCTTCGCAGGGCACGTGTAGCAACCGTTTAAAGCAATGGAGATCGTGCTTATCTGATCGTGGGAAGTGGGGTTCAGTTACTGTGTAACAATACAAAAATCATTTTTGAAGATTTGAGGATTTTGTTACAAAATCATCAGCTGACAAGGACGCAGTGAGGATTTTAAACAAAGTTTCAAGTAGAACACATATGAAGAATTGAATAGTCTGGGTGAGAGTAGCATAGAGGGGAAGTATGGTCCGATCATATTCACTTAGATGAAATATCAAATTGAAGAAATAGCTATAAGTGAATGTTGTTGAGGACTTTGAAATCACAGCCTATATATATATATCTAGGCAAATGAAAATCATCAAGTATTTTTGAATATTTTGATTAACTTGAAGATTTTGTGACAAGGCATCATGATGATGAATTTCATCTTTGAAGAAAGACAAGTTTAAAGAACAATAACTTTGAAGAAAATCAACTTTGAAGAAATTCAGCTTTGAAGAAATTCAACTTGAGGAATTTCATGTTGGGTGGTGGCGTGACCCACCATATAGGAATGTTGATTTCAGACGCCGCGTACAATTGTCGTAGGGCCCTGAGAATTAATTTCTTCGTTGATTTCCTTACACTAAGAGTGATATTCTTCATTGGTTGAAGAAAATCGATTCTTCGTGTGTTGCACATCTAACTCATCAATTTTTCATAAGTGTTAGGATGTGTGCATGTTTTTACAAAATATTTGAAGATTCTAAGATATTTAGCTCACACCGCAACTTGCAAAACCTTTTCTCATCCAATGGCTTAGTGAAGATATCTGCTAGTTGATCCTCAGTCTTCACATGGTCGATGAGGATATTGCCCTTGAGGACATGGTCCCGAAGAAAATGATGACAAATCTGGATGTGCTTAGTCTTCGAGTGTTGTACTGGGTTGTATGCAATCTTGATTGCACTATCATTGTCGCAGTAGAGAGGCACATTCTTCATGTTGATGCCGTAGTCCTTGAGGGTTTGTTTCATCCATAGCAATTGAGCACAGCATGAACCAGCAACAATGTACTCAACTTCGGCAGTGGAGAGTGAAACGCAGTTCTGCTTCTTTGAGGACCAGCACACTAATGATCTTCCGAGGAAATGACATGTGCGAGAGGTTGACTTGCGATCCACACGGTCACCAGCATAGTCCGAATCAGAATATCCCACAAGAAAAAGATTTGAGCCCTTGGGGTACCATAATCCTAGTGTTGGTGTGTGAGCTAAGTATCGAATAATATGCTTCACAGCCTTATGGTGTGTTTCCTTCGCTTTTGCTTGAAAACTTGCACACATGCACACACTAAGCACTATATCTGGCCTAGATGCACACAAATACAGTAAAGAGCCAATCATGGAGCGATATACCTGCCGATCGAATTCTTTTCCATTTTCGTCAGTGCAGAGGTGGCCGTTGGTAGGCATTGGAGTCTTGGCACCTTTGCATTCATGCATGTCGAATTTCCTCAGAACATCCTTGAGGTATTTCTCCTATGATATGAAGATTCCATTTCGTTGTTGACGAATTTGAAGACCTAAGAAGAATTTCAGCTCTCCCATCATAGACATATGATATTCTTCACTCATCATGTAAGCAAATTCATCACTGTAACGTTTGTCAGTACAGCCAAATATGATGTCATCGACATATATCTGGCACACAAATAGTTCATTATCATAGGATTTAGTGAAAAGGGTTGGAACCAGGTTTGAAGCCTTTCTTCATGAGGAATTCCTTCAATGTATCGTACCACGCCCGAGGGGCTTGCTTGAGACCATAGAGCGCCTTTTTGAGTCTGAAGACTTTGTCTGGATTCTTTGGATCCTCAAAACCTAGGGGCTGAGCAACATATACTTCTTCCTCAAGCTTACCATTGAGGAATGCACTTTTCATATCCATTTGATATAAGATAATGTTATGATGATTAGCATAAGCAAGTAGTATTTGAATAGCTTCAAGTCTAGCAACATGTGCCAAAAGTTTCATCGAAATCTATTCCTTCAACCTGTGTGTAGGCTTGGGCTACAAGTCGTGCCTTATTCCTCAGCACTTGACCATCCTCATCTTGTTTGTTTCGGAAAATCCACTTGGTGCCGATGATATTGTGCTTGCGAGGATCTGGTCGTTTGATGAGCTCCCATACGTCATTCAACTTGAATTGAAGAAGTTCGTCTTGCATGGCTTGGATCCACTCCGGTTCCATGAAAGTCTTAGCAACTTTTGAAGGTTCCGTGATAAACACAAAGGAAAAATGCCCACAAAAGTTAACTAAGTGTGAAGCTTTTGAGCGAGTGAGAGGACCTAGCGCGTTGATGTCATCGAGGATTTTGTCAAGTTCTACTTCATTTTCAATCCTCGGATGAGCTGGTTGAGGATTTCGTCTGGGCCGAGGAATTGTTTCTGAAGCAATTTCCTCAGGAGTATCTTCTTGATTTTCATCAGTGCTGGGAATGATCTCTTCATCAATTTCCTCAGTGGGAATAATGTCTTCAGTAGCTTTGAGCTTTATTGCTTCCTCAGGAGACAGCTTATCTGGATCAGGAGGCAATTGCTCTCTTTGCGAGCCATTAGTTCCATCGAACCGCACATCTACTGTTTCAACAACCCTGTTGTGATGGGTGTTGAAGACTCTGTAGGTGTGCGAGTCCTTTCCATAAACGAGCATAAAACCCTCATGTGCCTTAGGTGCAAACTTTGAGCTATGGGGAGGATCTCCAATCCAGCACTTTGCACCGAAGACTTTGAAATAACTTACATTGGGTTTCTTGTGAGTGAGGAGTTCATATGAGGTTTTCTTGAGGAATTTGTGAAGATATACCCTGTTGATGATATGGAAGGCAGTGTTGATTGCTTCAGGCCAGAAGCGACAAGGAGTCTGATATTCTTCAAGCATGGTTTTTGCCATCTCAACCAGAGTCCCGTTCTTTCTTTCGACGACACCATTCTGTTGAGGAGTATAAGGAGCAGACAATTCGTGAGTAATACCAAGTTCATCAAGATAATTATCAAGACTAGTGTTTTTGAACTCTGTTCCATTATCACTCCTGATGTGTTTGATCTTGACGCCGAAGTTCGTCGAGGCCCTTGAGGAAAATCGTTTGAAGACTTCATGTACTTCAATTTTATACAAAACGATATGCACCCATGTGTATCTGGAAAAATCATCAACTATGACAAAGCCATATAAAGATGCTGCATTTGTTAGTATGGCATAATGAGTAGGTCCAAATAGATCCATGTGAAGCAATTCAAATGGACGAGTATTGGTCATGATAGTCTTCGAGGGGTGCTTGGATTTGGTCATTTTCCCAGACTCACAAGCACCACAGAGGTGGTCCTTGAGGAATTTGACTGTTTCGATGCCGATGACATGCTTCTTCTTTGCGAGCGTGTGCAAATTCCTCATACCTGCATGACCAAGTCTTCGATGCCACAGCCACCCTTTTGAGGTTTTTGCTAGTAAGCATGTGGCTGGTTGAGGACCTGTAGAGAAATCAACAATGTTCAAATCCCCTCTTCTAACACCTTCGAAGACTTTGGATCTGTGAGATTCCATGATGACAACACATCTATATCTTCCAAAGATAAGAATCATATCAAGATCACAAAGCATTGAGACTGACATAAGGTTAACTCCAAGGGATTCAATAAGCATCACTTTGTCCATGTGCCTGTCCTTGGAAATAGCTACTTTGCCAAGTCCCAATACCTTGCTTTTACCATTGTCAGCATAAGTGATTTGCTTCAGGGGTGATGGAGTTAGTGGCATATTCATCAGCAAGCTTTTGTCACCAGTCATGTGATGTGTGCAGCCACTATCAAGAACCCACTCAGTACTCTTGGGTTTGTCATGCTTTGAACCTTTTGCCATGAAGCAATACGTTGGAGCAAAGTCATCAGCATAGTCATTAGTGTGGATGGTGTTATCATTTTTTTCAAGGTTGAAGATTGACTTGCTGACAAATGTGGTTGCAAGTGCAAGGCTAGCCTGTCCAGATTATGAGTCTTCATTAGAACCCTCCTCTTCATCACATTCCTCGGATTCTGCCTCATAATCCATTTCCTTGCCAATAAGTGCCCGAGCCTTTCTGAAACTAGTCTAAATGTGCGATGAGGACTTTGAGGATGAGGATTTTGAAGATTTCTTCTTTGTCTTCGAGTCATCAGAACTTTCATCCTTGTATTTCTTCTGCTTTGATTCCTTTCCCCAACGAGGACAATCAACAATGTAGTGACCTGATTTCTTGCATTTGTGGCAGGTTCTTTTCTTGTAGTCCTCAGATGAAGATTCTGATTTCCTCATATCTCTTCTTGAAGATTTACCAAACTGGCCACGTCTTATAAATTTCTGGAATTTCCTCATGAGCATTGCAAGCTCCTGTCGAAATTCTTTAGGATCACCAATGCTACCATGCGAGTCTTCTTCTTCAGATGAGGAAATTGCTTTGGCCTTCAGTGCACGAGGTCTAGAATAGCTTGGTCCATATAGATCTCTCTTTACTTCTGGTTGGAATTCATGAGTAATTAGTCTTTCGAGTATATCAGCAGGATCAAACATCTTGTAGTCTGGCTTTCTTGAATCATCAGAACTAAATATCAAATGAAGAATCCAAAGATCTTAGCAGTTTCTTCACAACTTCATGATTAGTAATGTCTCGAGCTCCCAGTGCTTGCAGTTCATTTGATATGTGAGTGAGGCGATCAAAGGTATCTTGGTAGCTTTCATTGTCAAGACTCTTGAAGCGATTGAAGAGATTGCGAAGAACATCAACACGAGAACCACGCTGGGTTGATACTCCTTCATTAACTTTGGACAGCCTTTCCCAGATAAGTTTTGCTGAGCCCAAAGCACTCGCTCTGCCATACTGACCCTTGCTCAGATGGCCACAGACAGTAGAGAATCAAGTTGCTTGAATTTCTTCACATCAGCGGCAGAGACAGTAGCAGTGACAATAGGGACACCATGTTCCACAATATACCAGAGATCATTGTCAATAGCTTGTAGATGCATCTGCATCTTGGTCTTCCAGAAGGGAAAGTCCTTGATCATGCCTTCAGTCGACATAACTAAAACTCCAGGTGGTTAAACCAAAATCACACAGAACAAGGGAGTACCTTGCTCTGATACCAATTGAAAGTGCGTTATATCGACTAGAGGGGGGTGAATAGGAGATTTTTAGAAATTCATCACCGAGGAAATTCCTTTTGAGGGAATTCCTCACTAATGACTAACTTGCAGCGGAAACAGCAAAGGATCAGGAGTGCAAAGTATCACTACATCGGTTTTCAAGGTGAAGAATATGAAAAGCAGTTTGCACAGTATGCAGGCACAGGTGAAGAATAACTTCCGTGAAGAATTTGGGGTTGAGGAATTTTAGAGAAAGTCTTCAGCAAATTCTTCAAATAGTGGCAATGAAAATCTTCAACTTACAATATGAGGAATTTAAAGAGTTGAAGAAATAGAACCCGTTTCACAGTGAAGGCAGTGGTTGATGACCCAGTTCCAACTGCTGTGACAGTTATACATCTGGTTTGGAGAGGCTTGGTATTGAAACCAAAAGACACACAGTCCCGAGACACATAGTCCCTACTGTATTCTCCTTGAGCTAAGAACACACAGTCCTCGCCCAACACTCGTGGTAAGTCTTCAGAGAAGACTTCCAAACCCTCACAAACTTGGTCACATGGCGATCCACAATTGACTGCTGGATTGCTCTAGACCATGACGCCTAACCATCTAGAGGATGCATAGTCCTCAAAGGTAAAAGGCTTCAGTCCCACACAGGAACAACTTCTTTAGTGATGCTCAATCACTTGGTTTTCGTTTGTGGTTTGGTGTTTGGGGTATTTCCTCACTGATGAATTACTCTTGAAGACTCTGAGGAATTTGGGTTGCTCTTATGATAAGTGTCAGTTTCTAACGGAGCAGCCAACTGGCAAATGGTTGTGGGGGCGGCTATTTATAGCCTGGGAGCATCTCGACATGATTTGACATTAATGCCCTTAAATAATATGACCGTTGGTGTGGATAAGATCACTGATCTGGCGCGACTTGTGGTAACGGTCGGGACCCTCAACTATGAGAGTCCTCATGTCTCTCATATTCCTCACTTGAGGCTTTTGGTAGGATTAGGCTTGGGTTGAGCATCTTGAGGAAATTCATTTTGATGTGTTACTTTGACCCCCTTTAATAGTCGGTGTTCCTATGACTCAAAAGTGAAGAAAATAAAACAGACAGAATAAATCTTCATGCTTCAAAGTCTTCAGATTGATTTTCTTCAGGACACACTGAATTCCTCATTTTCAATATCTTCATGAGGAATATCAATTTCATCGCAATTTATTTGCGATTCAGTTCTTCAGCTTCACACCAATTTCTTCAGCCGAAGATATACATTTTTAGGGGTCCATATTCATTGAATATTTAAAACTCCTCAGCGACTTATAGATCGTGTGTACACTCATGAACACATTAGATACTTAACATATAAGACTTCAAACCACCAAAATCACTAAGGGGCACTAAATGCACTTACACCACAATTTACTATTGGATGCTCTAGACCGTTGGCGCCTAACCGTTTGGAAAATACACAGGCATTGAAGGTAACAAGCGTTGGTTCTTAACATGAGAAATATCTTCAGTGATGATCAATCACTTTGGGTTTGGGTTTGGGTGTTTGTGTTTTTCCTCACTGATGATTTTCTCTCAAAGTCCTAAGAGAATTGGATGCTCTCGAATGACAAGTGTCAAGTTCTCTATCAGAGCAACCAACTAGCTAGTGGTTGTAGGGGAAGCTATTTATAGCCAGGGAGCAATCCTGACATGATATGAAAAAAATACCCCCTAATGATATGACCGTTAAGGGGATAAGGTTTTGTGCACAGCTCACCCAAAGAACAGCAACAGTCGGAATTTTCGTACTATGAAAATCCTCATATCTATCATGTTCCTCAGTTGTAGGCAATTTGTACTAGGGAAATCCTAACTCCTTAGTCAGAACAATTTCCTCAGTGACTAGAAGAACCTCATCCCTGTTACTGAAGAAATTGACTAAATTGCAAGAGATTTACAAAGGCTTCACTCGAAGGATTGGTTATGTGTAGGTTGAGATGAGCATTACTTGGAAATTTTCCCTTAGTATTACCTCGACCCCCTTTAATAGTACGGTGTTCCTATGACTCAAAAGAAAGGAAATGAAACTACGAAAACAAAAGTCTACATGCTTCAAAGTCCTCGCATCAATATGTTCAATGACACACCAATTTCCTCACTTTCTAAATCTTTAGGAAACTATCAAACTCTTCTGTAGAAGACATTAATTTTTAGGGGTCGACTTTCTTCGAATATATCAAACTCCTCGACGCCTTAGCATGTGTACACTCACAAACATATTAGTCCCTTAGCCTATAAGTCTTCACTACACCAAAATCACTAACGGGCACTCGATGCACTTATAGAAATTAGTGATAGGAGAATTGGTACCAATTCTCGTCAATCTCAAACATACACTAGTAAGGCTTGTCGAACACCTCAATTAGGATAACTGGCACGAAATTAAAGCAAGTTTTAGTAAAGATGGTAATAATGTTGAAAAGATTCACAAATTGCAAGTAAAGCAAATAGATCAATAGCTTGGTTTCACAAGGAATGCACACGTGGATTGATAAGTGAGATTGTGCAACCAACGAATGAGCGCAAAATGTGTTTCCATGGAAAAAGATCATTTTGCACAACACCAGAGCGGCGCTAGCGTGATATCCCAAGTGACAATATATGTACTTGTGCACCAACCCATAAGAGAAAATGTGGCATATGTTATGTAGATATGATCCAACATGAAGCTCACACATTGATAATACATGATGGTCAATGATATCAAGACGAGATGTAATGTGGCTCGATGCTATTGCTATTGCTTAGAAGCTCACTGTTTTCTTCTCCTTTTGCTTAAAATATTTTTATGTTTTTTATGTATGATTCCGTTATCATTTATGCAAGATGCTCTATCCAAGATAGCAATGAGATATGCACAGGAGTAACTTATGACACAAGATATTATAACAACATATGTGCATGCAATTGAAGCTATGCAAAGTATGTATCTCTAAGGTGCATAAGTAATCTGGCCCGGCGATACTCAAATGGCTAGTCTCGGTGGCAAGGACGCAAAAGACTCGGGGATAACAATGCAATGTCAAGGAAATGTAAAATGAGGTCGTGGAACTTACCGTCCTTGCTTACGCTTGTGGTGCCAAAACGTGAAGTTGTTGTTGTTGATTACGAGGTTGTAGGCCATTAACGTCTAATGTTGTGGTGCACATATCCCCACTTTGTTGGAGAATATGTCGCTGCACCAAGGAGAAGATGTCCAATTTGCAAAACCGTCAAGGTTGTGAAAGTTATAAGGTGGGGTGGAACCGGTGGCGCCGTCGTACCACAGGTATGAGCGGTTGTACCGCTGGTTGTGTGGAAAATTTCAGATCTCAAATTGGGAATAAATTCATGAACTCCAACTCCAAAATTGAAGGGGAAGAAAATATTGGTCCTCGGGTGCGGAATTCCATGGTAGAAAAGACGGGGAAGGTGGTGGTAGGCTAGATCTACTTGCCAAAAAAGATATTCATGGATCCCAATAAATAGAATCTCACAAGAACCAATAAATGGCAAAAAAATGGTATGACTATTTTTTGTGGAGATTTTCAGAATTGGTTAGAAGGAAACAAAAAATTGGTAGAAAGTGAGGGGATTGGACTCAAAGATGTGACTTAACCTTGCCCTGATCCAGTATGACGGAATCAATATGAACACCCACGAACACAAGAGCAAAAGGAATATATTAATAAGAACCAAGATACACAAATCCATACAACAACAAACATCCACAATCAACAAAAGGAAATAGAAAATAAGACAGTTCTTCCTAAATCAATGTTCGAATTTTGGTCTTGAGGGGTGGCTCTTCTCCAATCCCTTAGAGAGGAGGCGGTGGTACCCACTAGGGGCTCTTACCCTAGGAGGTGTTGAACTTCAAGGATTTATAGATGAGCAAATCTCTCTCTACTTTGGTAACCCTAATACGGAGCTAGAAGATCAGTAGTTACAGCCCATTAGGTAAGAGGGGAATAAATTGTACTTCTCGCTCAAGCAATTTTAAAACTTGAATGGTTGTACTTCTTGAGAAGTTGTACTCCTCATATAGAGCCATTCTATTGCTCCTCCCAAGATAATGGCATGCGTTGAAGTTGCGGGCGATAGTACCACACGGTGGACCGGTTGTGTCGACTATTCTATATTTACCGGCACTACCAGAGTGGTACCAGCCTTCACTACAATTTTTTCTCTATTACATGGAAAAACCATGGTCACGAAACACAAAACATTGCCAAAGATCATTTTTCATGAAGGTATTCTGTCACGAGGTTTTTTCCCCGAGGCAGCACCATCGGCAACTTTGGCGGCGTTCCGGGCTGATTTTTTGTGACAAATTGAGTCGTCATTAGACATGTCCATTTTGTGCGACTAGTTTGAGTGTCAAGGTTAATGTTGTTGGGTCATTTTTGTAAATTTAAATAGGAAAATAAGAAGTAATTGTTTTTCAGTTTACTCGTTTAGTGGGAGCACGTGACATAATAGCGGGAACTTGCAACTCGGATCGTGTGGTCCCCTCCTAACAAACAGAATTAGGATCGTTGACTTAGGGTCCTCATACCATATCACGCATCCGGCGAGTCGATAGGTTGGCATGTCAAGGTGAACACGGCTATATGCTACAGTGAGGCCAAAGGCCATAGTTGAAGGGTGAAATCAGGTGCGACTACGGGAGCATGAAACATGGGCGATTTTAGGTAAGATCGGTTACTAAAAACATCGTAGCAAATATCAGGTGCATTCTACTTACTTTTCTGTTTGTATAGGCAAGGGATATTTGGATTAATGGAAAAGTGCTGATGCCACCATACATGGCTTGCGTGAATCGGTTTATGGAATTCGTTCCTGCTCGCAACAACAAGGCTGAAGATATCTTGTGCACATGCAAAAATTGTCATAATGGGATACAACTACTGTTGATGATGTCAAATTTTACATAAATGTCACTGGTATGATCAAGACTTATACGAGGTGGATCTATCATGGGGAATCAGGAGACATCAGTGGAAGGAGATGTACTGCCATTGATGATGGTTATGAATCTCATGACCCTAATGATTTTGAGTTGTACCAACAATCTGTGTTTGATATGCTTGGAGCTCTAGTGGATGACATGGGCAGGATAGCTGGAAATAAAGAATATGCATCTTTGGGTTGAAATTTTGTACGAAGCTCAATGAAGAAGCAATGAAACCCATTCACAAGGCATGCGTCACTATGAAACGAATGGCGTTCATTATTATGGAGCTTCATATCAAAACATATACGCGTATGACCAACAAGAAAATCAATACGCTTTGTCAGTTGTTGAATACTTCTATGCCCGTGGTGAACTTTCTGAAATCTTACAATGATGCTAAGAGAGGTCTTTTTGATCTTTGTCTTGGATATTAGACAATTCATGTATGCAAGTATGCCTGCATTTTGTATTGGGGAGACTATGCCAATAGTACTTACTATCCTCATGGTGCTACATCAAGGTGGAGACACCCTGATGGGAATAAAAAAGGGTTCTCACAAGATCCTTCGACAATTTTCGATAATGCCATAATTACAAAGATTTTCTTCTTTGAGGGGAATATCAGAGCACACCCGATGGCATAAGGAAAATTGAGTTCAAGAGGCTAAAGTAATGAGGCATCCTGTTGATGGCGATGCATCGAAGTTTTGTGATGAAAAACATGCAGAATTTTCTAAAGATGACTACTTCATGAGGTTAGGATTTGGAGCTAATGGATTCAATCCCTTTGGACACATGAGCAGTGCATACAGTATGTGGCCACCTTTTGTCATTCCATACAACTACCCACCCTGGATGTGCGTGGACCAATCCAATTCCATGATGTCATAGCTAATTCATGGAAAATACTCACCAACAAAACATTTCCATATGTTTATGTAGCCACTCGTAGCAGATATGTAGAAGTTGGGGTGGTGTGAAAACAATAGATGTATGCATGGATAAATCTTTCAGTTTGCGTGTGATGCTTATTAGGTCCATTCATGATTATAGTGCATATGGCATTACCTTTGGTCACAACACAAAGGGTTATTATGCATGTGTGTCTTGCGATGAGAATCCTTCCTTTGAGAAACGAAAAAATAAAATTTCATACATTGGCCAACGCCAATTCCTTCCTAGAGAACATCGTTTTAGAAGACACGTAAAACTATTTACTGACAAGACAAAGCTAGGGGTCGACCAAGGAAGTACACAAGCAAAGAAGTCGATCAGTAATTACAGATTGCAGGGGAGAAGTACAACCTAGGGAAGTTCCCTAGTAATGCAAGTTGAAAGGGAAAGAGCACAGATAATAATCCCACATGGTGTCAAGGGCGAGCATACATGATTTTCCATACAAGAAGGATATCTTGTTACCTCACAACAAGGATTACATGCACATTGATAAGAACATATGTGAGTGTATGATTGGTACACTCCTTTAACTTGATGGTAAGAACAAGGATACCAGTAGTGCAAGATTGGATTTGGAGCATATGAAAATGTTGAAAGATCATTGGGTGCAAGAAGATAAGAAGAAGTCGGGTTCTTACAAAATATCCCGCACTATGGACACTTGAAAGCACAATTTCTCCCTAGGGTGGTTTTTATAATTGATCACAACATATGCATCATTGGACTAATGTGTTTTCCAAGTATATTTCAAAAAAGTTCAAAAGATGCTATGGCTTAAGGTTTATGTGGAGATGCCCCTGGATGAAAGAAAGGAATAATATTGGCTCAAGCTTCAAGCTAGAAGACTCTTCATTTTATATTTGTGACAAATCACTTTTGAGTCCGTATGAAAGTCAATACTATTAAAAGGGGGTGAGGTAGTAAAATTTATTGATGGCTCAAATGCTCAAAGTTAGCCATCAAAATACTCAGTCATTTTCCGACATATCCACTCTGTCAAGTTCCACATACATAAATTCGGTGTAACCGACATTGCCACATCGAACCCATCGAGTTTGAACCTAAGATAGAACCCTAGACTTTCCCACTGAATCGGTGCTACCGAGTTCAGTGTGACCAACATTCTATTGCCAAGATACACAAAATCGGAATTTCCGAGTTTGAGTATCGGTGCCACCGAGTTTGGCCATGTGACCGTTAGTCAACTTTTCGGTGCCACGAGCTCTATATATCGGTCTCACCGAGATTCAAAAGTTCACCACTTTAGTGCTAATCGGTACCACCGAGTTGTCCACTTCTATGTCATCGAGTTTGCTCTTTTGTGTGTAACGGTTGGATTTTGGCTGCTGCCTATAAATACCCCTTCACCCACCTCTCATTCGTGGGAGAAGCACTCAGAACACACACTTCATTTCCAGATCCATTTTCTGAGAGAGAACCACCTACTCATTTGTTGAGATCAAGATATTCCAATCCAATCATTTGAATCTTGATCTCTAGCCTACCCCAAACTGCTTTCCACCAAATCAACCTCTCCTACCCATGCATATTCTGTGAGAGAGAGATTTGTGTTGAGGAGACTATCTTTCGAAGCACAAGAGAGATTTGTGTTTCACTAGATTTGGAGTTTTGATGAATTTCCTATGTTTTCTCTAAAATGAATTAAATGGAAAATGGGGCCATTTATTTGACCCAACCTGAATAAAGCATAGGAAAAATGTTGACCATGGCTAGTTAAATAGGGAATGATATTTAAGGCACCTTTAAATTGGAATCATTCCATTTGGAGTTGATTTCAGTTATCTAGGAATTTTCAAAAGGGGCCTTTTGGAGATCCAAATTTGAATATAAACTTGAATAGTGCTGACAAGTAAGAGGCAAAATATAAAAGTTGTGCCAAATAATAGGTGGGGTTTTTTAGAAGATTTTTGGAGGTGGAATAAATTTATTTGGAGAAGTATGTATTTATTTATGAATTTCTAAAGTTTGTGAAAATAGAAAAGGATGAAAGGTTTTACCTAATTGGGCCTAAATTGTGCAATGAATGTAATTTAGCTGTGCAACGCACTAGGCCTGGCCTAGTTCCTCGTGCACGCGAGCCGAAGGGCCTCATCAGAGGCGTATTCCGCGAAATAAATTTTCCATTCGGGAAAATGTTTTCTTGTGGAAGTCGTCTCCACGTAATATGACAGCGGGCCCGGGCGGACAGCTCACATGCTGACTAGTGTGGTTTTCGGCCCCACTGGTAGGGTCGTCTCCATTCTTGCTTCTCCGTTGGCTGGAGAGAATGGGAGGCGGGGCCGAGCAGGCGTTGGTGCCTTTCCGGCAGCTCAGGGCGCCTCCAGCGACGCCCGAGCTACCGAATGGTTCAAGGGACCACCCTCCGTCCATCCATGTGCGGCACGCTTGCTGGAAAGGGCCGTAACTGCGATACCTTGGGTGGCCATGGAATAAATCAAGGTTTGTCGCCAGCTTCGGTCGCCTGACATCCTCGGAGAGAAATGGTGGAAACGGGGGGGGGGGGGGGGGGGGAGGGGGCTTCAGGGTGGCTAGGTGGCTCAAATTTGGGAGGAGGCTACCTGTAATGCCCCAAGAGTGTATCTTGCCTTTAATGGAACCTTCTCTATGTGGCCCACCTTGTCATTGCAATGAGAGCCCATGCATGTGTTATGTCATGTGTCACCTTGTCATGTTTCCTTTTGCATGCATGCATCCTTGTCATTCCATGTCTTGGGTTTGTTGTTCTAGTGATTGATGTATGTGGTGTGTTGTGATGTGATGATGATATGTGATGATGTGGATGTAGTTGTTAGTAGGAAGAACTATGTGGTTTGCATGGGTTTCAAAAACAACTCCCTTTCTCTATTTATCTCAAGCCAAGATTCTTTTCCTCCTTCTCTATTTCAAAAATGCCCATGTTTTATTATGTATTATCGTGATTGTGAGGATGTGAATTTTTTGTTTTGAAAATATGTTTTAAGGGTGCAAATATTCACAAAACAGATCCAATAAATTCTGTTTTGTAAATATTTAATTGCTCCAAATGTTTCATTTCCATTTTATTTAAATAGGTCATAATTCCTTATGACCAGGGGCATTTTTGTTTGGTTTTTAGTCTCAACAGATTTGCCTTTGCCTTATTTATTTCTCTGGTTATTTTGTAATTAGAAAACCCTAGGGGTTTTATTTTTTCTTCTATCCGGCGCCACCTAGTGGGCTTCCTCCCACTAGCAGGCCCAGCTCCCCTCGCGCGTGGCTTACTCCTGTAGACGCCGTTTCCCTTTCCTCCTCCTCCGTCAGGCTTCTTCAGAGAGACAGAGAGAGCGCGACAGCTGCAGACGCCGTCACGGACGTCGAGGCGCATCCCTCGCCTCCTTGTCCTCAATATAAGGCCCCTTGGGGTCCGTGCAGCCTAGGGTTCCTCCCCTTGCGCCGCCACCTCCTTCCCATCTCCTTCTTCCTCTCTGTAGTCGACATCAGGTAAGGCGATCGAGCTCCTCCGGCATGGCCGCGAGCTGAGGAGGTCCTCGCCGTCGCGCCCTACCACTTCGGCCTCTCCAACACCTCGGCGAGCACACGAGATCTTCCAGGAGCCAATTCCCGCAGCTACTTCGACGAGATCGGCCCTGCAGTTTACCTCAACGACGGCGGCCTTCCTCCCCGACGTTCTTCCCCGAGCGGTTTCTTCCCCTTCTTCCTCTACATCCTCTCCGGCCAACGCGACCACCTTGTCCAGTAGGTGAGGTGGATCCTTCCCCCCTTCTTCCCTATCCCAGATCGTGAGTTGTAGGTCGTAGCTTCATCGCCATTCCTTCTATGTTGTCGTCGCCGCCGTGCATCATCGAGCCGCTGCTGTAGGCCCTCCCGAGTAGGATTAGTTAGGGAAATGGAACCGTGGGAGCCCGTGCTTCCTTCCATCAACTAGTCGTAGTCTAATTAGCGTGTAACGCCGGCGAGGCACCTCCCCTATTCCGGCCACCATCGGGCAGAGGAGATGCAAGAGGGGGTGCTCAAAAGGGTTTACTCCCCTCCCGTGTTAAGTTTCGATGCAGTAGCAGAGTGGAAGGTATATTTTGGGTGAAGTGGCAGGTCGTGGGATCGAATCCCCTCGGCGCACCCTTTTGTTTGTGATTTTTGGCATAGTAGCATCAGCAAGAGCAGGGAGTGCTTAACCTGTTTCACCTCTCTCTTCTGTCGAGCATATGTGAAGTAGCAGGGTGGTGTTGTTGCTGTTGGGGAACCAACAGGTCCTGGGTTCGAATCCCCTCATTCCTTTTTATTTTTCCTTTGCTATTTTTTCTTGTTTCCATTCGTTTTGTTGCGTAGTGCTGCAGTGTGCTATTCACCTCATGTGGCATTATTTGTGGCTCACAACCAGCAGTATTTGTTCCTAGTAATATGCTAGCAAGTGTAGAGTGCGTGTAGATATACCTTGGTAGAAATGCATGTGTAGGTTGAGTGCAAATTTGTATGTCTAAATATCATGTATGTGTGTGTGTATCTCGTGGGTGTATGGCACTAAGGTGGTGAAGCTTATGTCCATGATGTGGGGCTGATGCACTAGCTTGTGCTTATGTGTGATCTTGTGTGTGTGTGAGGGTTCACCCCTCCCCACATACTTTGTGGTGTAGGAATAGTGGATCTTATGTGGGTGTGTATATGTAGGTGCTCATGTGTTGTTGTGTGTGCTTGTGTGTGTGTGTCCCACACATGCCCGAGGCATGGAGTGCCTTGATGAGCACATGAGCTAGTTGTATGTATAGGTTTAGAGATGCATGATGTGGGTGTAGTTAGTGGAGTGATCTAACTAGCATGTGTAGGGCTTGTTATAAGAGTGCTTGATGTGGTGATGGTGTGATGATGTGCTAAGGCTCATGAACATGAGTTCTACCCCTCATGTGCACCACGTATATGTGAGAGTGTGCAAGTGTTTGTGTAGGTGGTTTTCTAGTGAGAAGCACATGTGATGATGCACTATTCATCTCTATGTGATTCCATGCTCATTTTACTTCTTAGTTTGTGCCCATTTGTTCTATGCAAGTGCCTATGTATTATATTTTTTGGGGGGTAGAATCATCCCAGGAATCCAATGGTGGGTTCAGATTCCACTTTGGAACACTTTCTGGGAATGTCATATTTCTGTTTTGTTCAATGTTTGGAGCTTGGTTCCATGAGATGTGAGAGGCCAAGAGGTTGGTTCCTTCTTGTGGCATTAGAGGGTGACCCCCTCTATAGCATGTTGGTTTTGTTACATGCTTAGGAGTTCATATGTGAAAGTTGTGCCTAGTCAAAGTAGGCATGTGGCTGAAATTCCAGTTAAGTGAAAATCTGTGATTTTCACTAAGTGTGAGGATCTGCTTATATTTTCTTCTCCTATTGTTGTGCTTGTAGAAGTCTATGTGTTGGGAATCAGCCCTTGCTATAAACTGGGACGTTGTAGCTTTTGTGTGTGTCTAGATCTCTGCCAATTATCATTCCATTTGGTTTCCTGTAGCCATTGTTTTGGGTGCTGTCAAAATGCTTCAGAGCATAAACAACTAGTGAGAATCTGGAATTTTCACTAAGTCTGTGAAAACTGATATTTTTGTCCAAGTTAGCAGTTGTAGAACTTTGTGTGTGAAACTCCTTTGAATTAGCTTGTCACTCATGCTTGTAGTACTTTTGAATATAGTCTTCCACATATCCTATTTGGCATATTTGGGGGCCTGTAGGTGCTTTGCATGTAGCCCTCAAACTGCTATGATGCTGTTTATGGCAGATTGTATAGTTTTGATGTTTTGATGCTTGAGAGTGCATAGTTGATGGTGTGGTGATATTCCTTGCACCACCCCATCCATACTTGTTTGTTTTGTGATATGGCAACCTGGGAATACCAGAAGTATGCCATTGGGGTGTGTTGTGATGGATTTGATACGTAGGACTCCGTTCCTTGTTTCGTTGTTTCCGGTTGATCCGTAGCTCCGTTCGTAATGTTCTTTATAAATTTTTGCATCATTTTCATGTGATGCATCTATTCATGACATCCTCATGCATGTCAAGATAGCTTAGAGTGCAGTTATGTCCAGGAACTTGTATTTTCATGCTTGTGCTAGTGACTAGAATAGAGATGCATGTTCATTTTCATCTCATGCATCATGTGCTTGTTGCATCTTGTTGTGTTGTTGTTCATTGGATGCTATTTTTATGTTGGGTAGCTCCGGGATCGGAGAACGAGTACGTGGATCCGGGAGAGTATGTGCAGGACGAACAAGAGTAGTTCCAAGCCGAGGACATCAAAGGCAAGTTGATATGACCTTGATTCCATCTCTAGACTTGTTATGCTAGATTCATGTTTCTTCGTCATATGCTCGATGCCTACCACTGAAATAATTACCTCCTGATATTGCCATCAAACCCAAACACTTATCCCTTCCTAGCAAATCTTGAATGGCTAAGTAGGCTTTGCTCAGCTTCTAATGTTAGTGTTGCTAGTTGCACGTGCTTTGTCTCATGTGATAACATGAGTTGATATCATTATGTTAAATCTGTTATTTAATTAATGCACCTATATACTTGGTAAATAACAGAAGGCCTAGCCTTTTGCCGGGTGTTTTGTTCCATTATTGCCGCCATAGTTACCGGCTACCGGTGTTTGATTCCATAACTGATCGCTCCTAACACGTTCGGGCTTGTTATGGGACCCCCTTGATAAATCGCGTAGTGTTAAGACTTGTCCGGCAGGACCCAACATTGGTGTTAATTTGCTAATCACTTAATAATAATCTGCATAGGGAATAGCTACCCCGAGGAATTAATCAACAACCCGGGCCAGTGCTCCTCATGAGTGTTGTTCCAAACTAGAGCACCGTGCGGGGCCATCCCGGGGCAACTTGGGAGATTTCTCTGGCCACTGTACGCTTCGCTTATCCGGCGTGTCCTAAGACTGAGATACGCGGCTCTTATCAGGGTCGTCAACACGTCGGGAGGCCCTACTAGTCTTGTCTTACCTTAGCGATATATCTTGCGTATAGGAATCTCGGTGAAGCTTTGGTTCTCCCCAGAGTTGAGGTTTTCCTCTAAGGAATCCGACGAGATCACGAGATTCGTGATAGAGGATTACTTTGCGGCCCGTGACCATTTGTGATGGACTAGTTGGAGCACCCCTGCAGGGTTTAATCTTTCAGAAAGCCGTGCCCGCGGTTATGTGGCAACTTGGAATATATGTTAACATCCGGTTATAGATAACTTGAACATAATCTAATAAAATTGCCAACTTAGTGTGTAACCGTGAATGTCCCCTTCGAAGACCTCTCTTTGATCGGGAACACGGTGGGCTTACGATTGACGTAAGTAGGTGATCAGGATCACTTATTGATCAGCTAGTCATCGATCGCTAGTATAGACCACCTTCAGTACATGTTCTACGTAGGTTAGCCACCATATAAGCTTAGGATGCTGCAACCTAACACAAAACCATCCTTACCTAATAACTTGACTAGTTCTGGCACCAAGGTCATAGATTGTTGAGTCCCCGTGGCTCACAGATAACTTCAACCCCCAACAGGTACAGGTGTGCCCGACACAGGTGACCCCGACGAGACGCATCTGACGTGGCAGTACGATGAGGAGACCGATCGCTTGTACGTGAACTATCCAAAAGACTGAGGCATGGTCGTGATCGTGGGCAAGCATGCAGGGTAGCATAGCCATTTCTCATGTTTTGTAGTCCGTAGCGGAATTACCTTGTTTGAATAAATGCGTGATGTAACTGTGATATTATTTATGAGATGGCAGTTGAATCCGTAATTATCATTCTATTATTATGTATATTCTATGTTACCGTGCTTGCGAAACGCTTAGATGTGCCTCTTTCCTCCTTGGAGCCTCGTTCCCCTAAATCGGAAAGGACCGCATCTTAGTCGTTACACTACCAGCCGAGCTTCGGCTATGGATGACGATGAAGCCTAGGGGAGGAGGAGTGGCTGGTCCAGGGAGGCTTACGGGAGATATACAGAGCGAGAGAGGTCATGACAGGGCACGGGGATGGGCTTTTATACGAGGGGCGAACAGAGGGAGTTCTGGTGAACCTCGGATGCTTTGGGTGCGGCGATCACGCGTGTCAGATACGCCTTGGATCCTTCCTGGCATCAGGGAGAGGTGTGGGAGGTTGAGGGGAGATGTGTGGCGCGCGTTGGTGCTCCGTCGAGGTTGGACACGAGCTACCCGACGAAGTCAGGTGGCAGAGCACCATTACTACAGGGCGGCAGCGTGGTCACCACACGAGTGCGTGTCCAGGACAACGCTTTGCTTTCCCAAAGTTTTTTGGGGTGTAAGGCACGCATGCTAGGGTGCACCGGTGGAGGTTTGGAAGCTTGTGGAGCTAAGTAGGAGGGGTTTTGACATAGAGTAAGCTTGCAACACTAAACTTGGGGTTCACCTAAGTGGTTTTTACTCTATGACATTTGGAACAAAACCTCGTCTAGTGGCCTTAGGTACGTAAGGACTACATGACCACCAATTCTTATCTTAGGGAGATATGTCTATAGGGTAATTGTAGTTTAAGGCTACAATTGCTGCCAAAATCTAGGTTTGGATGAACTACTCATAGTTTTCACATGAGCATGCCATCTTTTGATGTGGATGGATGTATTATCATGCATTTGAAGTTGTTGGGAGTCTCGGACAATAATGATTACACAAGGGAAGGAGAGGGGGAAAGGAAGGTGTAACCATGGTTAAAAGAGAGGAAAAGTGAGGTAGTCAACCCTCAAATAATTGAGCAGGGGTCATGGCAAGGTTGTTGGAAGTAGAAAGGGGCTAGTAAATGTTATGGTAGAAATTTAAGGGCTAGGAGAATCTTTTTGGGTCAACTTGGTTTGTCCCCTATTTTATGGCAGAAGGTGTTTGTGATGTGTTTGGGATAAGAAGAGGAATACCAGGAGTATATCTAACACCGAATGGTCCTTATCACCAAATTTGAGATTATTTGATGAAAGTTGACAATACAAACTTGGTAAACCCTAGAAATGGGCATAAATGGATCTCCTTAGATCTGATCATACAAATGTAATCTCCCGAATGCACCGCTTGGTGTGGTGGCATTATTTAGGGTTTAGAGCATGCCCAAAAAGTTTGGGACTAATTGGAGAAACTTGATAGTGCAAAATTCCCCAATCCTAGAAATCAGCAATGATGGGTTTGAGGGGATTTGGACAATTGGGTTTGTTCTCCTTGATGCACCACTTGGCGTGGATGCATTATTAGAGGATTAGAACATATCCACAAGGTTTGAGAATACTTGGAGACACTTGGCAATGTAAAGTTGCTCAAGTTTGGATCTGGACAGAGAGGGTTTTGGAATATTTTGGTGAATCAAATCAATTTGTATTGAGATGAAACTTGGCAAGATCATCACATATATCATGTGTGACTTTCTATAATTTTATTGGATTTTATTTATAATATTTCTTATAGAAATATTTCAAATACTTGAAATGAACAGAAAGGCTTTTGGAGGGTTTTGTCCAATATTTTGAACATGACCATGTGTTGAAACTCTTATATATGGAAAATATATGTCTAGTGAGTTTCCCTAAATTATCTCGAATATTTTGAAAGCATAAAAATAATTTTCCCTTATAAAAGACCACTTTTGGCCTCAGAAAAAGGTATCTAAATAAAATAGGAAAAATAACTTTTAAAATAATAATTTTGTGGTTTTGGGAAGTCTTGTTGATAATAGGATCCAAAATAAATATTTGGGGCTAAACATTTCTCCTAATTTAAGGACTTGTAGTACAAACCTCAATTCAGGGGTTTTCTAAACCTTAAATCAAATAAATGTTTTTTGTCACATAATATTTTGTAAAAATAGTCTTAAGTCTTGTACACATGGTATGGTCATTGGGCAAATATTTGTAGCAAGTGGATGAGTCTAGAGAGTGGGAGAGTTTTTGTAAATTAAAACACAATCAATCAAGCAAGCAAGTAGCAATCAGTTCAAGCATCACATCACACAGAAAAAGTTTTTGTTGGCCCTAATTTTGGAGTTATGTTAACTTAGTCAGGAGAGACAAAACATAGGGTGTGATAAACCTACCTTCCTTACAAAAATCTCATCCCCGAGATTCCTAGGCTAGGTGTTGAAGAGATATAGAAATCCGGTTCTGAGGTAGTCTTCACGTTCCCGTGTTGCTTCTTCTTCAAGGTGATTGCTCCATTGGATCTTGAAGTGCTTGATGATACAGCTTTGAGTGCTTCACTTGGCTTCGTCTTAGGGTGAACGTGGTTCTGGAAATATGCCAGGCTTGACTAAATGTCAAGGGCTTGGTGTACGAGGTTCTCGCAAGGTCCTCGCTTGCATGTGTATTCCAAGGTCGGAATACGTGGTCAAGTAGGGGGTCTGTGTGCTGGTCCTGGGGTTGCTCATGTTGGTTAGTGAGATCTAGATGTCTTGTGTTAGAATAGAATAGTCAAGGTCTTGGTGTAGCTTCTCGTCAATGGGGAACTCCTTCACTTCCTTAAAGAAGGTGATCTTCAACATTGCGAGTGTTGAAGCGTGTCATCGTAGGCTTCTCGTTGAGTTCTTCTGCTTGATTAAGTTGCTCAGGTATGTTCTTCATTCGTATCTGGCCCTTTGTCTTCGTCGTCATGGACACACGTTTGGTCTTCTAGACTCTTCATAGCTACTTGTGAATAAGTCTGGGTTGAGTCTCGTCCCTAAGACTAAGTTTAGAGACTTTGTTTTAAAACGGGTTCTACCACCTAGGAAAGTTATTGAGGGGCTCCAAGATGAGTTGGCTACCCAAAAGTATAGACCAGCCATCCAATCTACAAGGTTTGAGGCTCGGCAAGTGGGATGAACCACCTTTGACACGGGTTTGACCATGATCCAGTCACTATTCATGTCCCTCATTAGACCAAAAACGGCTCTTTAATTCCTCTGATTTCGAAAAAGCTTTATCGTGGTTTAGCATCGGTGCTTCTTGACATAGTTTGTTGATGTAGCCGGCACATGAGTGGTGGTTGACTTCTATTGCTTCTTCATCAACGTCGTGGTTTCCCAATCGTAGTGGTTCTTCACCTTGCTTGGGTAAGACTGTCTTCTATTGCTTGGATGGTGCTTCGACGAGTCCACTTCCTCAAGGTAACACCTTACACTTGAGAAAAATGGTAGTCGGTGCTTCTCGGGCTTATCCAAATAGGACTAGGATGTTCCTTATCTTATTGGGTAAAAAAGCATGTCATCCATGAGGACAACAACATATGTCATCCATGAGCACATTGCTCATGCGATATGTGAGAGGGTTGGGCATTTTTTCTGGATGGTCACTTATCGAGGGGTTTGTGATCCAACGTAATCAAGTTCTTCATGTCCACCTTCCTCATGGTCATGATTGGGGGAGGTAGAGCTGGTAATATTGGCCATATTCTAATGACTTGGAGCCAAGACCTATGGTCATAATTCGACAATGTTATGGATCGGTAAAGCTTCGGGTTTCATGGAGCTTAGGATGTATGTGAACATCTATCATCTTATCCTTTAGCACAGTTCTTGGTTGCCAATAGTCCTACCTATTTGTCCAAACAGAATCATCCAATATCATCAAAAGTACCATCTCATATAAGCCAATCCAACATCACATATGCTATTCAACTCCAAGGTTTAAGAGAAGGACTAAACTGAAATCTCATAAGTATACTATACCCAACTCACATGTATCCCTATGTAAAAATCCTCGGGATCATACAAGCTACTAAGCTTGAATATGATACTACAAATCCAACTGCTCGACTAACCTATCCAAGACCTAAGGTAATGCACATCCTTGGTAAGGAAATATGTGACATACAAATTCAAGATCTTGTTTCCCTCCTATGAATCCGATCAAGTGGTCCTTAAACGTCATCACTCATTACGTGACCCACTACTCCTAAAAATCCAATATCGGTGGAGTTCGACATAGTTTCCTAGAGTTCCCACAATACACATACCATTGCAAGGACTATTATCGTCGTATATCCACCAACTTCCAATTTCATGAGCAAGTAAATTCCAAGGTCCATCTTATATAGATTCTTAAATTGACCCTAACATCATTCAGTTTCTTACACTTATCATTCATTGAGAAACATGGTATCATGATCAAGATCATTGGGCTAAATCCAAATTACTCCGAACCATGTAGTCTTACAAAACACCAACACTCTATTAGGATTACATATTTAAATCCAAGTTGCATGTTCAACGTGAAATCCTACTTGTTTCCCTAAGTCATTATTGTAACATCATCTATCCCTAACCACTACTTATCAGAGTCAATTATCATACCACCAAGAATTTCAACTTGTAAGCCTAATTGTTCTACTAAATCCAATCTACTCAAGGGAGAATCAAGTTATGCTACTTTATCAACTTTGATCCACTAAGTTCATGTACCAACATAAGGGTCTTATGATCCACCAAGGGAGCTTAGCTACATCCTCAAGATAGTTATTATAGTCACCTAAACTCATTGTCTACACATCATCTATCCTTGGAATGATCCTTCATGTGGCATCAAGGTTCTTGTTCTAGATCAAGAATGAAGGATACCTGTTCACTATGATCACTCGTTCCATAATGAACCTAGTGCTAAGCAGGGGCTATTGAAGCTCAACAAATGCTCTGGCAAACCTGTGTATTAAACACGTGATCAGAGGTTTGAGCTAGGGTAGCTTTGTGAGGTCTTGGTTGGTATAGGGAGGGGTTTACAGTCTTGAGGGGAAATCATAGCTCTTCGGGGTGTCACATGGTTGTGTACGTTGTGGTCAAAGTCTTCAGTGCTAGTGGTCCATCGAAGTGGATCGTTGGTGTATCTTGTCTTGTTGGTCTTTAGTCGACCAGATGGGGGAGAGAGAAAGTAGCATAGAGGAGGTGCCTAAAGGGGGTTCTATAGTGCAAGTGCAATCAAAGAAGTGTCGAAAGCTAACACATTCATTAAGATAAGGAAGGTGATATAGTCACGTACCCATTGCCCAGGGCAAAAGTGCGACATATATCAAAGCACAAACAAGCAACACAGAACATGGTTCCATTCAAACCATTTTACGGTCTCGACTTCGCATAGAGGATACATGACCTATCCTACCCTAGGGGTCTGAGGACTCAATAGTCGTGCTTGATTCATGTCTTGGAGAGGAAAATTTCAGTCTTCTTGGTCTTCCTTGGGTGTTGCTATGTCCCTTGTAGTTGTTCGTTGAAATGATCCAGGTTGATCCTAAAGAATCTTTGACGACTTCTCTCAGGCAGGCTGACAGCAAAGGTGGTTCCTCATGGCTGTCATTGACAAGGTCTCCTGTTGCCTTAGTAATCCAATCAGAGTCTTCTTGTCTTCCAAGCTTCTAGAGTTCCAAGTGGACAATACTTGATGCATTGTCATGGACAAGGCACGATAGAGTTCTGACCTATCGGTTAGATTGACTGCAACATCGAGACCAAGAGCGGGGTGATGAAGAGAACATTTTTCCTGTTCACTATGGATAGGAGGACTAAATGACGAGATTCTCATCCACTCGTGGTTGTCGACACAATAACGGTAATGACAGGGTCGCTCTATTAGTGACGCATATCATGATCTTGCATATCTTATGTCCTCATTATCATATGCCAAGGTTGCATCACCGTGGGACAGTGCCGAGGGTGCCACCATCTTCTGAGGTCTGATGTCATCATTCCTGGGGAAGGTAGCTTCTTTTTTATTGTCTTGTCGCGGTGTCGAAAAGCTTGTGTTCAGGAAATGTGGAAAACGTCGGGCAAGGTTGCTTCCTTCCAGGTTACCCACGAGGATTTCAAGGAATCCAGTGGTCAGGGGCACAAGGGTACCATCGACCATTTGCAAGTTTTGAAAAAGCACATGAGTAGAGTGAAGAGAAAAAGAGTGGAAGTGCTAAGGAAAAAACCTTCGTTTCCTTTGAGTATTTAGAAGAGGTGAGAAATATAGACGTTTTGTAAGTGATTTCGAAGGGTCTGAAGAAATAGTTTGTCCTAACTAATGACCATGCTAACTAAGGGCTTCCTATAGTCAACCTCGTTGTGATACCAGCTCTGTTGAGACCCCGACTCATAAATCGTGATCGCCGAATGTGCGTGCAGAGTGATCCCAGAGATCAATGCTCACTGAACACACAGAAACTAAATAACAGTAGTCTTACATCCATTACGTACCGTTTTACTCGAATATGGCCTTTACGGCCAAGTCTTCATATATATGTAGCAGAAAATCTTCAACGATAGCGTGAACCCATGCCATATGCATTAACCCTAAGGGCATTCCGACAGGGAAGCGTCCTAGCTCGCACGTACATGACCAAGGTACTTTTCATTATATATTGTGCTTTCGTGCGTGGCCAGTAAAATAACTAGTGGCAAGCCAATGAGTACTTTGAGTGTACTCGCAAGCAACCCATGTTTGTAACAGGGCAATAAGAATGCATGATATAGCACCAAGTATATAAGTTGAGGAAAGCTAATTTGAAGTGCAATGACATGCTCAATTCAAATTGCAAATCATGCATCAACAGGTTGCAGATATCCATACGAACAAGTTACAGATCTCATCCACGACTCGCGGTATATTACATACCTGAGGTAAGGACCCGATCAATGCCTTTCTCTCGAGACACTAAACAAAGAGTCCACTCAATGGCTCATGCCCTCATGATGTACATCATACGAGACTCGCTCAAGATTGTACCCTCCCTGAGGGTACGCAACGATGTGCGTGATGTGTGTAAAAAACAGCCCATGGTTGCCCTACCTAGCACGAGCCTATATTGAGAGGGTGACTCTGGCCCTCTCGTCGCTAGGATTGACCAAAGTAATCGACAAAGCCCCTTCCCATATAGGGGTAGAGTGGTCGCACGTGTAAGGTTGTGACAGTTAGCACATCTTAAATCTATCCATTTTCGAAAACGTGCACCCATAACTTGCCTTGGTACACCGCTTCTTTCTCAAGTGGTTACCTAGCTCAACATCGTCTCCCTCGAGCATTAGTTGGACCTGACGGGGTTTTTGGGAAGTCTTTGAAATCATTTCTTTCCAACACCATGCATTATCCCATCCACTTGCGTAGCAACTACTAAGCATCCTAACTACTTTCAACCTGCACAACCCTCATAGGAAGGTAGGGTCATGCTGAGTGCAAGTATCAACAAGTTAAGTAACAGAGGTAACCCACCACGGTGGTCACCAATTCATCATGATTCAATGCAAGAGAATAAGTGTTATATGCCATGCATAAAAGTGGTTTCATAGTAATGGTCAAAGGCTGCTTGCCTAGATCAGCAAAGTCTTCGAGGTATTCACAAGCTTCTAGTCCAACTCCGAGCGCTTCGTCTACATTGTCAACTATTGTCGGAAATAACGACAATAAGCAACACAACAAGTAGAAAGTAAAAGTGATCTATAAATAGGAATTTTATTTTTCTTGGTCATCTCTGGTCATTAGAAAAATTCGTAAAGTGGCTCTAGAAGAGTTGGATCAATGGGGCTTTTTGAATGGTGGAAATGGAGGAAATGATGATCCTATGAGAAATTTGAAGAAAACAAATTATAGAAGTGAGTAAATGCACCTATTAAATAGTGCATGATTTTAGAAGAATTTAGAAAGTGGTTTTGCTAGATTTGGAGTTAGAATGAATTTCCTGTGATTTCCCTAAGATGAATTAAATGGAAAATGGGGCCAATTACCAGACGCAACCATACTAAAGCATAAGAAAAATGTTGGCCATGGCTAGGGAAATAGGGAATGATATTTTGGGAAAATAAAAATTGGAATGACTCCATTTGGAGTTGATTTGGATGTTCTAGGAATTTTCAAAAGATGCCTTTGGGAGGTTGAAATTTGAATATAAACTTGAACAGTATTGAAAAGTGAGGAGGAAAAATATGAAAGTTGTGTCAAATAATAGGTGGGGTTTTTAGAATATTTTAGAAGGTGGAATCACCTTATTTGGAGAAGTATATAATTAGTTATGAGTGTCTAAAGTTTCTAAAAATAGAAAAAGATGAAAGGTTATACCAAATTGGGCCTAAAATGTGCAATGAGTGCAATTTAGCTTTGTAGCGCACTGGGCCTGGCCCATTTCAGCGGGCATGCCACACGAAGGGCCTCGTTAGAGGCGTATTCCGCAAAATACGTTTTCCATTTGAGAAAATGTTTTATTGTGGAAGTCATTTCCACTTAATATGACAACGGGCCCGGGCAGATAGCTCACAGGCTGACGAGTGGGGTTGTCGGCCCCACTCGCAAGGTTGTCTCCCTCCTTGCATTGCCGTTGGCTGGAGAGAAGGGGAGGCAGGGCCGAGGGGGCATAGGTGCCGTTCCGGCTACTCAGGATGCCTCCGGTGATGCCCGAGCTACCAGAGGGCTCAAGAGACCACCCCGCATCCATCCATGTGCGCCACGCGTGGTGTGAAGGTCTGTAACAACAATACCTTGGGTGAATGCGGAATAGATCGTCGTTCGTCACTGACTTCTGGTGTCTGGCATCCTAGGAAAAAAATGACGGATACAAGGGGGCTTTAGGGTGGCTAGTGTCGTGGTTTTTTCATGTCATATGTCCTTGTGAAAGGACTTAGTGATGGAGCCATCACACCTTGGTGGTGACTCAAAGGGGGTGAGCGGAAGCGAGACTCAGGTTTACCCAGGTTCGGCCCCTCCTGTGGAGGTAAAAGCCTACATCCTGCTTTGTGTATATTGATGGTGGATTGGATTACAAGGAGGGCGTAACTCGCCTGACCTAGCTCTCGATGATTTCTAACTTACTATATCTGCCCTAGAGACTCGCCTTTACATACTGGTCGAGGCTCCTGGGTTTACAAAGTCCTGGCCACGTTACAAATCATAGCCTTCCATATCTCTAAGTCACAGTGTTTCACAAGACAGGAAACCTCCTCGGCGACTTATCTTCTCCATCAGTCCTAAACCGCCATATGACTCATGGGACTAGGTGGACTTCCAACAAGATCTTCCCGCACACCTCAGGCCTGAGCCAAGGGTTATACTGACCATGTACGTATGAGTCGCCGCTTTCCTGACCTGGCCCAACAGGGCGGGTCATACCGCAGGTAATATCCCCAACATTAGGCCCTAGATTGACTTGAATTCATTCACGCCAATAAACCTTTAAGCTTGTCCTTGGTGACTCTCATTACCTTTGTCTTTTCTTTTAATAAGAGACAAACCGCCAACTTTCTCAGATTGCTTGAGTCACGAGGCCATTTATTGGTGACATCACTTTCTCCACTATTCTCGGGATTTTGATGACATCACTTCCAACGGATCTTTTTCGTCTTTATCACGTTATCCCGAAAATCTAGGCGCCATTATTTTCGGTTTTACAATTTGTCGCCTCGATTCCCATGCCTGCCGTTTCAACCCTGCCCTAGGTCTTTAAATAGTCGCAAGGGAGTGGGGGAGCATCCTCACCTACGCCCATTCCGTCTCCTCGACCGCATCGTCTTCCTCGAGCTTGCGTCTCGACCACCTCGGCATCGTCGAACTTCTGTCATGGACCAGCCGTTTCCCAGGCTTATCGGGGGCGCGGTGTGTGTCGCAGAACCTCCGCGACCTTCTTCCGTCATCTCCCTCCTTCTTCGGGTAAGTTCTCTTTCTCCATTAGGGTTAGATCTTGAACCCATGTATTTCTTAGGGCAACACCGAGACTCCATGAATGCTAGATTCTTTTAGCATTAACCCGTCCAAGAATGGCATTTTTAGATCCTTCCACGTAGTAATAAACCGTGGTAGTCCCATTGCGCTCCCTAGCAAGTTGTATCCTTCCTCCATTGCTTATAGATCCACACACTGTTTTTGCAGTGTTCTTGTGTTCTTAGCACCTGAATTTTTGGCAAGTATTATTTTCTCAAATAGAACTACCCGTAGATCCGTAAATTATCTCTTGGCGTTGGAAACATGTTTGTCCTTAATTGGGAATATTCTTAAGGAAACCCTTAGAGCCACAACCCGCCCTCAATGTTGCGGCGAGTCACAACATCCTTGTAGATATGTTTTCAACCGTTGGCTGGCGAGTTTCCATTTTATAGGTCCTGACAACCTACCAATCTCTTTTTTCTTTTTTTAGTCAAGGGTAACATCTCTAAATGTAACTGGCTGCCAACAGAAGTCAATGACGCTTATCTTGAGAAATTCGTAAAAGTGGGTAATCTTGATCCCAAGGAAGTCATTGGCTAGCGAACCGCCTTTGGGGAAGCAACCCCTAAACCCGCTGAAGGGGAAGTAGTCATTTTTTCTGATCACCTTGAGCGATGCTTCAAACCACCCGGCTCGAAATTCTTCAGAGACTCCTCGCACTTCTTCAACCTTGATCCCCAAGACTTGGGGCCAAACTCCATCAGTAACCTTTGTCAGTTCCAAGTGTTCTGTGAAGCCATCTGCAAATAGAGCCCACCGTATTGTTGTTCAGGAAGTTTTTCTATCTGAATTGCCAGACTAAGTTTGCCAACGGGCCTTGCTTAGATCTTCGAGGAGTTAACATCCAACGACGTTGTGAATGCGGGTTTCCAGTCATTACACTGCCTAGCCATCACAAAGGTTGGGCAAAGACTTGGTTCTACTGCCACGACACCTCTCCATCCGATGAGAACCCTTTACCAGGCTTCAGGGAAGAACGTCTTCCCATGGACATCAAGTTGCCGAAAAAGCTAACTGAAGAAGAGGAAGCCACGGTTGTCCCCATCTTTGCAAAGCTGAAGGCCCTTACTGTCAAAGGTCTTACTGGGATGAATCTAATCCGCTGCTGGGTGGAATGGAGAATCTTGCCCTTAAGCCGCCGAGATGGCTTGATGTGTTAGTACAATGGCGACTTAAACCACCCCCAATGCTTTTACAATGTGAGGCTTTTGGAAGAAGACATTGTCGAGATTGTGAAGAAACTGAGTGGTGATCCCATTGAGAATTGTTGCAAAATTGGGCTTAAACCTTTTTGCGTCTCCAACCCAACTCTAGAGGTAAACGATCCAAGTCGCCCTTTTAGCTTTTCAATGTACTCATTCATATTTCTGATCTGAGCTTTTCATCATGTCAGTCAGAGGGATTCGGCGTTTTGCTCCCGAAGACTCAAGATGATTGTCAAGAAAACAACCAAACCAGCCCCTAAAACAAAGAAGAAAAACAAGGGAAAAGCCGCCGCAAAAGAGTCATCCGTCGTTGGCGAGTCTCGGGCCGCCGAAGAACAATCAGAGGTAAAAACCCCCTTGTCCTTATTGCTTTAATCTGACTTGTACTCACGCTTTGCTACCCTTGTTTATAGGATGATGACTTTGAGAGCCAAGATGAAGATGTCGAGGTAATTTCTATTTCTTCCGACCCAACTTCTTCTCCCCCCAAGCCGGCTAGGCGGATCTGTATGAAAGTTCACATGTCTCACCCGGATGCTCATCTGGATCCCAATTTCCTTTTGAAGAAGGCGAGTTATACACCCAAATGTCACACTCAAACCCACTCTGGGGACCTAGTGTCCGGCTTGCCTGAGAGAACAACTGGTCGCAAACGACAGAACGAGGCATGTTAATGTAAGCATCTTTTCCTTCTTGTGCAAGATATTCTCGTGATTTACCCAATCTTTGAATCCTTATCTATCATGTTTCCCCTCCTTCATCTGGCGACTCAGCTATGTCGACTCTCCCCCCAATGATTCGTCTTTAGGGGTAAGTTCCTTTACTAACATGTTCTTTCGGATATTAATGTCTTCGTCTCAACATTGGTGCCGTTGTTTCTTCGAGCGCAAGCAAAGAAGATGAAAACAGGCGACTCATATTCTACTCCCAAAATGGCTGAAGTTATTGGTATGAGTGCCTCTGTCCCAGAGGGTCCAGAAGAACCAGCTGAAATCCACGACGATACCTTTGATGATTTTCGTGATACCCGGATCAACCATTCAAGCCCTCAAAAGGAAGTGACTAAAAACATCAACCCGCCTAGTCCTTCTAAGGCGCCTAAAGACCCAGATTCAGTTGTTGTTACTGGTACCAGCTATTCTAAGCCTGCAACCACGATGTTAACCAAACACGCGCCGAAAGATGCCCAAGTATTTGCAGAGAAAGATATCACCAAGCTGAAGCTTCCCAACTATGAAAAATTGGAGTTTGAGGAACTATATTCTAGTTTTGTAAGGCGCCTGGTGACAAGCCACGAGATGGAAAAGAGCCTGACCAACATGATGCGGATCAAACATGAGGTATGATATATTTTATCCTTATTAACATGTCCTCCCATTAGCCCTCCAAAGGACGAGTCATCCATGATAAATCATGCATTTGTGTCATCTTTTGATTTCTAGCCCCCAAGGGCCGAGTCATCTTTGTAAAGGTGAGCTGGGACTTTTTAATTTAACACTTGAATAAAATATTCAACCTGTAGCCCCCAAGGGTCGGGTTATCTATGTAAATATGAGTCGGCTCTTTAACTTGTATTTGAACAAACAAAATCATCAACCTGTAGCCCCCAAGGGTCGGGTCATCTTTTTAAAGATGAGCCGGGTCTTCAACTTGTATGTGAACCAAAAATCTTCAACCTGTAGCCCCCAAGGGCCGGGTCACCTTTTTAAAGATGAGCCGAGTCTTTAACTTGTATGTGAACAAAAATCTTCAACCTGTAGCCCCCAAGGGCCGGGTCATCTTTTTAAAGATGAGTCGGGTCTTGAAGTTGTATGTGAACAAAAAATCTTCAACCTGTAGCCCCCAAGGGCCGGGTCATCTTTTTAAACATGAGCCGGGTTTTTAACCTGTATTTGAAAAGCTTGAACCTGTAGCCCCCAAGGCCCGGGTCATCTTTGCAAAGATGAGTCGGGTCTTGTTTGAAAGTATGTCCTTAGAAGAATTGAGTCATACATTAGCCCCCAAGTGTCACGGATGTTTCTTGCAGTGGTCCTGAAACTTGCATTCCCGATGTTTGTTGCAGGAATCATTGACTCAGGTCGACTCTACTGTGGCCAGCTTGAAACAAAGCTTGGCAGAGCAGCATGATGCTCGAGCTAAGTTTGAAGAGAAGTTTCGCCTTGCTCTAACTGACATGGAAAAATGAAAGCAGAGTACAAAAGGTTTGAAGACAAAGCCCATGTTGAGCAAGGTGCCATTTTGAAAAGGGCGGAACAAGCCGAGGAGAAGCCGAAAGCCGCCGTACAAGAACTCTCCGTCTTGAAGCATCACATCTCCAAAATGACCCAGGCCATATATGCTAAGGGTCAGATACCTCCTTCTGAAAGTGCTTTGTACAACCTTGCAACCACTTATAATCCGGCTTTGTCACCTGTAGGTCCGTGAGCCGCCACCTTGCAGGATGACTGCATTCTGAAGCTGAAGGCGATTTATACTTTGACAAAACAACTGTATACTGGTGGTGTGATGACCATGAAGGCTGTTATGGGCAAAAGGGAGCCCGTAAAATCCATCAAGCATATGATGGGTTGCTTGTCAACATTGCCACCAGAGATAGAGGAGCTAAAGAGGTCAGTCGCCCGCAAGTGAGCGCTAACTGCCCTGAGCCGGTATTTGGCCTATGCTCCAGAACTTAAGCCGGAAGAAGTGACACGTGGATTTCCAGAGCTGAAAGATGACAGGTCAAATTTCACTAAGGAGGACTACCACCATTTTGTAAAAGAATCTCACTTTGCAGCGACTCAGCTAGCGACTGGCCTGGATTTAGGCAAATATCAGTCGGCTTATGACGAGCATATCAAAAGGGTGACTCCTCCTTCGTATGAAATCACCAGCCTGACTGCGCGACGCCGTAAGTATCCTTTTTTACATTGATGTCGATCTCTCCACCGTCTTGACTGATGAAGACGACTTCCACGCCTTGACCAATTGCAATTGGAAATTCGGCGACTTACAGATCGAAGATGGCGAAAGCTCGAGGCAGGATAACCCGGAGGCGGCTTGAGTGAAACTGACATGAAGTTTATCCACAGAGAATACTTTGATCCTTTATGGCCGGGTTATGTTTTTGCTGGTATGGCCTGCCGAGCGATGTAATAGTCTATGATTTTGAAAACAGTATGATAATTGTACCTTGTGATGGGATTAAAAGTTTCAACCTTCATGAATATGAATCTCCTTTCCTAATGCTTTGCCATATTTGACAAGAAAGACCTTTCCCCTGTTTGTCAGAGAAAAACAATAAACCGGCTCAATGAGTCGCGGCGGGTTATAATAGAGTTTTATGAAACCTTTGGGCTGTGCCACAAAGATAGTCATAAAAGCTTGTCAGCTCAATGAGTTATGACAGGATAGGACGAGTTTGCAAAACTCTAATGCTACCCCAAGAAGGCTTTTGCAACAGCCCGAGTTGTTTAGACCGGCTGATCAGGCGCGAGTCAAGCTTCTGTGAAGCAGGTTCAGTGAACCCATGGTTTTTCTATTTTCCATGTGCCGGCTCTCGCTAGCACCCTTCATGTTTTAACCTAGGCAAGTTCAGGGTCCAAAAGGTGGATTAACTCGCCAAGAGTACATGGGACCATAGGGCAAGTCGCCAAACACATAGTCCAGTATAACCATTGTAATGTGTTAATTTTTCGCTAGCCAAGAGGGTATTGAGGCTAAGCTCAATGAGTAGAAGCCCCCAAGTGACTTATGATTAGGGAAAGTCAGACATAGGATTGTAGAAGCGTGTACGCTCTTACTGCAAAACGACTTGGGAGCTAGTAGCCCCCAACTAAGCTGGCTTAATTCTAAAAACCATATAGGGTGCCCATGTTTGAATCGTGCAACATGGCAACTTTGGTCCTCTTGGGCGTACCATACATCCAGTTTTGAAATAAGCGCAGCGTGGCGACTTATTCTCTTTAATGCTGATTGCATCCATGCTTGGACGACTTATGGAACAATAAAGACTCATGCTTTCAAGAAGCTGAAACGGCAGAAACCCCGAAGTTCGTGGGCGCCAGCTTTATTGCTTTATATATATAAAGAGAGATTAAAAAGACTAAATTTTAGACATAGATAAGGAGCCAGTGGCTCTAAGTATAGTATGGCCGTAAGTGGGCAATGTTCCATGGTCAGGTCTTCTCAACCTCTGTAGTTGGCCTATCTGGACGAAGATCCACCAGGTAGTATGAACCGTTGTCAAGAGTTCTGCTGGCGACAAAAGGTCCTTCCCATGGAGGAGATAACTTATGCATACCGATATGATCCTGAATCAACCGGAGCACTAAGTCGCCCTCCTGAAAGGCTCAACTTTCGAATCGCGGCAATGACAGCGTCGTAAATCCTGTTGATAAATTGCCGATCTTGATGCGGCCAAGTCGCGCTCTTCCTTGAGGGCGTCCAACGAATCTTGACGGGCTAGCTCGTTGTCTTGTTCCACATAGGCGGCGACTCGTGGCGACTCGTGTCTTTTGTCACTTCGTAACACTGCCTCTGCTCCATAGACCAAGAAAATGGGCGTGTAACCAGTAGACCAATTAGGGGTGGTTCTGATGCTCCATAAAACTGAAGGAAACACTTCAACCCAGCATCTCGGAGTACGTTCCAGAGGTACCATAAGTCGGGGCTTGATTCCCCGCAATATTTCTTGATTTGCCCTCTCTGCCTGTCCATTAGACTGGGGTGTGCAACTGCAGAAACATCAAGCCGGATGTGCTCCCTTGCACAAAACTCTTGCATGGCGCCTTTGGATAAATTAGTACCATTATCAGTAATAATACTATGAGGATACCCGAAGTGAAAAATCAACTTCTTAAGTTACTTGACGGCCATGTTTGCATCGCAACTGTTGACCGGTTTTGCTTCAACCCACTTAGTAAACTTGTCAATTAACACCAATAGGTGAGTCCTTTTATTGGATGACATTTTGAAGGGACCAACCATATCCAGCCCCCAGACCGCAAAAGGACATGTCATTGGAATCATCTGCAATTCTTGAGCCGGCACATGCATCTGACACCCAAATTTTTGACAGCCATCACATCTGCGTACTATGTCCTCAACATCTGCCTGAGGTGTCAACCAGTAAAACCCATACCTAAAGGCTTTGGACACCAGAGAGCGTGACCCGGAGTGATGTCCATAGTCACCTACTTGTATCTCGTTCAGAATCGCACACCCTTCCTTAGATGAGACACACCTTTGGAAAATTCCAGAAGTGATTCACTTGTGTAACTCGCGTTTATGTATGATCATGGACTTGCGTCGACGGATAATTTGGCGGGCCAACAACTCATAAGTAGGTAACCCGCCTCGTGCCAGATACACCATGTAGGGGATTGCACAATCCAGAGTAGCACGGAGAGCCGCCACAAGTTGAGACTTGGGGTCAGGAACCACTAAGTCTTCTTCTGAAGGCAATTTTACTGACGGGTTATGCAATATATCCAAGAAGAGGTTAGGGGCAACCGGTTTACATTGTGATCCAAGTCGTGAAAGAGCATCAACCACTTCGTTGAGTCGACGATCAATATGATCAACCTGATAACCATGAAAATGACCCGCCAGGTCTGACACGGCACGTCTATAAGCCACCATGAGGGGATCTCTGGAATCCCATGTGCCAGAGACTTGTTGTGCCACCCGGTCTGAGTCGCCCAGGCATCTACCTCGACTGAGGTTTGTCTCTTTGGCAGTTCTAAGCCCATGGAGCAAAGCTTCGTATTCTGCCGCATTGTTGGTACATGGGAACATAAGTCGGAGGACATAGCAAAACTTGTCACCCTAAGGTGAGGTCAAAACTACGCCAGCCCCCGAGCCTTCCAGCTGTCTGGACCCATTTAAATGGATAGTCCAATACGTGTGGTCAGGTCTGTCTTCTGGAATTTGTAACTCGGTCCAATCGTTGCTGAAATCCAGTAAGGCCTGAGACTTAATGGCGGTGCGAGGTGTATATTTCACATTATGGGGTCCAAGCTCAATAGCCCCCTTAGCAATTCGCCTGGTTGCTTCACGGTTTTGTATAATATCACCAAGCGGCGCAGAACTGGCCATTGTGATGGGATGCTCTTGAAAGTAATGTTTCAATTTTTGACTCGCCATAAAAAACCCAAAGACTAACTTCTGCCAGTGCGGGTAACGTTGTTTGGAGAGGGTTAGAACCTCGCTAACAAAGTAGACCGGTCTTTGAACCACGTATTCCTTCCCTTCCTCTTTGCGCTCGACGACCACTACTACGCTTACTGCTTTAGAATTGGCAGCAATGTACAGGAGCATAGGCTCTTTGTCAATCAGAGCGGCTAAGACAGGCGGCTCAGCCAGTTGTTTCTTCAAGGCCTCAAAAGCTTCATTGGCTTCATCCGTCTAGAAAAAATGATCAATTTTCTTGAGCAGTTGATAAAGAGGGATGGCTTTCTCCCCAGGCAACTTATGAAACGACTTAGAGCCGCAATACGACCCGCCGTGCGCTGAACTTGGTTGACATTGGCCAGCTTGCCAAGCGAAGTGATCGCTTCGATTTTATCCGGGTTCGCCTCGATGCCTCGTTCTGAGACCAAGAAGCCCAATAATTTTCCTGCAGGAACACCAAAAACACATTTGGTCGGGTTAAGCCTCATCTAATACACGCGCAAATTGTCAAAAGTCTCCTTGAGGTCCTCCAAAAGTGACTTTTTCTTCTGGGATCTGTCCACTATGTCATCAACGTAGGCATGAACATTGCGCTCAATATGACTGTGCAGGCAATTCTGGATGCAGCGTTGATAAGTCATCGTGCGCTCTTCAGCCCGAACGACATAGACACATAGCAGAAGGCTCCAATGGGAGTTAAACATGACGTCTTCTCCTGATCCGCCAGAGCCATCTTGATCTGGTGATATCCTGAGTAAGCATCTAGAAAACACAGTCGTTCGCAACCTGCCGTAGAGTCAATGATTTGGTCAATGCGAGGGAGGGCGAAAGGGTCCTTTGGGTAGGCCCTATTGAGGTCGCTGTAGTCAATGCACATGTGGAAGGTACCGTTCTTCTTGAGCACCCAAACCGGATTGGCCAACCATTCAGGATGAAAAACCTCAACAATGGATCCAGCAGCCAAGAGCCGGGCGACTTCCTCCTCAATTGCTTTACGCCGTTCTTCGTTAAACAGGCGAAGATACTGTCGGACTGGCTTTATCTTAGGGTCAATGTTAAGGTGGTGCTCAGCAAATTCTCTCAGTACACATGGCATGTCAGAAGGTTTCCATGCGAAGATGTCCCGATTCTCATGGATGAATTCAATGAGCGCGCTTTCCTATTTGGGATCCAGACCCGTCCCAATGGTGAATTGCTTGGAGGAGTCACTGGGCGTGAAATCTATCAACTTCGTGTCAGCGGCCGGCTTAAACTTGAGGGACGGATCTGAATCGATTGTGGGTCTATTGAGCGGTGTCATATATGTCGTGTCAACATTAGCTTGATGAAACTTGACTTCCTCGGTTGCGCAAGTCGACTCAGCATAAGCCGCATCTCCTTCCTCGCATTCTTGAGCTATCTTTCGGTCCCCATTGATCGTGATAGTTCCCTTAGGGCCCGGCATTTTGAGCTTAAGATAGACATAGCATGGGCGGGCCATGAAATGAGGGTAAGTCGGCCTTCCGAAAAGCGTGTGGTAAGGGCTCTTGATTTTGACCACCTCAAACATGAGGGACTCGCTCCTGTAATTAGATTCTGTGCCAAAGGCCACATTAAGCTTGATCCATCCAACAGGGTATGCCGACTTCCCCGGGACAATGTTGTGGAAAACCATGGAGGATGGCATCAAATCGCCCTCTGAGAAATTCATCCGCCGAAAGGTATCGAAATATAAGATGTTAATGTTGTTGCCTCCATCCATCAGGACCTTGGAAAGGGTATAGCCCCCAACCTGGGGCGCCACGACCAAAGCTAAGTTGCCAGGGTTATCAACTCGGGGCGGGTGATCTTCCCAAATCCAAACAATGGGTTGCTCAGACCAGTTGAGGTATGTGGGAAGCGCCGGCTCAACTACGCTGAAGGCTCTGTCCTTCACCTTTTGGTCCCTTTTGGAAGTACTGGTGGTGGACACATGATATTGCCCGTTGTTTAGCTGCTTAGGGTTATTCTGGAAACCACTGTTGTCATCATGCCGCTGGGGGCCACCTTGCGGAGGCTGCTGCTGAAAAACACCTTGCGCATTGTATTGCTGACTGTTCTGAACCTGATATTGCCAAGTGTTAGCCTGTGACCCGCCCTGTGAGCCCGGGTTAGGAATTCCACCGAACGGGTTTCTACATGACCCGCCCGCACCAAGTTGATCCTGGTGTCCGCCATGGTTGCCTCCTTGCCTGTTATTAAGCGCTTCAGCGCGAAACTCCTGCATCACATAACAATCCTCCCAAGAGTGGGTAGATGGTCCTTCCGTGGTAGCGTGTTGTGGGCAGGGGCCCTTGAGCATCTCATGATAGTTGTGTGGCTTCTTCCCGCTGAAGCCCTTTTCTTCTGACGCTGGTTCCCGTCCCCCGCGTTAGTATTAGCAACGAAATCCGTGACGCCTTCCTTCTATCTCTTTTTCCCTTGTCCCCTGGGGTTGTGGTTGCCTCGCCCCTGGAACTGAGGGTGGGCTTTTGATGACTCGCCCCTCCTGGCGGTGCTTAATTTGTCGTCATCCTCCCCGGGATCTTTGGTGTCGTCTGATTTGACATACCTGGTCAGGGTGTCCATCAATTCCCCCATGTCCCGCACCTTTCATTTGAGTCGCCCAAGCTTCAGCACCAAAGGCTCGTAGTGACAATTTTTCTCCAAGATGAGCACGGCTTCAGCCGCCGAGATGCCATCTGACGAATGGATCACTTCTGCAACCCGCCTCGTCCAATGGTGGGCCGATTCGTCTGGACGCTGGACACAGTGTTGTAAGTCGATGATGGTCATCGGACGCTTGCAAGTCCTTCTGAAATTTTTGACGAAACGTTCCTTCAACTCGGCCCAGGTGTTGATGGAGTTGGGTGGCAGGTTCTTCAGCCACATGCGCGTTGTCCCTTCAAGCATCATGGTGAAATATTTGGCGCAGACCGCCTCACTCACCTCGAGCATATCCATTGCAAGTTCGTAACTCTCGACCCATGCACCTGGCTCTAGGTCCGGCGTGTAATTGGGGACCTTCCGCGTACCTTTGAAATCTTTCGGCATATGCTCATTGCAAAGGGTGGGTGCTAGACAAGGTATCCCGATGTTCCTGCCACCTGCCTCGGCTTGCACGGGGAAGGCAGGGTACAAGCTGGGTAACCCTGACCCGCCGCGGCCACTGCCTCCATCAGGGGGGCGGCTCGCGCCGCATCCACAAGATCCTGAGCCCGTGTGTCGGGCATACCGGGTGGATTGACCTGCGGTAACCGTCGTTCGCTGGACACTGCGGGCGGATCATCATGGCGACTCCTGGTGTCACTTGCCTGGGGCATGGAGTGTAGCCGCTCGTGGCTACATGAGTACTGCGCCTATCGTACTACCGTTGTTTTCAGCATCTCAATGGTGTTTCTTGCTTCCATCTCAGCGGGAGAGTTTCCGTGAATGGGAAGAGACTCAAGGTGGTGGGTTGCTGCTAACATGCTGTCGATGGGGTTTGAGAAGTGACCCCGCGGCGTCTGGAAACGGGGTGCATGAGCCGCCGTCGGCTGAGGCGGCTGTGGGTTAAACGGTGGGTGAACCGGATCACCTTGCAGGGCGACTGGCCATGGCCGATTGGGCTCCATCCCAGGAGTATGTGGATGTCAAAGAGCCGAGTTGGGTTTAAATCGGCCGACAAACGGTTATGATGCCTCCTCTAGTGGATCGCATCGGAGGCGCGCTGCTGTCGCTCAAGCCGCCATCCCTCAGCATTCAACCGTTCTGCCTCTACGCTGATCTGGGCCCACTGTGTTGCCATCCTGGCGGCTTCTCCTTCTATGTCGCGCTGGATTTTGGCCATCTCTTCCCTTAGTTTTGTCAACTCGGTGCTGACCGCTTCCTGGTTATCCGCCGGCACCGTGATAGCGATGAGTTTTTCCATCTCTGCTACCAGATCCGCCATGGCTTGAGCCGGAGTCTTCCCTGATCCGCTCGCTTCATTGTTGCCCGCCGCGGTTGGCTGAGGCGGCGCTGCTCCCGCCATGTAGATGGTGACTTCACGGTGGGGACCTTCAGCATCCTCAGAGATTGTTGCTTCGGGCAACCCCCCGAGCTGTCCTTCGTGGAGTATGTGGATGTCAAAGAGCCGAGTTGGGTTTAAATCGGCCGACAAACGGTTATGATGCCTCCTCTAGTGGATCGCATCGGAGGCGCGCTGCTGTCGCTCAAGCCGCCATCCCTCAGCATTCAACCGTTCTGCCTCTACGCTGATCTGGGCCCACTGTGTTGCCATCCTGGCGGCTTCTCCTTCTATGTCGCGCTGGATTTTGGCCATCTCTTCCCTTAGTTTTGTCAACTCGGTGCTGACCGCTTCCTGGTTATCCGCCGGCACCGTGATAGCGATGAGTTTTTCCATCTCTGCTACCAGATCCGCCATGGCTTGAGCCGGAGTCTTCCCTGATCCGCTCGCTTCATTGTTGCCCGCCGCGGTTGGCTGAGGCGGCGCTGCTCCCGCCATGTAGATGGTGACTTCACGGTGGGGACCTTCAGCATCCTCAGAGATTGTTGCTTCGGGCAACCCCCCGAGCTGTCCTTCGTGGAGTATGTGGATCTCAAAGAGCCGAGTTGGGTTTAAATCGGCCGACAAACGGTTATGATGCCTCCTCTAGTGGATCGCATCGGAGGCGCGCTGCTGTCGCTCAAGCCGCCATCCCTCAGCATTCAACCGTTCTGCCTCTACGCTGATCTGGGCCCACTGTGTTGCCATCCTGGCGGCTTCTCCTTCTATGTCGCGCTGGATTTTGGCCATCTCTTCCCTTAGTTTTGTCAACTCGGCGCTGACCGCTTCCTGGTTATCCGCCGGCACCGTGATAGCGATGAGTTTTTCCATCTCTGCTACCAGATCCGCCATGGCTTGAGCCGGAGTCTTCCCTGATCCGCTCGCTTCATTGTTGCCCGCCGCGGTTGGCTGAGGCGGCGCTGCTCCCGCCATGTAGATGGTGACTTCACGGTGGGGACCTTTAGCATCCTCAGAGATTGTTGCTTCGGGCAACCCCCCGAGCTGTCCTTCGTGGAGAGGGTAGATTCAATCTGTGTCGCCTATGGATGACTCGTCGTCCGAGTTGACGGGGGTGATTTCCTGGATCACCGGCTCGTCCGGGAGGTTGGTTCCTTGTGTAAAACCAACGAATGCATGGTGTTTCCTGCCGTGATGTTTGGTGGGACGAGCGTACCGGGCTGGCTCGACGATGTCGGTGAAGGTGTCCGGCTCAGGCATGGGAGATCCAATTTTGCCGATGAAGACGTGAATCTTGCCGAAGGGGACACTGTATCCAGATTCGATTGAATCGGCCTTAGGTCCCCACTCAGAGTTGTCGGTGTAATACCTTCTACGGCGGCTCTTCGTCATGATGCCGACCGCGTAGCTTCCTAACCCTGGAAGGGCTCCATTTGAGAACTCAATTGCACCGTGCGCAAGCCCCACGGTGGACGCCAACTGTCGTGCTTTTGTCAAGGCAGATGTCCTCGTGAAAGGACTTAGTGATGGAGCCATCACACCTTGGTGGTGAGTGAAAGGGGGTGAGCGGAAGGGAGACTGAGGTTTACCCAGGTTCGGCCCCTCCTGTGGAGGTGAAAGCCTGCGTCCTACTTTGTTTATATTGATGGTGGATTCGATTACAAGGAGGGCGTAACTCGCCTCACCTAGCTCTCGATGATTTCTAACTTAATATATCTTCCCTAGAGACTCGCCTTTATATACAGGTCGAGGATCCTGGGTTTTAAAAGACCTGGCCACGTTACAAATCCTGGCCTTCCATATCTCTAAGTCGACGTGTTTCCCAAGCCAGGAAACCTCCTCGGCGACTTATCTTCCCCATCAGTCCTGAACCGCCATCTGGCTCATGGGCCCTGGCAGCCTTCCAACGAAGATCTTCCCGTACACCTCAGGCCTGAGCCAAGGTTTATACTGACCATGTACATATGAGTCACCGCTTTTTGGACCCGGCCCAACAGGGCGGGTCATAGCACAGGTAATATCCCCAACAGCTAGGGAAAGCCCGGAGTTGGTCAGAGGGAGAGGGGAAGCTCGAGGTGGCTCGAATATGGGCAGAGGCTACTGGCGGTGCTTCGACCATGGACGATGATAGAGGGCATGGGAGGAGGACTGGCTGGTCTAGGGGGCTTACGGGAGAGAGAGGGATCAAGAGAGGTCCAGAGGGAGCACAGGGATGGACTTTTATGCAGGGTCGACCAGAGGGAGCTCTGGTGCGCCTCAGATGCTCTCGACGCGGCGAGCACGCATGTCAGAGACACCTTGGAGCCTTCCTCATGTTAGGGAGAGGCGTGGGAGGTTGAGGGGAGATGCCTGTGCATTGGTGCTCTATCGAGGTCGGACACTAACTACCCGACAAGGTCACGTGGCACAACACCGTTACTGCAGGGTAGACGCATGCTTACCGCACCAACACATGTCTAGGGCAACTTTTTGGTTGCCCAAAGTTGTGTGGGGTGTAAGGCATGCATCCTAGGTTGCACTAGCGGAGGTTTGGAAGCTTGTGGAGCTAAGCAGGAGGTGTTTTGAGAGAGTAGGCTTGCAGCAGTAAACTTGGGGTTCACCTAAGTGCTTTTTACTGTATGACATTTGGAACAAAACCTTGTCTAGTGGCCTTAGGTATGCAAGGACTACATGACCACCAATTTTTAGCTCAGGGAGAGATGTTTATGGGGTAACTATAGTTCAAGGCTACAATTGCTGCCAAAATTTTCTTTGATTAAACTCTAATAATTTCCAAATCATATTTTGTCAATTCTTTGTTCGTTTTGGATTTAAAAAGGAGTTATAATTTCCTTAGAATCTATGACTCCACAAAAATTATCACTGCTAGACATCAGTACCAACACTAAATTCCTAAAAAATATCATGTCCTCAAGTTCAAAATTTTGAAATTTTATTGAATGAAATTTGCATGAGATTCGTATAACTTGTACAAAACCCAATTTGAACAACTCCAAAATTGGTGCAATTTTAACAAAACTCAGTTATGCATCAGAGCTCCACATTCAAAATTTCAAAAATGCCTAGATGAAAGTATTTGTCGAACACCTTTTATCGGGGTACACAAACAAGGGTGCTTATTTCCCCTCACTTGTGCATGGACAGCAGATCTAGATCCCTTACGAGCAGAGCCTGTCGGCGAAAAGCAACCAACGACCCAAGCAAGTACCCGAAACCAGACGTCGGCAAGACCTGCACAGCAGCCAGGACGGGCCCAAGACGCGCAAAGAACCCCTGACACCTGCCGGGGACCAAGGCATAGGCATCCTCAAGAAGACGTGGCAAGTCACCCCTCCGGTAAGCGCGAGACAATCCGCCACCACTCCACCTCATCGCCACAACAATCGCTTATCGATGAGGTGTCGAGCTCCCAGATGGCTAAGTGGCTCTCGCTGAGCATGTGTTGACATGCTGGAAGAAAAATTATACCCCCTTGACACCCGTCCATAGGCGTGTCAAGTTGTGGTGCAATAGTTAGCTAGAGCGATGGAAGGAGCTTCCCAGGGACACACCACCGCACGCCACCTAAGGCTGCATTTATGGCATTTTGTCTTGAGTGCCACAGTTAGGAATGATAGCAGTGTTAGCTATCTAATCATGTCTGTTTGCCACTATGGATGCCCCTTGGGCTATAAAAGGAGGCCCAAGGCAACCTAGCATATGATTCGGACCCTAGAACATTTGTACGCACTTAGTAGCTCTCCACGGCAACCCTTGTCAGGGCAGAACACTATGCGAGCTTCGTCTTCCCTAAATAAATCCACCAAAAGCAGAAGTGGGGTTTTATGCTTCTCAACGACCCAAACCTGGGTATATGCCTCGAGTCCCATTGTCATGCTGCCTCGTAGTTTCTGCTCTTTGTGCAATGTGATCTCCCCTCCGAACCATGAAGGGGCCAATGCCCCCATAGGTCATCGAGTGCAGCCTGCCCTGACACTTTTCGGGAAAAAATTTAGTGTAGGGACCCTAACTCATAAGTCGAAGTCACCGGATGCACGTGTATAGTGATCCCAGAGATCAATGCTCAATGAACACAAAAAAGCAGAATAACAAGAGTCTTACATCCATTACATACTGTCTTACACAAATTATGAGCATTAAGGTCAAGTCATACGTAGATAGGGCCATCAAGGCCAATCATCAAACACAAACACGCAACAAAAATCTTCAATGATTGTACGGACCCATGCCATCTTCCCCAATCCTACACGCATTCTGACTAGGAAGTAGCCTAATTTGCATGATCGTCACCAAGGTACTCTTCACCATATTCATGGTCTTCCATGCCTGGCTAATTAGATAACCGGTGGCAAGCCAATGATTAATTTCAATGTAGTCGCAAGCAACCCATGTTTGCTACAAGATAAAACAATGCAAGATATAGCACTAAGTAGGAAGTTTTGCAAAAGCTAATTTTGAGTGCAATGACATGTCCTCCCAACTGTAAAGAATCCTCATGAGCTTATGAGTTTCCATATGAACATGTTCCATATATCCATATAAACAGAGTTTGAAATAACTCCAATTTTAAATCATCTTAGCAAGTCATCTCACTCAGCTCAAGTTTTGTAGAACACTAGACGTAATTTAAGTAGCACCACCCAACTGTCCTTGACTGTGGACACGGGCTATTAAAATAGTTTTACACTCTGCAGAGGTTGCACACTTTACCCACTAGACTCAAGGAACTACCACGTCAAGCCATGGCTCGCGATATATTATATACCCGATGTACGAACACGAACAATGCCTTTCCCTTGACAACACTAAACAAATAGTTGACTCGTTGGTACGCAGCCCTCATGATGTACATCAGAAGTACTATCCCTCAGGGTACACAAGGTGAGCACGGTATCTATGAAATCTCCATAGTCGTCCATCTAGGCATGACCGTGTATCAAGAGTGGCCACTATACTCCCGCCACTAGTAACACGGGCTCTCTGCTAGCATCGACGAAAGCAATAAACAAAGTTCCATCCCATAAGGGGTATCATGGTTGTATTGTCACGTTGGGAACGGTCGACAAATCTTAAATATACTCCATTTTTGAAAACATACACACAACTTGCCTCGGTACATCACTTCTTTATCAAGCGACTACCTAGCTCATCTACTCCGCCGGGCCTTAGTGGCACCCAATGGGGTTTTTGAAACGGACAATTGATTTTATGCCCCTAGTTGGGTCAGACTCGACAGGTTTACCCCTAGTTTCCAAAAACACTTCGCTTCTCTTATGAATTTGCCCTTTGACCGTTTGACCTTCACTTTAAAAACTTCGCAAGAAATTCATACTAACTCGGAAAGATTCAAATAAGATATCAAAATGTTCAGATTAATATCACCTATATGTGCATGCCACTTGCATTCTTGACAATAATGTTTGAAAGTCCCCATTGTAGATGATAACTCAAACTCAGAAGGGGACTTTCCAACATTTTTGTCATAAATGCGAATGACATGCACATATAGGTGATGTTTCTGTGAACATTTTGACATCTTATTTGAATTGTTTCGAGTTAGTATGATTTTTTTATGAAGTTTTCCAAGTGATGGTTAAATGGTCAAAGGGCAAAAACATAAGAGGAGTGAAGTGACTTGGGCAGAACCGAGGTTTTTTGGAAATTAGGGGTTGAACGAGACACAACTAAGGGCACCAAGTTAATTATCCCTTTTTGTAAATTCTTTGAAAACACTTAGTTTCCATCATTATGCAAATTCAGGTCCCACTTGCGTAGGAACTATTTTATTAACCTACCTACTTCCCACCCACACAACTCTAAGTGGAAAAGTAGAGTGATGGCAATGCAAGTATCAAAGAGGAACGTATCGGAGACAACCCACTAAGGAGGTCATCATACATCATGATTTCAATGAAACAAAATAGACTTCTATATGTCATGCATAAAAAGAGTTTCATCAACATGGTCAACGGTATGCTTCCTTGGCTGAGCAAAGTCTTCAAAATTTTCAAGTGCTTCTTCTCGAACTTCCTCGCCAAGAACGTGATCTATCATCTCCAAGTGACGGCGTACAAATAAGATAATAGCCCAAAATAGAGAAATAAAAACACTCAGAAAAATGTCAACTCGTTTTTGTAAAATACTAGAGGGAAATTTGAAAATACTATATTTCCTAGTTTTTGGATTTGGAGTGCGAAAAACAGAAACATGGATATAAATAGTGGTTGGAAATACTTTAAATAGGGTTTTAATTAAGAGAAGTAGGGAGAAGTTTGTCCAAATGGGGTGCAAGTGGTGTCATTAAATAGGTGGGATTAATAAAGGACTTTAGGATTTGGAATCATTGTATTTGGATCAATATTTAACCTTGTGGATTTTTTGGGAACTGGTGATAAAAAGAAAAAGGGAAAAGGTTAGCGGTTGGGCCATAACATAGCCAACCAGGCTGGTCCTATGAAGAGACGAACCGGGGCAAACGAGTGCAGGGTTGCACTACAGTCAAACCTGGCCTGGTGGGCACATGCGTCAGCCACATAGAGAGGGGAGGGGAGAGGTCTGAGGGTCACAGGTGGAGCCCACGTGTTATCTTCAACATCGGGTCACAAGCGCGGCCAGCTCACCGACGACTTTTTCGATAATGGCTCAAGGGAAGGTTGGCACCATTGGGCTTAGGATGATGACATTGTTCGAATGGTGGTGGAGGGAGACGCCGGAGAGGCCCTAGTCACCGACGACGAGAACGTGCTGTGAAGGAGCTTCGGTGGATGTCGATCCCGGTGCATGGAGCTGCTAATCGAGTGGGTAAAAGAGGGAAGAGGGATAGGAAAAGGAGGTGGTTCTAGATGGAGCGAGAAGAGGGGCGGAGGATCTTCCTACCATGCGAACGATGATGACCCGAGCCGACAGAGGTGGGCTCAATCCCGAGAGCAGGGAGCTCCGGGGCTCAAATGGGTGATGCAAGAGGTGGTTTGAGGGGGGAGAGAGAAATTACAGAGGGGAGACAGGGCCACTGGGGTGTCTTAATTAGCGTGCTGGCGGTGCACCATGAGCGGAGCTCATGTGTGTCCGCGACAATTGTCAAAGTGGCTATTGGAGGGACTGTCTCTGGTCCGCGGCACTTGTGGGGGTCTTTTAGGTGCTCGAGGCGGACCATAGGTGCGGGCAGCTATTAGCGGACGCGAGCAGTGCTCGGGCATGCGTTGGAGGGTGAGAGAGAGGGAAACAGGGAGGGTCGACTACCTGGATGAAATCAGACGTCGCGGGGGTGTCAGGGGATAAGTCCCCGCCTCCCAAGGATGTTGGGTCTTGGGATGGGCGCCCTCTATAGTAGGGTGGCACACTGTCGTGCTTGAGAGCATCGTTTCGGCATGCCCAACATGATGTGGGTGTGCCCTGGATTGTCCACTAGCCCCTAGTGGATCTAGAGATGCTCTTTGGATGCTTAGGAAGTAAGGCAAAGGGTAGATGTAAGAGGAGGGGAGAGAGAAGCTCCGCCATGGATGTCCATGGAGGTAAATGGGGGGGGGGGGGTTAACCACCTCCATCTGAACGAGTGTTGGAGTTTCTTACTAGAGGTAAAGAGGCTCTAGGGAGGGACTGCGTTATGAATTTGGTGTCAAGAAGAATAGTGGAAGAGGTGAAACAAGTAACTTTTGGAAAAGACTAGAATGTGTTCGTTGCTAGTTTGGGCATGGTAATTTGTTCTCCTTTTTATGGGAATTAAGAGGAGTAACTCGCAGGTAAAAAAGATGTTGTCCACAAATTTTGAGACTATTTGAACAAAGTAGCCAATGTAACTTTGGCAAACCCTAGAAATGGGGAGTAACAGGTTTACTTAGATCTAGCTAGGCTAGACCTTTCTCCTTGATGCAACACTTGGTGTAGTGGCATCATTAGGGGATTAGAGCATGCCCATAAAGTTTGATACCAAATGGAGACACTTGACAATGCAAAGTTGCTCAAATTTGGATCTCGACTAAGAGGGTTTTAGGGCACTTTTGTGAACTAAAACAATTTGGATTCAGATGAAACTTGGCAATACCATCACATAAGGCATACGTGACTTGCTGGAATTTTCTTGGATTTATTTGACAATATTTCTTATAGAAATATTGCAAATATCTAGAAAGGGCTTTGGAGGGTTTTGTCCAATATTTTGAACATGATCATGTGTTTAAACTCATATATATGGGAAATATATGTCCATTAATCTTCCCTAAATTTTCACAAATGTTTTGGGAGCATAAAAATATATTTCCCATATAGAAGACCATTTTTGGCATTAGAAAAGGCATTTAAATAAAATATAGAAATAACTTCTAAAATAAAAAATTGCGCTTTCGGGAAGTCTTATAGATAATAGGTTCGAGATAAAATCGTTGGATAAAGACATTCACCCTTATTTTGAGGACTTGTAGTACAAACCTTAGTTGAGGAGTTGTTGAAAACCTAAATCAAATAATTTTTTTTTTGGCAAAGTACTATTTTATAAAAATAGATTTATGTCCTACTATCGACCCAGAGGGATCTGGGGTGCCACCAGCCGTGTGTCGCTGGACCACAGGATGACGCGTGGGCCGGCCCAAGATAGACAGCAACGCCCCAACCGCTTTGGAGGGAGCTACCTTGCGAAGGGCGTGCCCCACCAGCGCCCCCCTTGTTGTCAGTTCAGGCCCTCCTAAGGCCCTCAAGGGCCAAGGTCCCCCGTGAGGCTACTCCCGTGAGCCGGCGTCGTGATGCTTAGCGAACGGGGCCAATCGCATGGCCCTGAACCCATCACGTGGGTGGCACACTCGCGTGGAGGAGGACAGTAAGCACCGAGCCAACCGACGCAGATACGGAGGATTTCCCCCTTGGGTGATTAGGAGGCAGTGCCAATTACTCCTCCAAAAGCACGCGGCAAAAGGTTACCATTTTGGTGATAGAGGATCAGAGCGGATAGGTGCTGCAGGATAGAGGTCATCGCCGAGCTCAGAGGCACGTCACGAAGGCTACTTCACCATGCGATAGTCACTTTTAGTCACGATAAGCCTAGTTCATGCCCCCCTTCGAATTGTCATTATGCGGCCACCCTTCCTGTCGATATTTTAGGGGAAGAGGACCAAGGCACTATAAGAGGGGACGAGCCATGCCCATGTAAAGAGAGCATGCCATTCTCTCCCAAAAACACCCCGTGTATCGGAGTCTCAGACTCCTTCCTTTCCAAGGCAACAAATCACAAGGAGGGGTAGGGTTTTACGCCGCTAGCGGCCTAAACCTATGTAGCTCGTGTGTCCGTGTCATTTTCTATGAGAAGGAAAGGGCTTGATGTCAACTTAGTTGTAGCGCCTTAGAAGTAGCGCTGCCACCAGCGCTACTGATATGGGTAAATCCAGTGCTACTACTAGGTTTCTCCTAGTGGTGTGTTGTTGTGTTGCAGGTCGCAAGCAAAGCCCCCGGTGTTCAAACCTTTTTCTTGGAGAATTTCTTGGATGCAGATCCTACACTCCGACATTTCGCAAGCCAGATAGGGGACTTGTAATCTTTGCACCCTCGACCTCGACACCACCATCGACATGGATGAAGTCGCCGCCCGCCACATGCTGAGTTGTCGTATGGGCGCCCATGGCACCCGCCGCCCATGGCACCCAGGGGAGGCGCCCCCGGGCCGCCACGAAGCCTATTGGAGAGCCTGTAGCCTCCTTCAGTCACCCGCCCCTAAACGAGCAGGCTCGTGGCCACTCTACCACCGTATCCTCGCTCATGAGCTGCGAACCTCCTGCTTCACGCGCCGGACTCCTCATGGCTGAGGAGCTACTGTGCTACCGCCCCACCAACGACGGTTATAAAGCCTAGCTTGATCGCATCATCGAGATCGTCGACGTTGTGTGCACTGCCCCGAGCCATGACGGTCGGGTGCCCTCCCGCTCCATGCTCCCTCCACCGTCGCGGGCCGAGCACGAGGCTCCTCCTCCTTCTCCTTCAGTAAGCACAGCGAAGCCACTCCATGGGTTGATGGCACCAGCGGGCGATGTTAAGAGTTCCCACATCATCCACCATGCACCCAGGTAACATGCGGGGGCCACAATAAGGTGCACAACTGCCAGGATTCCGTTTTCTCGGACGTCGCCACTATAGGGTGCCGGAACCGTTCGACCCTCAACACATGTGTCTCCACCACCGGGGGCTACCTAGCCCTCGCTCCTGAGCTGCCTTGTATGGTGTGGCCCGACAGGTTCAACCGAGAGCTTCCTCCTCGCTATGAAGATAGAGCCAACCCCACAGAGTTGCTCTTGCTTTACACCATCAGCATATCCAGGCCGCGAGAGGGGACAACGAGGTCATGGCGAACTCGTTCCCCTTGGTCCTCAAAGACGGTGCACACGCTTGGCTCCTGAACCTCCCCGAGGCATCCATCTCTTCATGGGAGGACTTACGCAAGCAATTCATCGCCAACTTCATGGGCATGAGCGACCTCCCCCTCATGTTGAACGACCTGCGGGCCATGCACCAGCACCTCGACAAGCCCCTCAGCAAGTTCATCAAACGCTTCAGCCACGTGTGCAACAGGATCCCGAGGACATCCCACGCTACGATTGTATCCACATACACCAGTAGAATCACTGACATAAATATGCACGAGAAGCTCTCTCTCAGGGATGAGCTAGACTCCAAGGCCGAAGAACGGCGTCTTTTCCTACGTGAAGGGCGTAGAACCTAGCCTGGCACGGTGAAGACCAAGGCCAAGGTCCCCAACCGCAAGGGCCTTGTCATGCTCACCGCGGAGCCCGAGCAGAAGCGCAGGCGCGACCGCGGTTAAGCACCTAAGAAGCCCTTGTGCGCCTACCACAACATCAACTCCCATAGCACCGAGGAATTCTACGAGCTCAGGCAGCTTTGTGAGGGCCGCACCGACCGCCGCCATAGCCTCAAGGAGATCTACGGGACGAGGCGGCGGTAGCGGAGGCATTCACTCGGACGATAACAACAACGACGCTAGTGGCAGCAACCATCAGGGATAGCAAAACCAGCCACACCAGGCTGACCCTCAGGCCAACACCATCCCTCCATGCACCAATGATTCCCCTCCCGCTGAGAACGTTGGGGGTTACCAAGACTCCGTGTAAGTGCATCTAGTGCCCCTTAGTGATTTTGGTGGTTTGCAGACTTATAGGTTAAGTATCTAATGTGTTAGTGAGTGTACACAGGATCTATAAGTCGCTGAGGAGTTTGAAATATTCAATGAATATCGACCCCTAAAAATGTATATCTTCTGCTGAAGAAATTGGTCTTCTGTTGAAGAATTGAATCTCGAAGAAATTGCGATGAAATTGATATTCCTCATGAAGATATTGAAGATGAGGAATTCAGTGCGTCCTGAAGAAAATCAATCTGAAGACTTTGAAGCACGAAGATTTATTCTTTCTATTTTATTTTCTTCACTCTTGAGTCATAGGAACACGGTACTGTTAAAGGGGGTCCAGGTAACACTTCAGAATAAATTTCCTCATGATGCTCAACCCAAGTGTAATCCTACCAAAAGCCTCAAGTGAGGAATATGAGTCACATGAGGGCTCTCACAGTTGAGGGTCCCGACCGTTGCTGCAATTCCCGCCACATCACCGATCTTATCCACACCAACGGTCATATTATTTAAGGGCATTAATGTCAAATCATGTTGGCTGCTCCATTAGAAACTGACACTTGTCATAAGAGCAACCCAAATTCCTCAGTCTTTGAGAGTAAATCATCAGTGAGGAAATACCCCAAACACCAAACCACAAACCAAAAACCTAGTGATTTACCATCACTGAACAAGTTGTTCCTGTGTGCGACTCAAGCCTTTTACCTTTGAGGATTGTGCATCCTCCAGATGGTTAGCGTTATGGTCTAGAGCAATCTAGTAGACAATTGTGGATCGCCGGGTGACCAAGTTTGTGAGGGTTTGGAAGTCTTCCCTCAAGACTTACCACGAGTGTTGGCGAGGACTGTGTGTCCTTAGCTCAAGGAGAATACGGTAGGGATTGTGTGTCTCGGGATTGTGTATCTTTTGGTTTCAATACCAAGCCGCTCCAATCCAGACGTACAACTGACATAGCAGTTGAAACTGGGTCATCAACCAATATCTTCACTGTGATACATGTTCTGTTTCTTCAACTCTTCCAATTCCTCAATATTGTATGTTGAAGATTTTCATTGTCAATGTTTGAAGAATTTCCTGAAGATTTTCTCTAGAATTCCTCAACCCCAAATTCTTGACGCGAGTTAATCCTCGCCTGCGTACTGTGCAAACTGCTTTTCATATTCCTCATCTAGAAAACTGCTGTTGTGATACTTTGCACCCCTCATCCTTTGTTGTTTTCGCTGCAAGTTAGTCATCAGTGAGGAATTTCCTCAAAAATAATTTCCTCAGTGATGAAATTCTAAAAATCTCCCATTCACCCCCCTCTAGTCGATATAACGCACTTTCAATTGGTATCACAGCAAGGTACTCCCTTGTTCTGTGTGATTTTGGTTTAACCACCTGGGTTTTAGTTTTGTCGACTGCACTCATGATGAAGGTTACTACAGGATGTCCAACTTTCGAAGGAAAGAACTTTCCCATCTGGAAGACCAAGATGCAAATGCATCTACAAGCTATTGACAATGATCTCTGGTATATTGTGGAACATGGTGTCCCTATCATCACTGCTACTGTCTCTGCCGCTGATGTGAAGAAATTGAAGCAACTTGATTCTCAAGCGAAGAATATCATTTGTGGCCATCTGAACAAAGGTCAGTATGGCCGAGTGAGTGCTTTGGGATCAGCAAAACTAATCTGGGAAAGGTTGTCCAAAGTAAATGAAGGAGTATCAACCCAGCGTGATTCTCGTGTTGATGGTCTTCGCAATCTCTTCAATCGCTTCAAGAGGCTTGACAATGAAAGCTGCCAAGATACCTTTGATCGTCTCACAGACATATCAAATGAACTGCAAGCACTGGGAGCTCGAGACATTACAGATCATGAAGTTGTGAACAAACTGGATCTTTGGATTCTTCATTTGATACTTTAGTTCTGATGATTCAAGAAAGAACAAACTACAAGATGCTTGATCCTGCTGATATAATCGAAAGACTCAATACTCATGAATTCCAACAAGAAGAAAAGAGAGATCTATATGGACCAAGCTATTCTAGACCTCGTGCACTGAAGGCCAAAGCAATTTCCTCATCCGAAGAAGAAGACTCGGATGGCAGCATTGGTGATCCTGAAGAATTTGGACAGGAGCTTGCAATGCTTGTGAGGAAATTCCAGAAGTTTACAAGACGTGGCCAGTTTGGTAAATCTTCAAGAAGAGATATGAGGAAATCAAAATCTTCATCTGAGGACTACAAGAAAAGAATCTGCCACAAATCCAAGAAATCAGGTCACTACATTGCGGATTGTCGTCGTTGGGTGAAGGAATCAAAGAAGAAGAAATATAAGGATGAAAGTTATGATGACTTGAAGAAAAAGAAGAAATCTTCAAAATCCTCATCCTCAAAGTCCTCATCGCACAAGAAGACTAGTTTCAAAAAAGCTCGGGCAATTATTGGCAAAGAAATGGATTCTGAGGCAGAATGCAAGGAATGTGATGAAGAGGAGGGTTCCGGTGAAGACCCAGAATCTGGACAGGCTAGTCTTGCACTTGCAACCACATTCGTCAGCAAGTCAATCTTCAACCTTGAAGAAAATGATAACACAATCCACACTGATGATTATGCTGAAGACTTCGCTCTAACCTATTGCTTCATGGCAAAAGGTTCAAAGGTACCGAATGATTCTTCCTCCTCTGATTCAAGTGAATGTGAACGTGATGATTATAAAAAACCTAGTTACCGTAAACTTGCTATCATTTCTACTAAACAACAAACTGTCCTAGAAAAGCTTCAGAAACTGCTAGACAGAAGCGATGATTTGTTGAATGATGAAATGAATCTTACCCAAATCCTCACTGAATATATGAAAAGTCTTCAGTCCAGATTTGATAATCTTCAAGATCGTCATGTCACACTTCTCGCTGATCATGAGAAACTTTCCTATGAATTTCTTCAAAGGAAACTTGATCTTGAGAAGCTGAGGATTTCTCATGATGATCTTCATATGGAAAATGATTCATTACTCGCTCAACAGATCAATGCTGCTCAGGCTGAATTCATTCCTCCATGTCATAAATGCATCAAATGTGAAACTATTAATTCTTCACCAGAAACATCAAATGCTTCTATTGCTACAAATTCTTCAACTGTTCTTGTAGTATCAAATTCCTCACTTCAGGAAACCGCAAATGTCACTCATGAAAATGCAGGGCTGAAGGAATTGTATGTGACAGGCATGTACAAAACTCTTGAAGGGCACCAAACCCTTTAAGATGTGCTCAAATAGCAGATTTTGAACAGGAACCCGAGGAGAGAAGGAATTGCCTTTGAGAGGAAATTGAATGCTGATGGTTCATAATAGAAACCTGAGCAGTATCCCTAAACCTCATGGGTTGCTGCTAAAGGGCCTCCTGTTGATCCATCCAATCTAATAGGCTTTGCATGTGAATTATCCTATTCCTCAGATGAGTCATTTGACTCCAACTATAAACTGTTCAAAAATCAATCTGGTGAAGTATTTGCTCGATATGTTGGAACTAACTGCAGGAATGGACCACCCCTGAGGAAAATCTGGGTCCCCAAAAGTTGCCTTGAAAATCTTCAGGTGAATGTCCTCATGACACCACCTATGAAGAATCTGAACCCCAGATCAAATTCCTTAGGAGGACCAAAGTCTTCAAGAAGATCAAAATCCTCAACTGGTCACAACTATGCTCGTACCCGTGCTAATGCTTCTAACAAGGAGGGAAATTACAAGGAATATGAATATGAGCGTTATTCTTCAAATCATTATGTTCATAAATCCTCAAAGAAATTCTTTGCATATTCATTTGAGTACTTTAACCCCCCTATTATTAAGAGAAGTGCATTAGCTTCAATGCCCCCTTTCTCATATGGTGCTCGGAGGATGATGAATGGTTTACCACCCCTTCAGATGTGGCTGCTGAAGAAATTGAACTAATCACATCTGCATGTCAGGTCTCCAGATGAAAATCATCATCTCAAGAATTTGTTGGAGACGTGAGGAAAATGCTTGATAGGATGCAAGCTAATATTGATGAAATGAAAATATTTCACACGTCCTCGAAATTAATGTTTATGATGAAATTCCTATCTGATGAAATTGATATCATATTCTTCATGTCTGAAGCATACGAGATGATAAGCTCTACTAATTCATCTGCAGGATGACAAACCCAAGAATACTGAGTGGGTTATTGATAGTGGCTGCACACATCACATGACTAGTGACAAAAGCTTGCTAATGAATATGCCACTAACTCCATCACCCCTGAAGCAAATAACGTATGCTGACAAAGGTAAAAGCAAGGTATTGGGACTTGGCAAAGTGGCTATTTCCAAGGACATGCACATGGAAAAAGTGATGCTTGTTGAATCCCTTGGGTTTAAACTCATGTCAGTCTCAATGCTTTGTGATCTTGATATGGTTGTTATCTTTGGAAAATATAAATGTGTTATCATCATGGAATCTGATAGATCCAAAGTCTTCGAAGGTGTTAGAAGAGGGGATTTGTACATTGTTGATTTCTCTACAGGTCCTCAACCAGCCACTTGCTTACTAGAAAAAACCTCAGAAGGGCGGCTATGGCATCGCAGACTTGGTCATGCAGGCATGAGGAATTTGCACACGCTTGCAAAGAAGAAGCATGCCATCGGCATTGAATCAGTCAAATTCCTCAAGGACCACCTCTGCGGTGCTTGTGAGTCTGGAAAAATGACCATATCCAAACACCCCTCGAAGACTATCATGACCACTACTCGTCCATTTGAATTGCTTCACATGGATCTATTTGGACCAACTCATTATGCCACTCTAACAAATGATGCATCTTTATATGGCTTTGTCATAGTTGATGATTATTCCAGATACACTTGGGTGCATATCATTTTGTATAAAACTGAAGTGCAGGAAGTCTTCAAATGATTTTCCTCAAGGGCCTCACGAACTTCGGCGTCAAGATCAAACACATCAGGAGTGATAATGGAACAGAATTCAAAAACACTGGTCTCGATAATTATCTTGTTGAACTTGGTATTACTCATGAATTGTCTGCTCCTTATACTCCTCAACAGAATGGCGTTGTCGAAAGAATGAACGGGACTCTGGTTGAGATGGCATGAACTATGCTTGAAGAATATCAGACTCCTCGTCGTTTCTGGCCTGAAGCAATGAACACTTCTTGCCATATCATCAACAAGTTATATCTTCACAAATTCCACAAGAAAACCTCATATGAACTCCTCATTGACAAGAAACCCAATGTAAGTTATTTCAAAGTCTTCGGTGCAAAACACTTGATTAGAGGTGCTCACCATAGCTCAAAGTTTGCACCTAAGGCACATGAAGGTTTTATGCTTGGTTATGGAAAGTACTCTTACACCTACAGAGTCTTCAACACCTATCACAACAAGGTTGTTGAAACTGTAGATGTGCGGTTCGATGAAACTAATGGCTCGCAAAGAGAGCAATTGTCTCCTGATCCAGATAAGATGCCTCCTGAGGAAGCAATAAAGCTCAAAGCTACTGAAGACATTGTTCCTACTGAGGAAATTGTTGAAGAAATCATTCCCAACACTAATGAAAATCAAGAAGATGCTCCTGAGGAAATTGCTCCAGAACCAATTCCTCAGCCCAGACGAAATCCTCAACCAGCTCATCCGAGGATTGCAAATGAAGTAGAACTTGACAAAATCCTCGATAACATCAACGCACTAGGTCCTCTCACTTGCTCAAAAGCTTCACACTTTGTTAACTTTTGTTGGCATTCTTATTTTGTATCTATCACAGAACCTTCAAAAGTTGCTGAGGCTTTTATGGAACCGGAGTGGATTCAAGCCATGCAAGACGAACTTCTTCAATTCAAGCTGAATGACGTAGGGGAGCTCGTCAAACGACCAGATCCTCGCAAGCACAATATCATTGGCACCAAGTGGATTTTCCAAAACAAGAAAGATGAGGATGGTCAAGTGGTGAGGAATAAGGCACGACTTGTAGCCCAAGGCTACACATAGGTTGAAGGAATTGATTTCGATGAAACTTTTGCACCTGTTGCTAGACTTGAAGCTATTCGAATACTACTTGCTTATGCTAATCATCATAACATTATTTTATATCAATGGATGTGAAAAGTGCATTCCTCAATGGTAGGCTTCAGGAAGAAGTATATGTTGCTCAGCCCCCAGGTTTTGAGGATCCAAAGAATCCAGACAAAGTCTTCACACTCAAAAAGGCGCTCTATGGTCTCAAGAAAGCCCCTCGGGCTTGGTACGATACATTGAAGGAATTCCTCATGAAGAAAGGCTTCAAACCTGGTTCACTCGATCCAACTCTTTTCACAAAATCCCATGATAATGAACTATTTGTGTGCCTGATATATGTCGATGACATTTTATTTGGCTGTACTGACAAACGTTACGGTGATGAATTTGCTTACATGATGAGTGAAGAATATCAGATGTCTATGATGGGGGAGCTGAAATTCTTCTTAGGTCTTCAAATTCGTCAACAACGCAATGGGATCTTCATATCACAGGAGAAATACCTCAAGGATGTTCTGAGGAAATTCGACATGCATAAATGCAAAGGTGCCAAGACTCCCATGCCTACCAACAGCCACCTCTGCAGTGACGAAAATGGTAAAGAATTCGATCAGCAGGTATATCGCTCCATGATTGGCTCTTTACTGTATTTGTGTTCATCTAGGCCAGATATAATGCTTAGTGTTTGCATGTGTTCACGTTTTCAAGCAAAACCGAAGGAATCACACCATAAGGCTGTGAAGGATATTCTTCGATACTTAGCTCACACACCAACACTAGGATTATGGTACCCCAAGGGCTCAAATCTTCATCTTGTGGGATATTCTGATTCTGACTATGCTGGTGACTTTGTGGATCGCAAGTCAACCTCTGGCACATGTCATTTCCTCGGAAGATCATTAGTTTGTTGGTCCTCAAAGAAGCAGAACTATGTTTCTCTCTCCACTGCCGAAGCTGAGTACATTGCTGCAGGTACATGCTATGCTCAATTGCTATGGATGAAGCAAACCCCTAAGGAACACGACATCAACATGAAGAATGTGCCTCTCTACTGCAATTAAGATTGCATACAATCCAGTACAACACTTGAAGACTAAGCACATCCAGATTCGTCATCATTTTCTTCGGGACCATGTCCTCGAGGCCAATATCCTCATCGACCATGTGAAGATTGACGATCAACTAGCACATATCTTCACTAAGCCCTTGGATGATAAAAGGTTTTGCAAGTTGCGGTGTGAGCTAAATATCTTAGAATCTTCAAATGTTTTGTAAAAACATGCACACATCCTAACACTTATGCAAAATTGATGACTTAGATGTGCAACACAGGAAGAGTCGATTTTCTTCAACCAATGAAGAATATCACTCTTAGTGTGAGGAAATTAATGAAGAATTTTGTTCACACGACCCTACGACAATTATACGCGGCGCCTGAAATCATCATTCTTATACGGTGGGTCACGCCACCACCCAACTTTGAAATTCCTCAAGTTGAATTTCTTCAAAGTTGTTTTTCCTCAAAGTTGATTTTCTTCAAAGTTGTTGTTCTTCAAACTTGTTTTTCTTAAAAGCTAAAATTCATCAACATGACGCTTTGTCACAAAATACTCAAGCTAATCAAAATCTTGAAAAACACGTGATGTTTTTTCATTTGCCTATATATATATATATAGTGCGTGTGTGTGTGATTTCAAAGTCCTCAAATCATTCAGTTATAGCAAATTCTTCAACTTGATATTTCATCTAAGTGAATGTGATCGGACTCTACTCCCATCTATGCTATACTCACCTAGTCTATTCAATTCTTCATATGCGTTCTACTTGAAACTTTGTTCAAAATCCTCACTGCGTCCTTGTCAGCTGATGATTTTGCACCAAAATCCTCAAATCCTCAGAAATGATTTTTTATATTGTTACACAGTAACTGAACCCCACTTCCCACGATCAGATAAGCACGATCTCCACCGCTTTAAACGGTACCTACATGTGTCCTGCAGAGACGAAAGGGCAGGGGCAGTTCGGTTCGAAAGAATCGGCCGGATAGTTTTCATCTGAGCTATAAATATGTCCTTACCCCCTCCGGTCAAAACTCTTCGTTCTCTCTCGACCTCCACTCCGCTACAGCAAAGACCAAGCACCACCGCTAGAAGTTTCGTCGCCGGCGAGGAACAACTTCACTGCCTCGACCTCTCCGTCGCCGAAATCACGCCGGAAACGGAACTTCTTCGTCCGCCGCCGCCGTAGCCGTCTTGTGCCGACAAGTTAGGGCGCAGTGGACTCGCACAGAAAAGCATCTACTGCTACTTCTTCTGTTCTTCGTCTGTGCTATATAGGGTAAATAAAATCCTATTTTTACCGTCCCTTTCAATCAACTATTTTACCATAGATTCATGGAATCTGTTTTTCCTCAGTATCTATCAGTCTCCATTCCTTAAACACTGCTTATTCCTCAAACTGTTGATGAATTTCACTAAGCAACTAAAAGTCTTCACGAGATTCCTCAATTGTGCGAATTTTCGAATCTGTACAACTCTGGAACCCAAGATCAGAGTGCTTAGAAAAATTCCTCAACCCACTGCTCAAATTCCTCAACTTTAAAATTTTCAATTTCTTCAAATCTGAGAACGCATATGACCTCTCCAAATTCCTCGCAACTATACTCTGTTCATAGGTACAAAAATGTCAGCTGATGAATCTCTAGGTTCTCATCAACTTAACTCATTTGCAGCGTTTTCTTGAAGAAAATCTGTGAGTGTCATCAGAATCCTCAAGAGTTTAATTTCCTCAGCAAAACCTCAGCTGAAGAAAATGGAAGATGACAGGAAGCAGAAGGGTGGCAAGAAGCTCGAACATAACACTGCCATTGATATCCCTGAGGATATATACTTGGACTATTGCACACAAGATGAGGAGGAATCAATGCCGAAGAGGAAAATCAGGCTCCAAAAGATAGAATGCAGGTGGGCTAAGGAGTGGATGGAATACCGATTCGTCACTCCAAAGCACGCGAAGAAAATCGCTCTTAAGCCACATGGCAAGAGGCTCCTCTTGAGGATCATCAGAATGCCCATCCTTCAAGCCTCAAGACGATTGATCATTATCTTGAGGAAAAGACCAAAGATTTGTCAAAGCTTCAAAAGCAAGCAGAAGCCGCTGTGAGGAAATTCAATGAAGAATCTGCTGCTGCTACTGCCGCAGCCACCTCCTCACCTGTTGAAACTTCTGGCACGGCCATTCCTAAAGTGAAGCATGTGCCACAGAAATCAAAGGCTTCAAAGCCTCAAGAGAAATCGCTTCAGATGGCTGCGCCTGTGTCTGCGTGAAAACCCTCAGCAACAACACAGGCTTCAAAGCCTGAACACAAGCAGATTGTGAAGCAACTGCCTACTGTCTCTAGCTCCTCTGTTCCATCTTCCACGAGCTCAGAGACTGTAAGTGCAGCTAGTGCCCCTTAGTGATTTTGGTTGTTTGAAGACTTATAGGTTAAGTATCTAATATGTTCATGAGTGTACACGGGATCTCTAAATCGCTGAGGAGTTTGAAATATTCGATGAATATGGACCCCTAAAAATGTATATCTTCGGTTGAAGAAATTGGTCTGAAGCTGAAGATTTGAATCGCGAAGAACTTGCGATGAAATTGATATTCCTCATGAAGATATTGAAATTGAGGAATTCGGTGTGTCCTGAAGAAAATCATTCTGAAGAGTTTGAAGCATGAAGATTTACTCTTTGTGTTTTATTTTCTTCACACTTGAGTAATAGGAACACCGTACTGTTAAAGGGGGTCGAGGTAACACATGGGAATGAATTTCCTCATGATGCTCAGCCCAAGGCTAATCCTACCAAAAGCCTCAAGTGAGGAATATGAGTGACATGAGGACTCTCACAGTTGAGGGTCCGAACCGTTTTGATAGCCACGCCACATCATTGGTCTTATCCACACCAACAGTCATATGAGTTAAGGGCATTAATGTCAAATCATGTCGGGATGCTCCCAGGTTATAAATAGCCGCCCCCACAACCATTAGCTGGTTGGCTGCTCCGTTAGACACTGACACTTGTCATAAGACCAACCCAAATTCTTCAGAGTCTTCGAGAGTAATTCATCAGTGAGGAAATACCCCCAAACCGAAAACCAAGTGATTGAGCATCACTGAAGAAGTTGTTCCTGTGTGGGACTGAAGCCTTTTACCTTTGAGGACTGTGCATCCTCGAGACGGTTAGGCGTCATGGTCTAGAGCAATCCAGCAGTCAATTGTGGATCGCCGGGTGAACAAAGTTTTGAGGGTTTGGAAGTCTGCCCTGAAGACTTACCACGAGTGTTGGGCGAGTACTGTGTGTTCTTAGCCCAAGGAGAATACGGTAGGGACTGTGTGTCCCAGGACTGTGTGTCTTTTGGTTTCAATACCAAGCCGCTCCAAACCAGATGTACAACTGTCACAGCAGTTGGAACTGGGTCATCAACTACTGTCTTCGCTATGAAACGGGTTCTAATTCCTCAACACTTTATATTCCTCAGATTATGTGTTGATGATTTTCACTGTCACTGTTTGAAGAATTTGCTGAAGACTTTCTCTGAAATTCCTCAACCCCAAATTCTTCACACAAGTTAATCCACATCTGTTTTCTGCGTGCCTGCTTACTGTGCAATCTGTTTTCACATTCCTCATACCAAAAAACTGTTGCAGTAAACTTTGCACTCCTGATCCTTTACTATTTACGCTGTAAGTTAAGTCATCAGTGAGGAATTTCCTCAGTGATGAAATTCTAAAAATCTCCTATTCACCCCCCTCTAGTCGATATAACGCACTTTCAATTGGTATCAGAGCAAGGTACTCCCTTGTTCTGTGTGATTTTGGTTTAACCACCTGCAGTTTTAGTTATGTCGACTGCAGGCATGATTAAGGTTACTACAGCATGTCCTACTTTCGAAGGAAAGAACTTTCCCTTTTGAAAGACCAAGATGCAGATGCATCTACAAGATATTGACAATGATCTCTCATATATTGTGGAACATGGTGTCCCCATCATCTCTGCTAGTATCTCTGCTGCTGATGTGAAGAAATTCAAGCAACTTGATTCTCAAGCGAAGAATATCATCTGTGGCCATCTGAGTCCAGGCCAGTTTGGAAGAGTGAGTTCTTTGGGCTCAGCGACACTTATCTCGGAGAGACTGTGCAAAGTAAATGAAGGATATCAACCCAGTGTGATTCCCGTGTTGATGTTCTTCGCAATCTCTTCAATCGCTTCAAGAGGCTTGACAATGAAAGTTGCCAAGATACTTTTGATCGCCTCACTGACATATCAAATGAACTGCAAGCACTCGGAGCTCGAGACATTACTGATCACGAAGTTGTGAAGAAACTGCTAAGATCTTTGGATTCTTCATTTGATACTTTAGTTCTGATGATTCAAGAAAGACCAGACTACAAGATGCTTGATCCAGTTGATATACTCGAAAGACTCAATACTCCTGAATTCCAGCAGGAAGGAAAGAAAGATCAATATGGACCAAGCTATTCTGGACCACGTGCACTGAAGGCTAGAGCAATTTCCTCATTTGATGAAGAAGACTCGGATGATAGCATTGGTGATCCTGAAGAATTTGGACAGGAGCTTGCAATGCTCGTGAGGAAATTCGAGAGGTTTACACGACGTGGCCAATTCGGTAAATCTTCAAGAAGAGATATGAGGAAATCAGAATCTTCATCTGAGGAATACAAGAAAAGAACCTGCCACAAATCCAAGAAATCAGGTCACTACATTACTGATTGTCCCTGTTGGGGAAAGGAATCAAAGAAGAAGAAATACAAGGATGACAGTTTTGATGACTCGAAGAAGAAGAAGAAATCTTCAAAATCCTCATCTTCAAAGCCCTCATCGCACAAAAGACTAGTTTCAGAAAGGCTCGGGCACTTATTGGCAAGGAAATGGATTCTGAGGTAGAATCAGAGGAATGTGATGAAGAGGAGGGTTCTGATGAAGGCTCGGAATCCGGACAGGCCAGTCTTGCACTTGCAACCACTTTCGTCAACAAGTCAATCTTCAACCTTGAAGAAGATCATAACTCCATCCACACTGATGACTATGCTGATGACTTCGCTCCAACCTATTGCTTCATGGCAAAAGGTTCAAAGGTACCGAATGATGCTTCCTCCTCTGATTCAAGTGACTGTGAACCTGATGATTACAAAAAACCCAGTTACAGTAAACTTGCTATCATTACCACTAAACAACAACCTGCCCTGGAAAAGCTTCAGAAACTGCTAGATAGAAGCGATGATCTGTTGAATGATGAAATGAATCTTACTCAAATCCTCACTGATGACATGAAAAGCCTTTAGTCTAAATTTGATAATCTTCAAGATCATCATGTTACACTCCTCACTGATCATGAGAAACTTTCCTATGAATTTCTTCAAAGCAAGCATGATCTAGAGAAGTTGAGGATTTCTCATGATGATCTTCGAATGGAAAATGATTCATTACTAGCTCAACAGATCAGCGCTGCTCAAGCTGAATTCATTCCTCCATGTCTTAAATGCATTGAACGTGAGACTGCTAATTCTTCACCAGAATCATCAAATGCTTCAATTGCTACAAATTCTTCAACTGCTCCTGTAGTGTCAAATTACTCACTTGAGGAAAACACAAATGTTAGATGATGATTTTGTAACAAAAATCCTCAAATCTTGAAAAATATTTTTTTTAATGAACAGTAACTGAACCCCACTTTCCTCGTTCAGATCTCCACAATCTCCACCGCTTTGCTCGTAAGCTACACGTGTCCTGCGGAGATGTAGAGGCAGGGGCTATTTGGTCCGATTTCCTCGCGCCAACAGTAACTGCCTGGCTATAAATATGTCCCCATCCCCCTCGATAAACACTTCTTCGCTCCATTGCTCTCCTGCTATAGAAAGCTCCAAACCCTAGCGCCACCGCGGGAAGTCTCGACGCCGGTGAAGAAAAGCTTCACTGCCTCGACTTTTCCGTCGCCGAAACCACGCCGGAGTCGGACCATCCTCGTCCGCCGCCGCCGTAGACGTCCTCTGCTGCCGGGTTAGGGCGCATTGGACACGCACTGAATGAGATTCTCCTGCTACTCTTCTCTGTTCTTCGTGCGCGCCATCTAGGGTAAATAAAAACCCTATTTTTACAGCAAGTTTGATCTACTATTTTACCTCTGAGATGTGAAATCTGTTTTTTCTCAAGAATCCATCCGTTACTTTTCCTCAAACACTGCCTATCACCAAACTATTGATGAACTTCACTAAGCATCTAAGATTTTCACGAGATTCCTCAGTTGTGCGAATTTTTGGATCTGTACAACTCTGGAACCCAAGAACAGTATGCTTAGGCAAATTCCTCAACCACTGGTCAAATTCCTCAACTGTCAAAAAATTTCATTTTCTCGTTTCTCATGAAATTTCATTTTTGGATCTGTACAACTCTGGAACCCAAGAACGCATGTGACCTCTCCAAATTCCTCGCAACTATACTCTGTTCACAGGTACAGACGTGTCAGCTGATGAATCTCTCGTTTCTCATGAAATTAACTCATTTGCAGCGTTTCTTGAAGAAAATCTTCAAGTCTCATCAGAATCCTCAAGAGTTCAATCTCATCAGCAAAATCCTCAGCTGAAGAAAATGGACGATGACACGAAGCAAAAGGGAGGCAAGAAACTTGAGCAGAATACTGCCGCAGATATCCCTGAGGATATATACATGGATTACTACACTCCTGATGAAAATGAAACTATGCCCAAGAGAAAGATTCGGCTTCAGAAGATAGAACACCGATGGGCTAAGGAGTGGAAGGAGTACAGATTCGTCACTTCCAAATATGCGAAGAAATTTGCTCTAAAGCCTCCGGGTAAACGGGATCCACTTGATGATTATCAACAAGTAGATCCCTCAAGCCTCAAAACACTTGATGATTCTTATGAAAAGGAAAAACACTTGGCAAAGCTCAAGAAGCAGGCAGAGGCTGTTGTGAGGAAATTCAGTGAATCATCTGCTGCTGCATCAACTGCAGCTACTTCCTCTACTGCTGAGACCTCTGGCACGTCCATTCCTCAACAAAAGTCTGTGCCACCAAAACCAAAGGCTTCAAAGCCTCAAGAGAAACCATCTCCAGCATCAGCTCCAAAACCATCAGCACCAAAACCCTCAGCATCAAAATCCTCAGCACCACCACAGGCTTCAAAACCTAAACAGAAGCCGGTAGTTAAGCCACTGCCCCTACCTCCGGCTCCTCACTCCCAGCTGCAACAAGCTCAGAGACTAAGTCTTCACCAAATCCTCTAAAGACTAAGGTGACTGCTGGGAGAGGAACAAGACCCGGCCCAAGAAAAATCATCATGGTCCCTTCTGCATCAGAGGGTAGTGATGAATTTGATGACGAAACTCTGCAAGCTATGATCAGAAACAAGCAAGAGAGGGTAGCTCAAGCTTCTGGCAGCTCCATTCCTCTGGCCATGGACCCAAAAGTCCTCCTCGACTACATCAATATCTGGCATGAGGACCCCAACTCTCCACTTGATGATTTGAAACTTCCCCCAGGCATCAGCCACATGGTGGCCACATTCATCAACGAGGCCAAGTGGAAGGAGCAGCAAGCTAAACATGCCAAGGTGGCTAAGCTTAAGAAGGAGAAATTCCTTAAGCAGAATCTCCTCAACCTGACGCCTGATGACCTTGTGTCAACATAGGTAGAGTTGAAGACTTTGACAGATAAGTACTCCAAGCTTTCTGACTGTCAAAGTCTCAAAAGCAGTTTCATCAAACTTGCTACTCACGCTGTTAATGACTACAACAAGAAAGCTGCCCCTCTAGTACAAACTCCGCAGCCTTTGATTGAAGAACCAGCTGATGAAACTACTCAAGCTAAGGAAATCCCTCAAGACAGCCATGTGGATGAACCGGCAATTGAGGAAATCACCACTGAAAATCCAGCTGATGAATCTGCTACAGCTGGTAAGACAGACCCTGCTCCAGTTGCTGCTTCAAAGCCAGCTGATGACTCTGCTCCAGCTGGTTCCTCAAAGCCAGCTAATGAATCTGCTGAGAAAACACCTTCACCAAAAGCTTCAAAGGTGAAGAAGATAACTCCGTCTGCATCAGACGTGAAAAAGACATGGGATGCTGAAAAAGAAGCCAAGAAGAGAAAGGCCTCTTCAGCAGAAGAACACACTGAGGCCAAGTGCCTCAAAGCACTTAAAGAAAATGCTCCACTTGATCCTGTGCCACTTAAGAGTGCTCCATCTTATTAAATGGTTACCTTCGCAAACGAAGACTAGGAGCAAGGGCCAGATGAGGAAATGAAGGATGCTGAATCTGAGGAACATACTGATGAAGAAATTCGAATTGACGACAATCCTCAGCCTTCCATTCCTCATGTAGAAACTGCACAAGGATCAGCTGCACCAGCTGATGAATCTGGCTCCATCACCAAGCAAGCTGAGGAAGAACAAAGTGAAAATCCTCAAGCTGATGAAAGTCAGAATCCTGAGCAAAATCCTCAACGTGAGGATCAGGCTGACCCAACTCCTCCTCCTGAGCAAGATCCTCAAACTGAGGCTCAGGATGAACCCATTCCTCCTCCAGAGCAAAACCCTCAACAAGATGCTCCAGTTGACGACATTCCTCGGCCTGAAGCTCAGCCAGATCCCATTCCTCAGCCTGAAGCACAACAAGAGCATGCTCCTCAGCCTGAAGCTCAAGCAGATGAAATTCCTCACCCTGAGGACCATGCTGAGGAAAATGCACCTGACCAAGACAATGCCTTCGTCGTCCTTAACCGAGAGTCTGCAATTGTTGTCTCCCATCACGTCCAACAGCCAAACCTTCAGCCCATGCAGCGTCAGCCGTTCTCAAAGCGGCCAAAGTTTCAAAAGGAGTCCTTCTTTGAAGAACGCATGTTCTTCATCAGAGAAAATGCCTATGACAAGCCTCAAATCAGGCATCTGAAGTTTTGGACGAGGACACAACTCAATTACTATGCCTCTGTGCTGTGTGGAAGAAACAAGATTTTCCAGCACATGCATGTTCCTCATGTTGAGCTTGAAGAAGTACCATGCCTGGCTCCAGTCCTCAACGTCCTTCATGAAGCTGGACTCCTCCCAATGTGCTCAGATATCTGTGATTGGAACAGTGAGCTTATTCTTCAATTTTATGCCACTCTTCACATATCTGGAGATCCCGCAGACATCAACACCTGGGTGTTTGACTGGATGACGCAAACAACACACTACAAGGCTCGTGCCATTGAGCTACTGCGTGAACTACCTGTATCAATTCCCTCAGAGCAGGCCGTGAAGATTTATGATGAACGTGAGCTGCCTAACAAGATGATGGAAGTCCTCATGAAGCCTTTGGCTAATGGGAAACCACCAAGAACGACTTTCCTCATCCATGAGCTCAAATATGAACCAAGGACAGTTTACAGAATCCTCTGCAGCGTTCTTGCGCCGATCAAGGGCCATGATGATGAAGAAGATGTCGTAGGCATCATGAAGAATATCCTCTTCAACATCATCCATGGTATTCCTATCAACATCCATTATTTCTTCTTGAGGACTTTGGCCGACAATGCAATGTGTCCATTTGACCACAAGATATATGCTCCATGGACCATGAGATTCATCAGAACAAGGTCAGGCATCAACTATCACGCTGATTTCAACAACCATGTTGGTTATATGCCTCCTATCAGGGTCAACAAGAAGACTTTTGAGCCTGTTGAAGGAAAAGGCAAGTCTGTCATTGATGAAGGCCGTAGGCCCCTTGATGGCCAGTTCAGAGAGCCCGAAGCATATTCTTCATGGGATGATACTGAGACTCATCCTCCAAGTCCCGTTGCTCCTCGTGTGCTGAATACCAGAGAGCTTCTTCTCAGTATTCACCAGAAGGTGGATCGAAATCACAAGTGGGTCAAATGCTAGTTCGGCGCCATTGTGAAAACCCTCAATGAAACGCAGAATGATGTGAAGCTTAACCATCATTATCTTCATGAGGTTTTTGATCGCACCTGGGCTACACTTGCTCATCTGAAGACTCCGGCAGAACTTGAAGAGTTGGAGTTTGAGCGAGACTTTGACTGGTCGTGGCCACCAAAGAAGAAATTCAGGCCAATTCCAGTTCCAGACCTTGAGGACAGTTCTTTTTCTTCATTCCGCACTGCTGAATCTGATGAAGAACAACAAGACACTGCCAACGGTCCAAGGAAGAAGACTGCTCCCAAGAATCCTCACGCGTCTTCATCAACTGCCAAGGAGTGAAAGTCTTCACGGGCGTTAGTCCTCAGTTTGTCCCTTTTTGTCACTTGATGACAAAGTGGGGGAAACTTGAGAGTTAGTCTTCACGCGGGATATTTTGGGGCTTATGAACTATATTTAAGTTACAAACTCTTGGCTCTTCTGAAGTGTTTATGTAATGAGTTGTAACTTAAGCCCGATGGTACTCTCACGCTTTTGAACGTTTTTCTTCGCATGCTTATTCCTCAAAATTTTAATGCACGCATGCTGGAATTCGTCAGATACCATTTGTCATCATGCATCCTCAATTTCTTCATACTATATGTCGTATGCATGCATGATTTACAAGACTCAGGGGGAGATCTCCATGATATAAATCATCAATCTGCATTTGCTGTGAAAAGCAAAATCCTCAAGATATGCACATCTTCAGGGGGAGTCTCTCCGAATCTTGATTTCAAATTCCCAAAACGAGTATTTACACTTCATATTTTTATCCTTGTTGAAGACTTAACCTAATTGTCATCAACCACAAAAAAGGGGGAGATTGTAAGTGCATCTAGTGCCCCTTAGTGATTTTGGTGGTTTGAAGACTTATAAGTTAAGTATCTAATGTGTTCATGAGTGTACACAGGATCTATAAGTCGCTAAGGAGTTTGAAATATTCGATGAATATCGACCCCTAAAAATGTATATCTTTGGTTGAAGAAATTGGTCTGAAGCTGAAGATTTGAATCGCAAACAACTTGCGATGAAATTGATATTCCTCATGAAGATATTGAAATTGAGGAATTCGGTGTGTCCTGAAGAAAATCATTCTGAAGACTTTGAAGCATGAAGATTTTCTCTTTCTGTTTTATTTTCTTCACACTTGAGTAATAGGAACAAGGTACTATTAAAGGGGGTCGAGGTAACACATTGGAATGAATTTCCTCATGATGCTCATCCCAAGCCTAATCCTACCAAAAGCCTCAAGTGAGGAATATGAGTGACATGAGGACTCTCACAGTTGAGAGACCCGACCATTTCGATAGCCACGCCATATCATTGGTCTTATCCACAACAACGGTCATATTAATTAAGGGCATTAATGTCAAATCATGTCGGCATGCTCCCAGGCTATAAATAGCCGCCCCCACAACCATTAGTTGGTTGGCTGCTCTGTTAGAATCTGATACTTTTCATAAGAGCAACCCAAATTCCTCAGAGTCTTCTACAGTAATTCATCAGTGAGGAAATACCCCAAACACCAAACCAGAAACCGAAAACCAAGTGATTGAGGATCAATGAAGAAGTTGTTCATGTGTGGGACTGAAGCCTTTTACCTTTGAGGACTGTGTATCCTCCAGACGGTTAGGCGTCATGGTCTAGAGCAATCCAGCAGTCAATTGTGGATCGTCGGGTGACCAAGTTTGTGAGGGTTTGGAAGTTTGCCCTGAAGACTTACCACGAGTGTTGGGCGAGGACTGTGTGTTCTTACCCCGAGGAGAATACGGTAGGGACTGTGTGTCTTTTAGTTTCAATACCAAGCTGCTCCAAACCAGATGTACAATTGTCACAACAGTTGGAACTGGGTCATCAACTACTATCTTCGCTCTGAAACGGGTTCTAATTCCTCAAATCTTTATATTCCTCAAATTATGTGTTGATGATTTTCACTGTCACTGTTTGAAGAATTTGCTGAAGACTTTCTCTGAAATTCCTCAACCCTAAATTTTCACACAAGTTAATCCTCATCTGTTTTCTGCGTGCCTGCTTACTGTGCAATCTGTTTTCACATTCCTCATACTGAAAAACTGCTGTAGTGAAACTTTGCACTCCTGATCCTTTATTGTTTCCGCTGTAAGTTAAGTCGTCGGTGAGGAATTTCCTCGAAAGGAATTTCCTCAGTGATGAAATTCTAAAAATCTCCTATTCACCCCCCTCTAGTCGATATAACGCACTTTCAGAGACAAAGTCTTCACCAACACCGTTGAAGACTAAGATAACTGCTGGAAGAGGAACCAGATCCAGCCCAAGCAAAGTCATGAGTGTCCCTTCTGCATCAGAAGGAAGTGATGAATATGATGCTCAGACACTGCAAGCAATCATCAGAAACAAGCAGGAGCGGGTCGCGCCAGCTTCAGGCAGCGCCATTCCTCTCGCCACGGACCTAAAAGTCCTGTTGCACTAGATCAATATTTGGTATGATGACCCTAACACACCCATTGATGACTTGAAGCTTCCCCCGGGCATCAGCCATATGGTGGCCACATTCATCAACGAGGCCAATTGGAAGGAGACGCAAGCCAAACAAGCAAAGGCTGCAAAGCTGAAGAAGGAGAAATTACTCAGACAAAATCTCCTCAGCCTAACGCCTGATGCTCTTGTGTCAACCCAGGCAGAACTGAAGACTTTGATAGATAAGTATACCAAGCTATCTGATCGTCAAAGTCTTAAGAACAATTTCATCAAGTTTGCAACCAGCGCAGTTGATGATTACAACAAAAAGGCTGCCCCTCCAGCAAAACCACAGCAGACTGAGGTAGAGGAAGAACAAGCAACCCCTGCCGAGGAAATGCCTCAAGAAAGTCGTGCTGATGCACCGGCTATTGAGGAAATAGCTAAGGATATTCCAGCTGATGCATCTAAGCCAGCTGATGAATCTGCTCCAGCTGAAGAAAATGCTTTAGCTGAGGAAACTGCCAGGACGGATACGGCTCCGCCTCCTGAAGAGAAAATGCCTTCACCAAAATCCTCAAAGGTGAAGAAAATGACTCCGTCTGCATCAGACGTGGAGAAAACCAGGGCTGCAGAAAAAGAAGCTAAGAAAAGAAAAGCTTCTTCAACACCAGAAGGAACTGAGGCCAAGCGCCTCAAATCTCTTGATGAAAATGCTCCTTTGGATGTTGTGCCTCTCAAGATTGCTCCATCCTACGCTATGATTCCCTTTGAGAGCAAAGATAAGGAGCATATGTCTGTTGAGGAAATGAAGACTGTTGAGTCTGAGGAACACACATATGAGGAAATTCAAATTTATGATAGTCCTGAGACATTCATTCCTCGTGAAGAAACAGCTCAAGGATCAGCATCAACAACTGATGAATTTGGCTCCTCCTCCAAGCAAATTCCTCAAGCTGAGGAAAACCAAGGATAAGATCCTCAGCCCAAGGAAAATCCAAATCCTAAGCAAAATCCTCAACCTGAGGTTCAGGCTGAAGAAATTCCTCATCCTGAGCAAAACCCTCAACCTGAGGCACAGGCTGATGAAATTCCTCATCCCGAGGAACATGTTGAAGAAAATGCTCATGTGCCAAATACAGAAACTGCTATTGTGGTTGTCAATCCGGAGACTGCCATGATCGTCTCTCCTCAAGGGAAGGAGCAAAATCTTCAGCCTATGCAGCATCAGTCCTTCTCCAAGAGGCCAAAGTTTCAGAAGGAAGCGTTCTATGAAGAACGCATGTACATGTTGAAGAAAATGCTCATGTGCCAAATACAGAAACTGCTATTGTGGTTGTCAATCCGGAGACTGCCATGATCGTCTCTCCTCAAGGGAAGGAGCAAAATCTTCAGCCTATGCAGCATCAGTCCTTCTCCAAGAGGCCAAAGTTTCAGAAGGAATCATTCTATGAAGAACGCATGTATTTCATCAGAGATAATCCTTATGAAAAGCCTCGCATTAGGCACATGAAGTGTTGGACAAGGACTCAGCTCAACTATTATGCATATGTGCTTTGTGGAAGAAACAAAATATTTCAGCACAGGCATATTGCTCATGTTGAGCTTGAAGAAATTCCTTGCTTCGCTCCGCTCCTCAATGTTCTTCGTGAAGCAGGAGTGCTGCCACTTTGCACTGATATATGTGATTGGAACAGCGACATCATTCTTCAATTCTATGCAACTTTACACATCTGTGGAGATCCAATAGATATCAACACTTGGGTGCTGGATTGGATGACGCAGCACACACACTTCAAGGCCCGTGCAAATGAGCTGCTGCGAGTACTTCCTGTTTCAATTCCTTCAAAACATGTCGTGAAGATGTACGATGAATGAGAGCTGCCAAATAAGTTGATGGAAGTCCTCATGAATTCTTCGGCCAAGGATCAACCACCAAGGAAGACTTTCCTGGTCCAAGATCTGAAGTATGAAACCAGGACTGTCTATAGGATTCTGTGCAGTGTTCTTGCGCCAATCAAGGGCCATGATGATGAAGAAGATGTTGTAGGCATCATGAAAAATATCCTCTTCAACATCATACATGTCATCCCCATAAACCTTCATGATTTCTTCTTGAGGACTCTGGCTGACAATGCTATGTCACCTTTTGACCTGAAGATTTATGCTCCATGGATCATGAGATTCATCAGACGTAGGTCAGGCATCAACTATCATGCTCATTTCAATAATCACCTTGGATATATGCCTCCAATCAGAGTCAACAAGAAGACTTTTGAGCCAGTTGAAGGAAAAGGCAAGTGTGTGATCGATGAAGGTAGTCGGCCACTTGATGGCCAGTTTCGTGAACCAATCTACATGGGATGATACTGAAACACAGCCGCCCAGCCCAGTTGCCCCAAGGGTGATGAATAACAGAGAGCTACTCCTTAGTCTTCATCAAAAGGTCAATCGCAATCACAAATGGGTCAAACGCCAATTCGGCACCATTGTGAAAACCCTCAATGAGACCCAGAATGAAGTGAAGATTAATCATGACTATCTTCATGAGGTTTTTGATCGCACCTGGGCCAAACTAGCTCATTTGAAGACTCCAGCAGAACTTGAAGAATTGGAGTTCACACGGGACTTTGACTATTCATGGCCACCAAAGAAGAAATTCAATCCAATTCCAGTTCCAAACCTTGAGGACAGTTCCTTTTCTTCATTCCGCACTGCAGAAACTGATGAAGACCAAGAAGACACTGCCACTAGTCCAAGGAGGAAGCCCGCACCCAAGAATCCTCACGTGTCTTCCTCAACTGCCAAGAAGTGAAAGTCTTCACAGGACATTAGTCCTCAGCTTTGTCCCTTTTCATCACTTGATGACAAAGGGGGAGAAATCTGAGTGTTAGTCTTCACGCGGGATATATTTTGGGGGCTTATGAACTTTATTAAGTTACAAACTCTTGGTTCTTCTGAAGTGTTTTATGTAATGAGTTGTAACTTAAGCCCGATGGTACTCTGACGCTTTTAAATGTTTTTCTTCGCATGCTTATTCCTCAAACTGTTAATGCACGCATGCTGAAATTCGTCGGATACCATTTGTCATCATGCATTCTCAAATTCTTCATATTATATGTCATATGTATGCATGATTTACAAGACTCAGGGGGAGATCTCCATGATAAAAATCTTCAATGTGCATTTGCTGTGAAAAGTAAAATCCTCAAGATGTGCACATCTTCAGGGGGAGTCGCTCTAAATCTTGATTTCAAATTCCTCAAAAGAGTATTTACACTTCATATTGTTATCCCAGTTGAAGACTTAACCTAATTGAAATCAACCACCAAAAAGGGGGAGATTGTAAGTGCATCTAGTGCCCCTTAGTGCTGTTGGTGGTTTGAAGACTTATAGGTTAAGTATCTAATGTGTTAGTGAGTGTACACAGGATCTATAAGTCTCTGAGGAGTTTGAAATATTCGAGAATATCGACCCCTAAAAATCTATATCTTCGGCTGAAGAAATTGGTCTTCTCTTAAAGAATTGAATCGCGAAGAAATTGCGATGAAATTGATATTCCTCATGAAGATATTGAAGATGAGGAATTCGGTGTGTCCTGAAGAAAATCAATCTGAAGACTTTGAAGCATGAAGAATTATTATTTCTGTTTTTATTTTCTTCACTCTTGAGTCATAGGAACACCGTACGGTTAAAGGGGGTCGAGGTAACACTTTGGAATGAATTTCCTCATGATGCTCAACCCAAGCCTAATCCTACCAAAAGCTTGAAGTGAGGAATATGAGTGACATAGGGACTCTCACAGTTGAGGGCCCCGACCGTTGCCGCAATTCATGCCACATCACCAATCTTATCCACACCAACGGTCATATTATTTAAGGGCACTAATGTCAAATCATGTTGGGATGCTTCGAGGCTATAAATAGCCGCCCCCCACAACCATTAGCTGGTTGGCTGCTCCGTTAGAAACTAACACTTGTCATAAGAGCAACCCAAATTCCTGAGACTCTTCGACAGTAAATCATCAGTGAGGAAATACCCCAAACACCAAACCACTAACCAAAAACCAAGTGATTGAGCATCACTAAAGAAGTTGTTCCTATGTGGGACTGAAGCCTTTTACCTTTGAGGACTGTGCATCCTCCAGGCGGTTAGGCGTCATGGTCTAGAGCAATCTAGCAGTCAATTTTGGATCGTCGGGTGACCAAGTTTATGAGGGTTTGGAAGTCTGCCCTAAAGACTTACCACGAGTGTGGGGCGAGGACTGTGTGTCCATAGCTCAAGGAGAATACGGTAGGGACTGTGTGTCTCGGGACTGTGTGTCTTTTGGTTTCAATACCAAGGAGCTCCAAACCAGACGTACAACTATCACAGAAGTTGGAACTGGGTCATCAACCAATGTCTTCACTGTGATACAGGTTCTATTTCTTCAACTCTTTCAATTCCTCAATATTGTATGTTGAAGATTTTCATTGTCACTGTTTCAAGAATTTGCTGAAGATTTTCTCTGAAATTCCTCAACCCCAATTTCTTCACGCGAGTTAATCCTCACCTGCTTTCTCTGAGCCTGCGTACTGTGCAAACTGCTTTTCATATTCCTCATCTTGAAAACTGTTGTTGTGATACTTTGCACCCCTGATCCTTTGCTATTTCCACTGCAAGTTAGTCATCACTGAGGAATTTCTTCAAAAGGAATTTCCTCAGTGATGAAATTCTAAAAATCTCCCATTCACCCCCTCTAGTTGATATAACGCACTTTGAGTCCCGCAGAGTGGCTTGCATCCTTGGTGCTGCCCAAGCTCTTCCCTCCAACTGCCAGTTCTAGCAGTTCTCTTATGAGGTGAACGCGGCCCTCCCAGCATTCGGCTCCACCAACCACCTCAATTGGTCAGAGCTCCCCATCTCCTTTGACGCCAGCAACCACCCCAATTCCATGAAGGTCGTGGGCATCTCCCCCTGCTGTGTAATCCCACTATCAGCAATGTGGACGTCACCAAGACATTCATCAATGGCGGGGCAGGCTCAATGTGCTCTTTGAGGAGACCTTCGATGCGCTTTAAGTTGTAGGATCCAAAGTATGTCTAGAGGGGGGTTATTAGACAACTTCACAAAATAAAAACTTAGCTTTTCCAAATTTTAGTTGTGGGCAAGTTTTAGCAATTGTTGCTAGTCAAGCATACCTTACACATGCAAGGCTAAGAGTATAGCAGCGGAAAGTAATTACATGCACATGTAAATAGAGGGTAGGGATAGGAAGATCACATGCAAAGGTTGACACATCAACTTTTGGAGTGGTTCCGATAGGTGGTGCTATCGTATGTTCATGTTGATAGACACTTCAACCCATGAAGGGTAATAGACGCACGACTCCATGGAGGGTTCAACCCACAAAGGGTCCACGGAGAAGCAACCTTGTCTATTCCATCATGGCTTATGTCCACGAAGGACTAGCCTCACTTGGGGTAGATCTTCACAAAGTAGGCAATCTCCTTGCCCTTACAAACTTCTTAGTTCAACTCCACAACACGAAGTAGGAGGCTCCCAAGCGACACCTAACTAATCTAGGAGGCACCACCCTCCAAAATGTAATAGATGCGGTAGTACGATGAACTCATTGCTCTTGTGCTTCAAAAGATAGTCTCCTCAACACTCAATCACTCTCTCTCAGATTTGGCATGGGTAGAAGAGATTGCTAGGGTGGAAAGAAACTTAGGAGGCTTGAGATCATGTTTTAAATGTATGGACTAGAATATCTTCATCTCAACACATGAGTAGGTGGCTCTCTATCGAAAAAATGGATATGGCAAGTGTATGTGTGTTCTAAGTGCTTCCTCTTTGAATGAGAGGTGGTGGATGGGTATATATATGCATCTCCAAAAATCCAATCGTTACAACATTATTGCCCAACTCCATGAAACCATCGAGTTGCACAACATGTGGCAGCTTTTGTATTCTCGATGAGACCGATATAGGAATCTTGGTTGTACCGATAAGGGTGGCCTAGAGCAGTTTCGAGATCTCGGTGAGTCCGATTCCAAAACTCAAAATTTTCAAAACATGAAAACGACATACAGAAACTTGGTCACTGATTTTGGTGGCACTGAAAGGAATGTTGGTTGTACCAAGACTCTAGGATTTGGCAAAGGTTATGTCTGGTGGAAAATCGGTATAGTCGAATGGAAATAATTGGAGGCATCGACTTTGATGTTTAGGATTTGGAAAAATATTTTTGTGGGAGAATGGATGAGTATTTTTGGTGGCTATCTCTAAGCACTTGAGCAACCAATTCATCATAGATAGCTCACCCCCTTTTAATAGTATTGGTTGTCTTGACTCAAATGTGATTTCTCGCAAATATAAAATGTAGAGTCTTGTAGCTTGAAGCTTGGCCAAGCATATTCCTTTCCTTGTATCCTGGGGTTCTCCTCACAATCCTTAGCCAATGTATCTTTGAACTTTTCTCAAATATACTTAGATAAGAGCATTAGTTTAATGACACATATGTTGTTATCAATTACTAAAACCACCTTAGGGAGAAGTTGTGCTTTTAATCTCCCCCTTTTTGGTAATTTATGACAACATATAGATCAAAGCTTCAACAAAAGATATAATCAGTGATTAGCGTCGTCACTTTGTGAAGTATGTGAAAAGCAAGAGCTCCCCCTAAATTTGTGCATTATTTTAGATTTGCATTAGAATGCAAATGCATAGTCGATTAGGATCATGGGTTACTCTTCCAGGTCACATACATATTTGTGGTGCGCATACAAAATATGAGTGAATAGTAATGCACATTACACCAAACAATGTGAATGATCAACATGTAGATATATCAAAGGTATGACATAAGAGCGGCATCACCAGTCAAAGCGTGTGATCAAATAGGATAAAGATTAAGACATCTAAAAGAGAGCAAGAAAAAATAACACACTCTCTCTCTTGAAGCCCTAATGATCTATACACGTCTCCCCCTCTCGCAACAAGTTGCAAAAAAGTTCAAAGGTCTAGAACTAAGCGTCACTCTAGGCTCGATCTCCTCCGATAGTTGTTGATGGAGTCGATAGGGGAGCGTCGGCGAAGGCATCAACAAATGTCCTCCGAGGTTGTGGTGTAGACATAGGAGGTGCAGAAGCTAGTGGAGTTGAAGCTTGGGCTAACATAGATGGTCTAGACTCCAGAACTATCACAGCTACAGATCTGGACTGGGTCCCAAAATGAGTGGTAGCTAGGATAGACGTATCATCATCGTCACCACTTCTGGAGTTGGGAGTGTGCACTCCATCAACTTCATGCTTCAAATGATTGACAGTTGTTGTCACCTCCGTCACTTTGATATCCAGGTAATGGAATTTGGTTTCCGTGATCCTCTCGAGACTCTTCTGATTCAACAAGATGTCTGTGATATTCTTCTCCATCCCTTGGATGGTGTTGATAAGAAATGCCATTTGATCTTCTTTGGTCCTCAATTATGGAGCTGGAGCTACTCCCGCTGTCTCTGCCTCTATTGCTACCTCTTCCTGAACACGAGTTGTAGCTTACTAGGATGGTTGGGGTGCATCATTATCTTGTTGTCTTCAAACTCCGTCTGTATTGGCATGTGTGCACGATCAAGCAGATATGCATGCTTCCTAATCTTGGAATTTATCAACATTTGACTGTACGGAGCATTCCCGGAGGATATCTTTTGATGAGCAACTATCCTCCTGACTATCTCAACAATTAGATCCATCACTCTAATCCGGGTGTGGGTGTCAATGTGGTGCAACTTGTTGATAGAATACCCTCTGATCATCCTATCATCACCTGACTTAGGCATCACGGTGTATCTCATGATGGTATTGTTGGTAGGTATCCCACCTTGTAGGAAGTAAATAGATCCAAGCTTGTGAGTCTTCAGGTACTTGTGGGGCACTAAATTGTACATTTGAGCCATCAAATTGTGATCCACTTTTTGGCTCGGAGTAAACATCCAAGTCACTCTCATGTGCCTTTGGAGAACCTATGATTGTTGCACACTTCTCAATTGTTGATGCATACCTGTGAACTTTAGTGATCTAGACAATTCTAACATGAGGATAGAAATGTGGAGTGGAGTAGAACTTCATGATCATCTCATCATTCCAAGGAGTCGTCTCTTTCCCAACAAAATCCTCAATATCAATGGCTCGGAAATTTTCTCTCACGTGAGGGAAGTAGTCCTCATACACCCTGATGTAGCCCGAGTCTACATATCTCATGTCGCCCATAGCTGGACTCTTGTCCAATAGCACAGTCTCATAAAAGTCTTGTAGTTCCTTGATGTGAAAGCAACCATCGACAATTGTCCTCCTCCTGACAGCATAGGGATATGTTGCTCTCCACAATCTTAGTCCTTGATCTCTCTGTTTCTTCATGTCCTCTGCAACAGGATGAGCATCATAATGCTCTGGCAGGTGAGCTCTCAATTTTCTGAACACATCATGTTGTTCTTCTTCTTCTGCAGCAACATATGTGGATGCAGGGCCTTTGTTTTTCTCTGCTACAGGAATATCCCTTGTAGTCCTCTTGGTCTTAGGAGCTACATGCTTTTTGGCCTTGGGAGCATAAGACTTTGCCTTTGTTGCAGACTTGCTCGGCATAGCATCTGCATCAGCTTTTTCTTCTTCGAAGGAGGTGGATTTGCAGGTAACTCTTTTTATTCTTCATCAGCAGCTTATGTTGGATCTTAATACATATATGTTGGCCTTCCAACAACATGTATAACTCTCTTTCTAGCTCTTTTCTGGCCTAACTTCATGGCTAGCTTGGAGGTAGGGTTCTCAAGGGTGAGTGTCATCCCTTTCTTGGTAGTTTCTGGTGCTCTCACAACATATGATCTGGCATACCCTTTTCTCACAGTTTTCTTGACTGTGACCCTCTCCTTCTACTTGTGATGAGTGCTTTATTCAGGAATGAAGTCAGCATCTTCCTCGTCTGAGTTCAGCTTCTTCTGGACTTGGTAGCTGCCCTGGGCATATCATGAGAGCTAGGTGTTCCTGGATCAGAAGCAGTCTTCTCACGACTGGTGCCTGAGTCCACTTCCATGTTGTGCTCTCTGAAATCATTATGGCTATCCTCACACACTGACATGTTGACAAGCTCACAAGAAAACAAACTAACCCTGTGAATAGTTATAGAAGAGTAGGAATGGATGAGCATCACAAAACACACACATTTTCAAAAAATCGAACTCAAAATTTTAGTCTTAAGTTTCAGCTTTGTGTGTTTCGATTCCATCGAGATGAAAAACTAGGAGCATCCCAGACTAACCATCTTCTCAATAGAGACTAGGCCACACTTTTCGGTAGCACCAAAATGTGAGACTCGGTCTCACACAAATAGTTCTCAGAAACCCTAGTACAGGAACGATGACACCTATCAGGTTCATTCGGTGACTCTCAGACACAAAAATGGATACCTAACCCTTAAATTCATTGTGCGACTATGCTACATGATTTTGTTTTGTGGTTGGATCAATCTCAAACTGTGGCAAGATAAGAAACAAAACCTAATGCACATGAATTGGATAAGGGAGCACAAGAGGGGCGAGATCTTTACCCTAACTCGGCAAAGATCTCCTATGGCGGCGACGGTAGGTAAGATTGTGGCTGACGGCGAGGACTCCTACGGCTAGGGCACACGGGAGATGAAAGGAGACGTCCTGGAGACACGATCACGACAGCAGGGGTTTGTGGGAGGCGATGGTTGAAGTGAAATTTCAAAGGTCGGGACTGTTGGGTATATATATCCCCATCTATCAGTGACAGCGTTTTGAAAATATCGATGCCAGCGAGTTCCATAACTATCATGTGACAGAGAAACTCGATGAGGCCGAGATTTACGCTTCGGTGGGACCGAGATTTTGGAGTTCGTCCCACCGAGTGGCACATGGGGGTTTTTGGAAGTTTGCTCTTGTCGATATGGATCTCCGACTGCTCCTCACACACAGTGTCCCTAAAGTGCTTGCTCAAATTTTGTGATGTAGCATGAATAGAATTTGAGATGAGGAAGCATAGATAGCTAGAGAGGGGTACTTAGGCATAATTGTATATCCAATTGGCTTGAGAAAATGAAAAGCCAAATAACAACAATTGGACATCCTTGAATGAGCAAGAATATGAATACCAACATGCTCACACAATAAGATGTCAAATAAAACATGGCAAACATGCACAACCACTCTAGTATCTAACAAGCACTTTCGTGATGATGAATTCATCTATATATGAGTATATTGACTTAGGAGCCAAGCAAGAATACTTGATCGTAGGTCATACTCATTGTTTAAGCACAAGTGGGGTTGCCACTTTTGCATAAAGCTTTCAATGTGTTCACACCTTAAGAAATGCTTTAACTCAAGTCTTAGAGTAAATCTCCCCCTTGATGTGACATCCCCCTTAAGAGGGATAAACTAACCTTAGGTTTTTTTGTAGAAGACTTCATGTAGGTGTAGTAGTGGTGGATGTTCATTGTTGATGAAGATCATATTAAGTTTGGAACAATCCATGTTATTTCTTACTCTTCCCACCTACATGGGTTAATCCATACACAAGGAACAAATACAAGGATATCTATGCACATGGAAAGAAGTACATACGATATGATGTCCATTGATACATTAATTACCTTGTCCCTTGCTTACCTTTGAGGGAATGTGTGACTCCTTGAACTAATGCATAAGGTTTGAGTTGATTACAAATTGTTCTTAACAAAATGAATAAGAGTGAATTTCATTGGTGGAGTCACCCCTCAAGAACTTCTCTAGCTCTTTTTCTTCGGGATGCACATGAACTTGATGGGGATCCTTGGAGTTGAGGTAGCACTTGATGAAGTAGAGTTAGTGGTGGCATTGGGAATCCACTTGACCATCGACATGTCTCCAATGTATCTATAATTTTTGATTTTGCTGATATATTATAATTTTAGAATACTTTTGGGCTATTTATTTACCAGTTTATAGTATTTTTAAGGACTAACCTATTTATCAAGTGCCCAGTGCTAGTTGTTTTTCTGTATGTTTTCACCTTTCAGGTTATCCATACCAAACGAAGCCCAATTGACCTAAAAAAATTTGGTTATTTTTTCTGGACCAAAAGAAGACTCAAGAGTATCGGAAGAAGGCTTGAGGCTGCATGAGGGGCCCACAAGCCAACAGGGCATGGCCTGGGGAGGGAGCGTACCCTGATGGCTTGTGCCTCCCTCGTGGCCCTCCCAACTCCATTATCTACCTTATAAATTCACTTTTACCCTAGAAACACAAGAAGGGGTCCCAAAACACTTTTTATATTGTCGCAAGTCTTTGTTCCAAGGGGAGACCATCTGGAGATCCATTTCGACACCCTGTCCCGAGGGATCAATCACGGAGGGTCTCTTCGTCAACCTTGCTGCCCTCATGATGATGTGTGAGTAGTTCACCATAGACCTATGAGTCCATGGCCAGTACTGTCGTGGTTTTGTCATGGCAGATGTCCTCGTGAAAGGACTTAGTGATGGAGCCATCGCACCATGGTGGCGACTCAAAGGGGTTGAGCGGAAGCAAGACTCGGGTTTACCCAGGTTCGGCCCCTCCGATGGAGGTAAAAGCCTACGTCCTGCTTTGTGTATATTGCTGGTGGAATCGATTACAAGGAGGGAGTAACTCGCCTGACCTAGCTCTCGCTGGATTGTAAGTTAACTTTAGCTACCCTAGGGACTCTCCTTTATATACAGGTCGAGGTCCTAGGTTTTACAGGAGCCCGGGCCACATTACAAATCGTGACCTGCCATATCTCTAAACCGCCGCGTCTTCCAAGCAAGGAAATGGCCACGGTGACTCATCTTCTCCGTGGGTCTTGAACCGCCCTCTCGGCTCATCGGCCCGGCCGGCTCTCCATCGAAGATCTCCTGGCGCCTCTCAGACCCTCGGCCAAGGCCTATCTTGATTATGAATGTTGAATCGCCATGCACCTGACCCGGCCAATAGGGCGGGTCATACCGCGGGTGATATCGCCAACATTAGGCCCCAGATTGACTTCAATTTATTCATGCCAATAAACTTCCATGCGTGTTTATGGCGATTGGGACATGATCTCTGACCTTTCTCCTTCAACGAGTGACAAGCCGCCAATCTTCATGATTCGCCTGAATCGCGTGATCATTTATTGGTGATGTCATCTTCTCCACTATTCCAGGGATCTCGATGACGTCATTTCCAACGGATCTTTCGTCTTATCCTATCATCCCGAGAATCTAGGCGCCATAATTTCCGATTTTCAATGCGCCTCCTTGACTCTCGTGCCTGTCGTTTCAATTTTTTCCCTAGGCCTGTAAATAGTCGCAGGGAGGAAAGGGGTATCACCACCTACCTCTATTCCATTGCCCCCACTACGTCTTCTTCCTCGAGCTCGCGCCACGAACGCCACGCCATCACGGAACCTCTGCTTCGGATCAGCTGCTTCCTGGACTGATTTGGACGTGGTCCTCGACACAAACCTCCGCGACCTGCATCCATCGTCGCCACCATTCAACAGGTAACTCTTTCTTTTCTAGTAGATCCAAATCTCGAACTTCCCGAGTTCTTAGGGCCGCACCGGAGCTCCTCGAGCATTTGCATATTGCGCCATCGATCTGCATAGGCACTGTTTTACATCTCGCTTTTTAGCAAAGAACTACGGTAGACCTATCAACACTCCTTGGTAGATCTATTGTTCCCCCCATTGTTTCACAGGATCACCACACAGTTCCAAAGTGCCCCTGTGTTCTTAGCACTTTCATTTTAGCAAAAAAATTTCCTTAATAAAATCACCCGTAGATCCGTGAATGATGGCATCATATTGAAAACATGTTTATCCTCAACCATAAAACTTCTAAGGGAATTTTAGAAACGTAACCCGCCCTTAGTGCTGTGGCGAGTCACAATGTCCTTTTAGATATTTTCCCAACTGTTGGCTAGCGAGTCACCACTTTGTAGGTCCTTATGATCCGCCAATCCTTCTTATGCAAATCTCCGTCATTGTTCTTTAAGCTCACAGTCATGGGCTCCATCTCCAAATGCAACTGGTTAGCAACATAAGTCGACGATGCCTATCTTGCGAATTTCGTAAAAGTGGGTAATCTCGCGCCGCAAGAAACGATCGGTTGGCGAACTGCCTTAGAGGAGCAACGCCCGCAACCCACCAAAGGGGAGGTAGTGGTCTTTGTTGATCACCTCGAGCGAGGCTTTACGCCGCCTGGCGCAAAGTTCTTTAGGGACGCCTTGCATTTCTTCGACCTCCATCCCCAAGACTTAGGCCCAAATTCCATCAGCAACCTTTGCCAGTTCCAAGTATTCTACGAAGCTTATTTGCAGATAGAGCCTACCATCCTCTTGTTCAGGAAGTTCTTTTATTTGAACCGTCTAACGGAGTTTGCCAACGGGCCCTGTCTAGAGCTTGGAGGGGTTAATATCCAGAGGCGACGAGAATGCGGGTTCCCGGCTACTGCACTGCCCAGTCACCCGAAGGGTTGGGCAAAAACTTGGTTTTACTACCGTGACACTTCTCCATCCAAAGAGAACCCCTTACCAGGGTTTAGGCAGGAACGTCTGCCCATGGATTTTAAGTTGCCTGAAAAGCTAACTATTGAAGAAGAAGCTTCATTCGCCCCTATCTTTGCAAATCTCATGGCCTTAACCGCCAACACTCTTACCGGCATTGAACTGATCCGCTATTGGGTGGAGTGGAGAATTATGCCCTTCAGCCGCTGGGACGGCTTAATGTGTGAGTTCAATGGCGACTTAAACTATCCACAGTGCTTCTACAACATGAGGCTTGAAGAAGAAGACATTGTTGAAATTGTGAATAAGTTAAGTGGTGAGCCTGTTGAAAACTGCTCCAAGATCGGGTTAAGACCTTTCTGTGTTTCTAATTCGGCTCCAAAGGTAAAACATCCCAACTCGCCCTTCTACCTTTTAATATGCCCAGGCATGTCTCTGATCCGAGCTCTAATTATATCAATGAGAGGGGTTCGGCCTTCTGGAACCGAAGACCCAAAACTATCATCAAGAAAGTATCAAAACCCGCCCCAAATAAGAAGAAAACCACGGGCAAGGCCACCAGAAAGGAGTCATCCATTGTGGGCGAGTCTCAGATCGCCGAGGAACAATCATAGGTAAATGCTTGTTGTCTTTATTATTCTAATACGACTTGTACTCATGCATTGCTGCTTCTATTTATAGGATGATGACATTGAGAGACAAGGTGAAGATGTCGAGGTAATTTCCATTTCTTCTGACTCAAACTCTTCTCCCCCAAGCCAGCAAGGCAAATCTGTAGGAAAGTTCCCATGTCTCACCCGGATGCTTATCTGGATCCTGATTTCCTTTTGAAGAAGGCGATTTTTACGCCCAAACGTCATACTCGAAGCCACTCTGGGGACCTCTTGTCCGGCTTGCCCAAGAAAACAGCTGGTCGTAAACGACAGAGCGAGGCACATTTTTCTATTAAACATACTTCCTTCCTGTGCAAATTATTCCCACGATTTACTCAATCTTTAAGTTGTACATCCAACAAGTTTCGCCTTCTTGATCTCGCGACTCAGCTGCCTCAGCTCTTCCCCCATTATTCCGCCTTCAGGTGTAAGTTCCTTCATCAACATGCTCTTTTGGGTGCCAATGTTTCTATTTTAACATATTTACCATCTTTCCTAGGGCTCAAGCGAAGAAGAGGAAAACCGGCGAGTCATCATCCGCTCCCAAGGCGGCTGAAATATTTGGAGTGAGTACTTCCATCCCAGAAGCTCAAGACGAGCCGGCTGAGACTCATGTCGAGGCCTTTGATGATTTCCCTGACATCCGGGACGAACTTCCAAGCCCTCACAAGGAGTCAACTGAAAACCTCAATCCGCCAAGTTGTCACAAGGCGGCTCAAGACTTGATGCCTGACCCAGATCGATTCGTCGTCATTGGTACCGGTTTTTCCAAACCTACATCTCCGGTTTTAACCATGCATGCACCCAAAGATGTCCCAGTCTTTGCGGAGAAGGAGATACCAAACTGAAGCTTCCCAATTTTGAGAAGCTGTAGTTTGATGAACTATACTCTAGCTTTGTGAGTCGCCTGGAGACGAGCCATGAAATGGAAAAAAGCTTGGTTAACATGATGTGAAGAAAACATGAGGTATGATACTTGTTAACCTCCTTGACATGTCCTCCCATTAGCCCTCCAAAGGGCGAGTCATCTGTGACGAATCGATCTTTGTATAAAATTTCAACCTGTAACCCCCAAGGGTCGGGTCATCTTTTTAAAGATCAGTCGGGTCTTTAGTATATATTTGAAGAAAGCTTCAACATGTAGCCGGCAAGGGTCAGGTCATCTTTTTAAAGATGAGTCGGGTCTTTAGCATATATTTGAAGAAAGCTTCAACCTGTAGCCCCCAAGGGCCGGGTCATATTTTTAAAGATGAGCCAGGTCTTTAGTATATATTTGAAGAAAGCTTCAACGTGTAGCCCCCAAGGGCCGGGTCATCTTTTTAAATATGAGCCGGGTCTTTAACATATATTTGAAGAAAGCTTCAACCTGTAGCCCCCGAGGGCCGGGTCATCTTTTTAAAGATGATCCGGGTCTTTGTTTATGGTATTACCTTAGAAAAAATGTATCATACATTAGCCCCCAAGTGTCAGGGATGTTGCCTGCAATGTGCATGAAACTTGTTTTGCCCTAATGTTTTGCAGGAATCATTGACTAGAGACGACTCAAATGTGGCCGGCCTGAAGCAAAGTCTGGTTGAGCAGCAAGACGCTCGAGCTAAATTTGAAGAGAAGCTTCACCTTGCAATTGTTGATATGGAAAAAATGTAGGCAGATCAAAAATAGCTTGAAAACCAGGCCAAAACAGAGCGAGCCGCCTTACTGAAAAGGGCAGAACAGGCCGAGGAGCAGATAAAAGCTACCGTGCAGGAACTGTCCGGCTTAAAACATCATATCTAAAAAATGCTCATGCTGTGTTTGGGAAGTGTCCACCATTTCCTTCTAAAGTCATGTTGTAAGATCTTTCGGTGACTTATGATCGTGCATCTTTACTGCAAGTCCTCGAGTCGCCACTCTTGAGGATGATTGCATTATAAAATTGAAGGCAATCTATACCTTGATAGAGCAACTGTACACTGGTGGTGTGAAGACTATGAAGGCCGTTATGGGCGACAAAGAGCCCATAAAATCAATCAAGTATATGCAGGGATGCTTGTCCACGCTGCCACCCCAAATAGAAGAGCTAAAAAGGTCAGCCGCCCGGAAAGGAGCACTAACCACCCTGAGCCAGTGCTTGGCCTATGCTCTAGAGCTTAAGTCGGAGGAAGTGACAGGGGGATTTCCAGAGTATAAAGACAACGGGTCAGAGTTTACTGATGAAGATTACCATCGTTGTGTGAAGGAATCTCGCTTCGCGGCGACTCAACTAGCAACCGTCCTAGACTTAACCAAGTATCAGGCGGCTTACGATGAGCATAGAAAGCAGGTTACTCCTCCCTCGTATGAGATCATCATTCTGACTCCGCAGCGCCGTAAGCATCCTTTTGACACTGATACCGACATATCCACCATCTTGACTGACGAGGATGAGTTCCATGCCTTGACCAATTGCAATTGGAAATTGAACAACTTACAGATCCAAGATGGCGAAAGCTCGAGGCAGGATAATCCGGAGGCGGCCTGAACCAGGAGTTACTTGAAGATCACCCGCGGAGATCAATTTAAAAATCCAATGACGGGTTATGTAACTTGTTATGGCCTTACGAGCCATGTAATAGTCTAGAGACAAAAACAACATTATGATACACCTGTACCTTTTGCTGACTTTGAAGTCTCGCCCTTTCATTAATATGAGTCGTCTTTACTAGGCGCCTTTGCTATGTCTTTGACAAATAATTACTCCCCCTATTTGTCAAAGAAGAAATAATAAGCCGACTCAGTGAGACGCGGCAGTTTGTAATAAATTTTTATAAAACTCTTACCTATGCCACAAAGATACTCTGTAGTCATAAAGGTTGCTGGCTCAATGAGTCACGACAGGGTAGGACGAGCTTGCAAGGCTCTAGTGCTACCACATGAAGGCTTTTGCAACAGCCTGAGTCGTTTAGACCGGCTGATCAGGCGCGAGTCAAGCTTCAGTGAAGCAGGTTCAGTGAACCCATGGTTTTTCTATTTTCCATATGCCGGCTACCACTAGCACCCTTCATGTTTTAACCTAGGCAAGTTCAGGGTCCAAAAAGTGGATTGACTTGCCAAGAGTACATGGGACCATAGGGCAAGTTGCCAAACACACAATCCAGTATAACCATTGTGTAAGTGCATCTAGTGCCCCTTAGTGATTTTGGTGGTTTGAAGACTTATAGGTTAAGTATCTAATGTGTTTATAAGTGTACACAGGATCTATAAGTCATTGAGGAGTTTGAGATATTTGAAGAATATCGACCCCTAAAAATATATGTCTTCACTTGAAGAAATTGGTCTGAAGCTGAAGAAATGAATCGCGAAGAATTTGCGATGAAATTGATATTCCTCATGAAGATATTGATATTGAGAAGATCGGTGGTTCCTGAAGAAAATCGTTCTGAAGAAATTGAAGCATGAAGATTTACGTTTTCTGTTTTACTTTCTTCGCACTTGATGAATAGGAACACCGTACTGTTAAAGGGGGTCAAAGTAACACTATGGAATGGATTTCCTCATGATGCTCAACCCAAGCCAAATCCTACCAAAAGCCTCAAGTGAGGAATATGAGTGACATGAGGACTCTCACAGTTGAGGGTCCCGACCGTTTCGAGAAGCCACGCCAAGTCACTGATCTTATCCACTCCAACGGTCATATTATTTAAGGGCATTAATGTCAAATCATGTCAGGATGCTCCCAGGCTATAAATAGCCGCCCCCCACAACCACTAGTTGGTTGGCTGCTCCATTAGAAACTAACACTTGTCATAAGAGCAACCCAATTCCTCAGAGCCTTCGAGAGAAAATCATCAGTGAGGAAATACACCACCCACCGAAACCACAAACCAAACCTAGTGATTGAGCATCACTGAAGAAGTTGTTCCTGTGTGGGACTGAAGCCTTTTACCTTTGAGGACTGTGCATCCTCCACACGGTTAGGCGTCATGGTCTAGAGCAATCCAGCAGTCAATTGTGGATCGCCGGGTGACCGAGTTTGTGAGGGTTTGGAAGTCTCCCCTGAAGACTTACCACGAGTGTTGGGCGAGGACTGTGTGTCCTTAGCTCAAGGAGAATACGGTAGGGACTGTGTGTCCCGGGACTAGGTGTCATTTGGTTTAAATACCAAGCCGCTCCAAACCAGATGTACAACTGTCACAGCAGTTGGAACTGGGTCATCAACAACAGTCTTCACGAAGAATCGGGTTCTAATTCCTCAACTCTTTACATTCTCTGCATTATGTGTTGATGACTTTCACTGTGACTGTTTGAAGAATTTGCTGAAGACTTTTTCTGAATTTCCTCAACCCCAAATTCTTCACTTGAGTAAATCATCATCTGTATTCTGCGTGCCTGCTTGCTGTGCAATCTGTTTTCATAATCTTCACTCTGTAATACTAGTGAACGATTGCACAACTGATCCTTAACTGTTTCCGCTGTAAGTTAGTCATCAGTGAGGAATTTCCTCAAAAGGAATTTCCTCAGTGATGAAATTCTAAAAATCTCCTATTCACCCCCCCTCTAGTCGATATAACGCACTTTCAGTTGTTATCAGAGCAAGGTACTCCCTTGTTCTGTGTGATTTTGGTTTAACCACCTGGAGTTTTAGTTATGTCGACTGCAGGCATGTTTAAGGTGACTGCAGCATGTCCTACCTACGAGGGAAAGAATTTTCCCTTCTGGAAGAACAAAATGCAAATGCATCTACAAGCTATAGACAATGATCTCTGGTATATTGTGGAAAATGGTGTCCCCATCATTTCTGCTAGTGTCACTGCAGCTGATGTGAAGAAATTCAAGCAACTCGATTCTCAAGCGAAGAACATCATCTGTGGTCATCTGAGCCCTGGCCAGTTTGGAAGAGTAAGTGCCTTAGGCTCTGCAACACTGATCTGGGAGAGACTGTGCAAGGTAAATGAAGGAGTATCAACCCAGCGCGACTCTCGTGTTGATATTCTTCGCAATCTCTTCAATCGCTTCAAGATACATGACAATGAAAGCTGCCAAGACACCTTTGATCGCCTCACTGACATATCAAATGAACTGCAAGCACTGGGAGCTCGAGACATCACTGATCACGAAGTTGTGAAGAAACTGCTGAGATCGTTGGACTCTTCATTTGACACTTTAGTTCTGATGATCCAAGAAAGACCAGACTACAAGATGCTAGATCCTGCTGATATCCTTGAAAGGCTAAATACTCATGAATTCCAGCTAGAAGAAAAGAGAGATCTATATGGACAAAGCTATTCCAGACCACGTGCACTAAAGGCAAGAGCAATCTCCTCATCTGAAGAAGACACAGATGACAGCAGTTGTGACCCTGAAGAATTTGGTCAGGAACTTGCAATGCTTGTGAGGAAATTCCAGAGATTTACACGACGAGGCCAGTTCGGTAAATCATCAAGAAGAGACATGAGGAAATCAAAATCTGCATCTGAGGACTACAAGAAACGGACCTGTCACAAGTGCAAGAAATCAGGTCATTACATTGCTGATTGTCCTCGCTGGGGAAAGGAATCAAAGAAGAAGAAATACAAGGATGACAGTTCTGATGACTCAAAGAAGAAGAAGAAATCTTCAAAATCCTCATCTTCAAAGTCCTCCTCACACAAGAAGACTAGCTTCAGAAAGGCTCGGGCACTTATTGGCAAGGAAATGGATTCCGAGGCAGAATCAGAAGAATGTGATGATGAAGAAGGCTCTGGAGAAGATTCAGAATCCGGACAGGTTAGTATTGCACTAGCAACCAATTTCGTCAGCAAGTCAATCTTCAATCTTGAAGAAAATGAGTGCACCATCCATACTGATGACTATGCTGATGACTTCGCTCCAACCTATTGCTTCATGGCAAAAGGTTCAAAGGTATCACATAATGCCTCCTCATCTGATTCAAGTGACGATGAACATGATGATTACAAAAAACCCAGTTACAGTAAACTTGCCATCATTGCCACTAAACAACAAACTGCTGTGGAAAAGCTTCAAAAACTGCTAGACAAAAGTGATGATCTGTTGAATGATGAAATGAATCTTAAGCAAATCCTCGCTGATGACATGAAAAATCTTCAGTCTAGATTTGATATTCTTCAGGATCGTTATGATACACTCCTCACTGATCATGAGAAGCTTTCCTACGAATTTCTTCAAAGGAAGCTTGATCTTGAGAAGCTGAGGATGTCTTATGATGATCTTCGTACGGAAAATGATTCATTACTAGCTCAACATATCAGCGCTAGTCAAGTTGAATTTATTCCTCCATGTCTTAAATGCATTGATCGTGAAACTGCTAATTCTTCACCAGAATCTTCAAATGCTACCACTGCTACAAATTCTTCAACTGCACCTGTTGTGTCTATTTCCTCACTTGAGGAAAACACAAATGTCACTGATGAAAATGCAGGGCTGAAGGAATTGTACTTGACAGGCATGTACAAAAGCCTCAAAGGACATCAACTCCTTTGTGATGTGCTCAAAAAGCAGATCTTGAACAGGAACCCGAGGAAAGAAGGAATTGCCTTTCAGAGGAAATTGAATGCTGATGGATCTTATTGGAAACCTTAGCAGTATACCAAAACCTCATGGGTTGCTGCTACTGGGCCTCCTTTTGATCCATCTAATCTAACTGGTTTCTCATGTTAATTATCCTATTCCTCTGATGAGTCATTTGATTCCAACTATAAACTGTTCAAAGATCAATCTGGTAAAGTATTTGCTCGATATGTTGGAACTAACTGCAGGAATGGCCCTCCTCTGAGGAAAATCTGGGTTCCCAAAAATTGTCTTGAAAATCTTCAAGTAAAGGTCCTCATGACATCACCTCTGAAGAATCTGAACCCCAGATCAAATTCCTCAGGAGGACCAAAGTCTTCAAGAGGATCAAAATCCTCAACTGGTCAAAACTATGCTCATACCCGTGCTTATGCGTCTAACATGCAGGGAAACTACAAGGAATATGATTATGAGCGCTATTCTTCAAATCATTATGTTCATAAATCCTCAAACCAGTTCTCTGCATACTCATATGAGTACTTTAACCCCCTACTGTTAAGAGAAGTGCATTAGCGTCAATGCCACCTTTTTCATATGGTGCTCGCAGGATGATGAACGCTTTGCCACCCCTTCAAATGTGGGTGGTGAAGAAATCAAACTAATCACTTCTGCAGGTCAGGTCTCCAGATGAAAATCATCATCTGAAGAATTTGCTGGAGACCTGAGGAAATGCTTGATAGGACGCAAGCTAATGATTGATGAAATAGAAATATTTCACACGTCCTTACATTTCTGTTATGATGAAATTAGTATCATATTCTTCAAACCTGAAGCATATGAGATGGTAAGCTCTACTAATTCATCTGAAGGATGACAAACCCAAAAATACTGAGTGGGTTCTCGATAGTGGCTGCACACATCACATGACTGGTGATAAAAGCCTACTGATGAATATGCCACTAACTCCATCACCTCTGAAGCAAATCACATATGCTGATAAAGGTAAAAGCAAGGTATTGGGACTTGGCAAAGTAGCTATTTCCAAGGATAGGCATATGGACAAAGTGATGCTTGTTGAATCCCTTGGTTTTAACCTCATGTCAGTCTCGGTGCTTTGTGATCTTGATATGATTGTTATCTTTGGTAGATATAGATGTGTAGTCATCATGGAATCTGACATTGTTGACTTCTCTACAGGTCCTCAACCAGCCACTTGCTTACTAGCAAAAACCTCAGAAGGATGGCTGTGGCACAGAAGACTAGGTCATGCAGGCATGAGGAATTTGCACACACTTGCAAAGAAGAAGCATGTCATTGGCATCGAATCAGTCAAATTCCTCAAGGATCATCTCTGCGGTGCTTGTGAATCTGGGAAAATGACCAGATCCAAGCATCCCTCCAAAACCATCATGACCACTACACGTCCATTCGAATTGCTTCATATGGATTTATTTGGACCTACTCACTATGCAACACTAACCAATGCAGCATCTCTATATGGCTTTGTCATAGTTGATGATTATTCCACATATACTTGGGTGCATATCATAGTGTATAAAACTGAAGTGCAGGAAATCTTCAAACGATTTTCTTCAAGGGCCTCGATGAACTTCGGCATCAAGATCAAACATATTAGGAGTGATAATGGAACCGAGTTCAAAAACACTGGTCTTGATGATTATCTTGATGAACTTGGTATTACTCACGAATTGTCTGCTCCTTATACTCCTCGGCAGAATGGTGTCGTCGAAAGAAAGAACAGGACTCTGGTTGAAATGGAAAGAACTATGCTTGAAGAATATCAGACTCCTCGTCGCTTCTGGCCTGAAGCAATCAACACTGCATGTCATATCATCAACAGGGTATATCTTCACAAATTCCTCAAGAAAACCTCATATGAACTTCTCACTGACAAGAAACCCAATGTAAGTTATTTCAAAGTCTTCGGTGCAAAATGCTGGATTAGAGATCCTCATCATAGCTCGAAATTTGCACCTAAGGCACATGAAGGTTTTATGCTCGGTTATGGAAAGGACTCGCACACCTACAGAGTCTTCAACAACTATCACAACAAAGTTGTTGAGACTGTAGATGTGCGGTTCGATGAAACTAATGGCTCGCAAAGAGAGCAATTGCCTTCTGATCCAGATAAGCTGTCTCCTGAGGAAGCAATAAAGCTTAAGCCTACTGAAGACATTGTTCCCACTGAGGAAATTGGTGAAGAAACAATCCCCATCGCTGATGAAAGTCAAGAAGATGCTCCTGAGGAAATTGCAACAGCACCACTTCCTCAGCCCAGACAAAATCCTCAACCAGCTCATCCGAGGATTGCAAATGAAGTAGAACTTGACAAAATCATCAACGACATCAACGCGCCAGGTCCTCTCACTCGCTCAAAAGCTTCACACTTAGTTAACTTTTGTGGGCATTTTTCTTTTGTATCTATCACAGAACCCTCAAAAGTAGCTGAGGCTTTTCTGGAACCGGAGTGGATCCAAGCCATGCAAGACGAACTTCTTCAATTCAAGCTGAATGACGTATGGGAGCTCATCAAACGACCAGATCCTCGCAAGCATAACATCATCGGCACCAAGTGGATTTTCCGAAACAAGCAAGATGAGGACGGTCAAGTGGTGAGGAACAAGGCACGACTTGTAGCCCAAGGCTACACCCAGGTTGAAGGAATAGATTTCGATGAAACTTTTGCACCTGTTGCTAGACTTGAAGCTATTCGAATCCTACTTGCTTATGCTAATCATCACAACATCATCTTATATCAAATGGATGTGAAAAGTGCATTCCTCAATGGTAAGCTTGAGGAAGAAGTATATGTTGCTCAGCCCCCAGGTTTTGAGGATCCAAAGAATCCAGACAAAGTCTTCAGACTCAAAAAGGCTCTGTATGGCCTCAAGCAAGCCCCCCGGGCATGGTATGATACATTGAAGGAATTCCTCATGAAGAAAGGCTTCAAACCTGGTTCACTCGATCCAACTCTTTTCACAAAATCTTATGATAATGAACTGTTTGTATGTCAAATTTATGTTGATGATATCATATTTGGCTGTACTGACAAAAGATACAGTGATGAATTTGCCTATATGATGAGTGAAGAATATCATATGTCTATGATGGGGGAGCTGAAATTCTTCTTAGGTCTTCAAATTCGTCAACAAAGCAATGGAATCTTCATATCACAGGAGAAATACCTCAAGGATGTTCTGAGGAAATTCGACATGCATGAATGCAAAGGTGCCAAGACTCCAATGCCTACCAACGGTCACCTCGTCACTGATGAAAATGGTAAAGATTTCGATCAGCAGGTATACCGTTCTATGATTGGATCTTTATTGTATCTATGTGCATCTAGGCCAGACATAATGCTTAGTGTTTGCATGTGTGCATGTTTTCAAGCAAAACCGAAGGAATCACACCATAAGGCTGTGAAACATTTTCTTCGATACTTAGCTCACACACCAACACTAGGATTATGGTATCCCAAGGGCTCCAATCTTCATCTGGTAGGGTATTTGATTTAGACTATGCTGGTTACCGTGTGGATCGCAAGTCAACTTCTGGCACATGCCATTTCCTTGGAAGATCACTGGTTTGCTGGTCCTCAAAGAAGCAGAACTACGTATCACTCTCCACTGCCGAAGCTGAGTACATTGCTGCTGGTTCTTGCTGTGCTCAATTACTATGGATGAAGCAAACCCTCAAGGACTACGGCATCAACATGAAGAATGTGCCTCTCTACTGTGACAATGAGAGTGCGCTCAAGATTGCCTATAACCCAGTACAGCACTCGAAGACCAAGCACATCCAGATTCGTCATCATTTTCTTCGGGACCATGTCCTCAAGGGAAATATCCTCATCGACCATGTGAAGACTGATGATCAACTGGCTGATATCTTCACTAAGCCCTTGGATGAGAAAAGGTTTTGCAAGTTGCGGTGTGAGCTAAATATCTTAGAATCTTCAAATGTTTTGTAGAAACATGCACACATCCTAACACTTATGCAAAGTTGATGACTTAGATGTGCAACACATGATGAAACGATTTTCTTCAACCAATGAAGAAAGTCACTCTGAATGTGAAGAAATTAACGAAGAAATTGATTCTCAGGGCCCTACGACAATTGTACGCGGCGTCTGTAATCAACATTCTTATATGGTGGGGAACGCCACCGCCCAATGTGAAATTCCTCAAGTTGATTTTCTTCAAATGATCAATTCCTCACAATGCATTTTCTTCAAGACAGCTGCTCTTCATTGTGATGATCTATTGCAAAATCTTCAAAAACACTTGATGACTTTCATTTGCCTAGGTAGACTGTGATTTCTAGTCCTCAACAGCATTCACTTATTGCTATTTCTTCAAGTTGATGTTTCTGCTAAGTGAATGTGATCGGACCCTATTATCCCTCTATGCTATACTTATCCAGTCTATTCAATTCATCATATGCGTTCTACTTGAAACTTTGTTCAAAATCCTCACTGCATCCTTGTCAGCTGATGATTTTGTAATGAAAATCCTCAAATCTTCGAAAAATTATTTTCTTCAAAGGAACAATAACTGAACCCCCACTTCCCACGATTGGATAGCCACGATCTCCACTATCTCCACCGCATCGTACGGGAGCTACACGTGTCCTGTGGAGACGTAGAGGCAAGGGCTATTCGGTCCGAAACTTTCGCGCCAAACAGTATCTTTCGGGCTATAAATATGTCCTTAACCCCCTCGGTATCATCTTCTTCGCCTCATCGCACTCCTGCCACAGCACACCGAACCCTAGCGCCACCGTTGGTAGTCTTGTCGCCGGCAAGGAAGAGCTTCACTGCCTCAACCTTCTCGCCGCCAGGATCACGCCGGAGTCGGAACATCTACGTCCGCCGCCACCGTAGACGTCCTCTGCTGCCAAGTTAGGGTGCATTGGACACTTGACCGAAGAACCTCTCCAACACCACCTTTTTGTGTTCTTCGTTCGCACCTTCCAGGGTAATTATATCCCATTTTTACAACAGATTAGATCTAAAATTTTACCTCTCCCTTGTGAAATCTATTTTTCCTCAAGATACGATGCGCACATGATTCCTCAAACACTATCCATCACCACAATCATTGATGAACTAGCTAAGCATCTAAGATTTTCACGAGATTCCTCAATTGTGCGAATTTTCGGATCTGTACAACTCTGGAACCCAAGAACAGAATGCTTAAGCAAATTCCTCAACCACTGGTTATATTCCTCAAACTGTCAAACTTTTCCATTTTCTTCAAATCTGAGAACGCATATGACCTCTCCAAATTCCTCGCAACTATACTCTGTTCACAGGTACACACATGTCAGCTGATGAATCTCTCGGTTCTCATCACATTAACTCATTTGCAGCGTTTCTGGAAGAAACTCTTCAAGGCTCATCAGAATCCTCAAGAGTTCAAAATCCTCAGAAAGTTCCTCGTCTGAAGAAAATGGAGGAAGAAAGGAAACAGAGGGGAGGAAAGAAACTGGAGCAGAACACAGCTGTTGATATTCCTGATGACATATACCTGGACTACTGCACGCCTGAAGATGAACCTGAGACTATGCCTAAAAGAAAGATTAGGCTGCAGAAAATTGAACGCAGATGGGCAAAGGAGTGGAAGGAGTACAGGTTTGTGACTCCAAAATATGCGAAGAAATTCGCTTTGAAGCCTCCTGGCAGAAGGGCCCCGCTTGAGGATCATCAAGTAGCTCATCCCTCAAGTCTTATGACACTTGATGACTACCCAGAGGAAAAAGAAAGGCATCTGGCCAAGCTCAAGAAGCAAGCAGAAACAGCAGTGAAGAAATTTCATGAATCCTCAGCTGCTGCCTCCGGTGCTGCTCATTCCTCAGCAGCAGAAACCTCAGGCTCCGAGATTCCTCAACCAAAGTCTGTGCCAACAAAGCCAAAAGCTTCAAAACCTCAAGAAAAGTTTGCACAGACTTCTGTCACCAAACCCTCAGCTCCAAAACCCTCGGTTCCAAAACCGACAACACCAAAACCATCAGCGCCAAAACCTTCAACACCAATCGCATCTACACCAAAGTCCTCAGCTCCACCTCCAAAGCCAGTACATAAGAAAGTCGTGAAGACTACGACTGCCAGCTCCAGCTCCTCACTCCCAGCTGCAACTAGCTCGGAGACAAAGTCTTCAACACCTCTTTTGAAGACTTTGACAACAACTGAACCTGCACCTCTGCCCAGCCCCAGCAAAATCATCACAGTCCCGTCTGCATCAGAGGGCAGTGAAGAATATGATGATGAAACTCTGGAAGCCATCATCAGGAACAAGCAAGAAAGGGCAGCACAAGCATTAGGCAGTGCTATTCCTCTGGCGATGGACCCCAAGGTCCTCCTCGATTTCATCAATGTGTGGTATGAAGACCCAAACACACCCATTGATGATTTGAAACTTCCTCCTGGTGTCAGCCACATGGTGGCTACTTTCATAAACGAAGCCAAGTGGAAGGAACAGAAGGCCAAGCAGGCAAAGATTGCAAAGGCCAGAAAGGAGAAATTCCTCAGGCAAAATGTTCTCAAGCTGACGCCTGAAGCATTGGTGTCCACCCACGCAGAGCTGCAAGTCTTGACTGATAAGTTTGAGAAACTGTCAGATCGCACAAGCATCAAAAGCAATTTCGTCAAGCTAGCCACTAGTGTTGTTGATGACTACAACAGACGTCACCCCCCACCAGCACAAACTCCTCAGCCGCTGGTTGAACAGCCAAAAGATGCATCTCCTGTTGAGGAGGAAATTCCTCAAGCTGGGGAACAACACCAAGAGCGCCGGGCTGATGAGCCGGCCATTGAAGAAATCATCACTGAGATCGCTCCTGATGAAACTGCAAACCCTGATGAAACTGCTACTGATCCAGCTGCTTCACCAAAGCAGGCTGATGACTATGTTCCAGCTGGTTCCTCACTGCCAGCTGAAGAATCTGTTAAGAAAACACCTTCACCAAAAACTTCAAAGGTGAAGAAGTTAATTCCGTTTGCATCAGATGCGAAAAAGATAAGGGCTGCTGAGAAGGAAGCGAAGAAGAGAAAAGCTTCCTCAGTAGAAGAAAATATTGAGGCAAAATGCCTCAAGGAAACTGAAGAATCTGCCCCACTGGACCCGGTGCCTCTTAATGTTGCACCCTCATTTGAAAATGGTCGTCGTTGGTGACCACACTACGAGGGCAGATGAGGAAATGAAGGATGCTGCCACTGAGGAGCATACTGATGAGGAAATACAAATTGATGACAGTCCTCAACCTCATATTCCTCAGAAAGAGACTACTGAAGCCTCAGCCGAAGCAGCTGATGAATCTGCTTCTGCCACAAAGTCAGCTGATGAAAATCAAGCTGAAGAAAATGTCCACTCTGAGCAGGCTCCTCCCACTGAACAGGCTGACCAAACTCCTCAAGCTGAGAAGGAAGAAGAAATTCCTCAGCCTGATGCTCAGCCAGAGCAAGAAATTCCTCACCCTGAGGAAACTGCTGAAGAAAATGTTCCCACCCCTGACAATGAATTCATTGTCCTCAACCCAGAATCTACCATGGTTGTTTCCCCTCCCATTCCTCAGCACAATCTCAATCCAGTTCAGCGCCTGCCATTCTCGAAGAGGCCAAAGTTTCAGAAAGAGAATTTCTTTGAGGAACGCATGTATTTCATCGGAGAGAATCCTTATGACAAGCCTCAAATGAGGCATCTGAAGTTTTGGACAAGGACGCAGATGAACTACTATGCTTCTGTGCTCTGTGGCCGCAACAAGATATTCCAGCACAGGCACATTCCTCATGCTGAACTTGAAGAGATTCCCTGCATGGAACCAGTTCTCAGTGTACTACATGATGCAAGTATGCTCCCTATGTGCTCCGACATATCAGATTGGAATAGTGAGCTAATTCTTCAGTTATATTCAACTCTGCACATCTCGGGCAATGCTGATGACATCAACACTTGGGTGTTCGACTGGAAAACCCTCAATAACCACATTCCTCGTCCATGAGCTCAAGTACACACCCCGGTCTGTATACCGCATTCTCTGCAGTGTGCTAGCGCCAATCAAAGGCCATGATGATGACGAAGATGTCATCGGCCTCATGAAGAATATCCTCTTCAACATCATTCACGGTATCCCCATGAATATCCATGATTTCTTCTTGAGGACTTTGGCTGACAATGCAATGTGCCCATATGATCACAAAATTTATGCACCATGGATCATGAGATTCCTCAAGACAAGGACAGACATCAACTTTCACGCAGATTTCCAGAACCATGTTGGTTATATGCCTCCTATCCGGGTCAAGAAGAAGACTTTCGAGCCTATTGAGGGAAAAGGAAAGTCTATAATTGATGAAGGAAGCAGGCCTCTTGATGGTCAATTTAAAGAGCCAGATGCATATTCCTCATGGGACGATACTGAGACTCGTCCACCAAGCCGAGTTCCTCCTCGCGTGCTAACCACTAGAGAGCTTCTTCTCAGTCTTCATCAGAAGGTGGATCACAACCACAAATGGGTCAAACGCCAGTTTGGTGCCATTGTGAAAACCCTCACTGAGACACAAAACAGTGTGAAGCTTAATCATCACTATCTGCATGAGGTTTTTGATCGCACCTGGGCTACCCTTGCACATCTGAAGACCCAGACTGAGCTTGAAGAATTGAACTTTGAGCAGGACTTTGACTGGTCGTGGCCTCCCAAGAAGAAGTTCAGGCCCATTCCAGTGCCAGATCTTGAAGACAGCTCCTTCTCGTCCTTCCGCACCGCCGAATCTGATGAGGAACAACTTGACACCGCAACAGGCCCAAAGAAGAAGACTACACCCAAGAAGCGCCAAGGATCTTCATCAACCGCCAAGAAATGAAGTCTTCACGGGCGTTAGTCCTCAGTTTGTCCCTTTTTGTCACTTGATGACAAAGGGGGAGAAACTTGAGAGTTAGTCTTCAAACGGGAGTTATTTTTGGGGCTTATGAACTATATTTACGTTACAAACTCTTGACTCTTCTGAAGTTTTTATGTAATGAGTTGTAACTTAAGCCCGATGGTACTCTGACACTTTTTGAACGTTTTTCTTCGCATGCTTATTCCTCAAGTCTTAATGCACGCATGCTGGAATTCGTCAGATACCATTTGCCATCATGCATCTTCATTTTCTTCATATGATATGTTATATGTATGCATGATTTACAAGATTCAGGGGGAGATCTCCATGATATAAATCATCAATGTGCATAAGCTATAAAAGTAAAATCCTCAAGGTATGCACATCTTCAGGGGGAGTCTCTGTGAATCTTGTCTTCAAATTCCTCAATTAAGTATTTACACTTCACATTTCTATTCCCTGTTGAAGACTTAACCTAATTGCCATCAACCACCAAAAAGGGGGAGATTGTAAGTGCATCTAGTGCCCCTTAGTGATTTTGGTGGTTTGAAGACTTATAGGTTAAGTATCTAATGTGTTTATAAGTGTACACAGGATCTATAAGTCATTGAGGAGTTTGAGATATTTGAAGAATATCGACCCCTAAAAATATATGTCTTCAGTTGAAGAAATTGGTCTGAAGCTGAAGAAATGAATCGCGAAGAATTTGCGATGAAATTGATATTCCTCATGAAGATATTGATATTGAGAAGATCGGTGGTTCCTGAAGAAAATCGTTCTGAAGAAATTGAAGCATGAAGATTTAAGTTTTCTGTTTTACTTTCTTCGCCCTTGATGAATAGGAACACCGTACTATTAAAGGGGGTCAAAGTAACACTATGGAATGGATTTCCTCATGATGCTCAACCCAAGCCAAATCCTACCAAAAGCCTCAAGTGAGGAATATGAGTGACATGAGGACTCTCACAGTTGAGGGTCCCGACCGTTTCGAGAAGCCACGCCAAGTCACTGATCTTATCCACTCCAACGGTCATATTATTTAAGGGCATTAATGTCAAATCATGTCGGGATGCTCCCAGGCTATAAATAGCCGCCCCCCACAACCACTAGCTGGTTGGCTGCTCCGTTAGAAACTGACACTTGTCATAAGAGCAACCCAATTCCTCAGAGCCTTCGAGAGAAAATCATCAGTGAGGAAATACACCACCCACCGAAACCACAAACCAAACCTAGTGATTGAGCATCACTGAAGAAGTTGTTCCTGTGTGGGACTGAAGCCTTTTACCTTTGAGGACTGTGCATCCTCCAGACGGTTAGGCGTCATGGTCTAGAGCAATCCAGCAGTCAATTGTGGATCGCCGGGTGACCGAGTTTGTGAGGGTTTGGAAGTCTCCCCTGAAGACTTACCACGAGTGTTGGGCGAGGACTGTGTGTCCTTAGCTCAAGGAGAATACGGTAGGGACTGTGTGTCCCGGGACTGGGTGTCCTTTGGTTTAAATACCAAGCCGCTCCAAACCAGATGTACAACTGTCACAGCAGTTGGAACTGGGTCATCAACAACAGTCTTCACCAAGAATCGGGTTCTAATTCCTCAACTCTTTACATTCTCTGCATTATGTGTTGATGACTTTCACTGTGACTGTTTGAAGAATTTGCTGAAGACTTTTTCTGAATTTCCTCAACCCCAAATTCTTCACTTGAGTAAATCATCATCTATATTTTGCGTGCGTGCTTGCTGTGCAATCTGTTTTCATAATCTTCACTCTGTAATACTGCTGTTGTGAATGATTGCACAACTGATCCTTAACTGTTTCCGCTGTAAGTTAGTCATCAGTGAGGAATTTCCTCAAAAGGAATTTCCTCAGTGATGAAATGCTAAAAATCTCCTATTCACCCCCCTCTAGTCGATATAACGCACTTTCACATTGCAATGCGTTAATTTTTTGCTAGCCAAGAGGGTATTCAGGCTAAACTCAGTGAGTAGAAGCTCCCAAGTGACCTATGATTAGGGAGAAGTCACACATAGGATTGCAGAAGCGTTTTACGCTCTTACTGCAAAATGACTTGGGAGCTAGTAGCCCCCAAGTAAGCCGGCTTGATTCTCAAAACCATATAGGGTGCCTATTTTGAACCGTGCAACATGGCAACTTTGGTCCTCTTGGGCCTACCAGTATCTAGTTTTGAAGTAAGTGCAGCATGGCGACTTATGCTCTTTGATACTGATAGCGTCCATGCTTCGACGTCTTATGAAACAATAAAGACTCATGCTCTCAAGAAGCTGAAATGGTAGATACCCCGAAGTTTGTGGGCGCCAACTTTATTGCTATATATATATATATATATAGAAAGAGAGTACGATGAGTAAACTATGTACAATGATAAGGAGCCAGTGGCTCTAAGTGTAATAAGGCTGCAAGTGGGAAATGTTCCAAGGCCGGGCCATTTCAACCTCTGTTGTTGGCCTATCTGGACGAAGATCCACTAGGTAGTACGAACCATTATGGAGTCTTTTGCTGATGACAAACGGTCCCTCCCACGGACGGGATAACTTATGCATACCAGTATGATCCTGAATCAAAGGGAGCTCTAAGTCGCCCTCCTGAAAGACTCGGCTTTTGACTCGGTGGCTATGATAGCATCGCAAGTATTCTTGGTAAATCGCCTACTGCGATGCTGCCAAATCACGCACCTCCTCAAAAGCATCCAACAAATCTTGACGTGCCAGCTCGTTGTCTTCGTCAACATAAGTGGCGACTCGTGGCGAGAGGTGCTTGATGTCACTTGGTAACACCGCCTCAGCTCCGTAAACCAAGAAGAAGGGCGTGTAACCAGTGGATTGATTAGGGGTAGTACTGATGCTCCACAGAACATAAGGAAGCTCTTCAACCCAACATCTCGGGGTACGTTCCATAGGAACCATAAGTCGGGGCTTGATCCCATGCAAAATTTCTTGATTTGCCCTCTCCGCCTGTCCATTGGATTGGGGGTGTGCCACTACAGAGACATCAAGCCGGATGTGCTCTTTTTCACAAAATTCTTGCATGGTGCCTTTGGATAGATTAGTGCCATTGTCAGTAATGATACTATGAGGATACCCAAAGCGAAAAATCAACTTCTTTAGGAACTTGACGGTCGTGTCTACATCACAACTACTGACCGGCTCTGCTTCAACCCACTTGGTAAATTTGTCGACCGCCAGTAGCAGGTGAGTCTTTTTGTTGGAGGACATCTTGAAGGGACCAACCATGTCCAGCTCCGACACAGCAAAAGGCCATGTAATTGGGATCATCCGCAATTCCTGAGCCGACACATGCATCTGACGCCCAAATTTCTGGCATCCGTCACATCTGCGCATTATGTCCTTAGCGAGTGCCTGAGCTGTTAACCAGTAGAATCCATGCCTAAAGGCTTTGGACACCAAAGAGCGCGACCCGGCGTGATGACCACAATCCCCGGCGTGGATCTCATTAATAATCGCACACGCTTCTTTAGATGAGACACACCTTTTGAAAAATTCCAGAAGTGCTTCGTTTGTGCAACTCACCTTTATGTATAACCATGGATTTGCATCGTCGAATAATTTGGTGGGATAGCAGCTCATGAGTAGGTAACTCGCCTCACGCCAGATATGCCATGTAAGGAACCGCCCAATCCGGAGTGGCATGGAGAGCCGCCACAAGTTGAGACTCGGGGTCAGGGACTACTATATCCTCGTCACAAGGCAATTTCACCGACAGGTTATGCAAAACATCCAAAACGACATTAGGGGGAACCGGCTTACGCTACGACCTGAGTCGTGAAAGAGCATCAGTTGCTTCGTTGAGTAGAAGGTCGATATGATCAACCTGATTACCATGAAAGTGACCCGCCACGACTGACCCAGCACGCCTATAAGCCGCCATCAAAGGATCCCTGGAATCCCATGTTCCACAGACTTGCTGTGCCACCAGATCAGAGTCGCCCAAGCATCTAACTCGACTAAGGTTCATCTCTTTGGCGATCCTAAGCCCATGGAGAAAAGCTTTGTACTCTGCTACGTTGTTAGTACATGGGAACATGAGTCGGAGGACATAGCAAAACTTGTCACCCTGAGGTGTAGTTGGTACCATTCCAGCCCCCGAGCCTTCCAGCTACCTAGACTCGTCAAAATGGATAGTCCAATATGCGTGATCAGGTCGATCTACTAGGATTTGCAGCTCGGTCCAATCGTTGATGAAATCCACTAAGGCCTGAGACTTGATGGTCATGCAAGGCGCATATTTCATGCGGTGAAGACCAAGTTCGATGGCCCACTTAGCAATTCGCCCGGTTGCTTCACGGTTTTGTATAATGTCGCCAAGTGGCGCAAAGCTGACTACTCTGATAGGGTGCTCTTGGAAGTAGTGCTTTAGTTTCCGACTCGCCATGAAGATCCCAAAAACCAACTTATGCCAGTGTGGATAACGCTGTTTGGAGAGTGTTAATACTTCGTTGACAAAGTACACCGGCCTTTGGACCGAATATTCCTTTCCTTCTTCCTTGCGTTCGACAACCACTGCAACGCTTACTGCCTTAGAGTTGGCAACAATGTATAGGAACATAGGCTCTTTGTCAACATGAGCGGCTAAAACGGGAGGCTCAACCAGTTATTTTTTCAGGGCCTCAAAAGCTTCATTAGTCGCATCCTTCCATACAAAACGGTCTTTTTTCTTGAGGAGCTGATAAAGAGGGATGGCCTTCTCCCCAAGGTGACTTATGAAATGGCTCAGGGCCGCAATACGACCCGCCATGTGCTGAACTTGGTTGATATTGGCCGGCTTGCTAAGTGAAGTAATTGCCTTGATTTTCTCTGGGTTAGCCTCAATGCCTCGCTCTGACACCAAGAAGCCAAATAACTTCCCTGCAGGAACACCGAAAACACACTTGGTCGGTTAAGCTTCATCTGATACATGTGTAGATTGTCAAACGTCTCCTTAAGATCCTCCAAGAGTGTCTCTTTCTTTTGAGATTTCACCACTATGTCATCAACATAGGCATGAATGTTGCGCAGAATCTGACTGTGCATGCAATTCTGGATGCAACGTTGATAAGTCGCCCCCGCGCTCTTGAACCCAAACGGCATAGATACATAACAAAAGGCACCAAAGGGAGTTATGAAAGTCGTCTTCTCCTGATCCTCCAAAGCCATCTTGATCTGGTGGTAACCTGAGTATGCATCCAAAAAACACAGCCGCTCGCAACCCGCTCTAGAGTGAATGATTTGGTCGATACGAAGGAGGACGAAAGGGTCTTTCAGGCAAGCTTTGTTAAGGTTGGTGTATTCAATGCACATGCGAAAGGTACCATTCTTCTCGAGTACCAAAACCGGATTGGCCAACCACTCTGGGTGAAAAACCTCCACAATGAAGCCAGCGGCCAAGAGTCGCGCTACTTCCTCCCCAATTGCCTTACGCCTTTCTTCGTTAAACTGGCGAAGATATAGCCGAGCCGGCTTCATCTTGGGATCTATGTTAAGGTGGTGCTCAGCTAATTCTCTCGGTACACCTGGCAACTCAGAAGGTTTCCATGTGAAGATGTCCCGATTCTCATGGATGAATTTGATGAGCACGCTTTCCTATTTGGGGTCCAAACCCGACCCAATGGTGAATTGCTTGAAGAGTCGCCGGGTGTGAAATCCACCAGCTTAGTATCATCTGTTGGCTTAAACTGAAGGGGCGGCTCTGACTCGATCGTGGGTTTCTTGAACGGGGTCATGTCCGCTGGGTCGACATTAGCCTAATTAAACTTGAGATCTTCAGCTGCACAGGGCAACTTAGCATAAGCAGCGTCTCTTTCTTCGCATTCTTGAGCTATCTTCCGGTCTCCACTGATCATGATAGTTCCTTTAGGTCCTCGCATTTTGAGCTTGAGGTAGACATAACATGGGCGGGCCATAAAGCGGGCGTAAGCCGGTCGACCAAAAAGCGCGTGGTAAGGACTCTTGATCTTGACCACCTCAAACATGAGGAACTCACTCATGTAGTTAGACTTGGTGCCAAAAGCCACATTAAGTTTAATCCCCCAAACAGGGTATGCCGACTTACCCTAGACAATGCCATGGAAGACCGTAGAGGATGGCATCAAATCGCTTTCCGAGAAATTCATTCTTTGAAAAGTGTCGTGGTATAAGATGATGATGCTGCTGCCTCTGTTCATGAGGACTTTGGAGAGGGTATAGCACCCTACCTGTGGCGCCATGACCAATGCTAAGTCGCCAAGGTTGTCAACCCGGGCCGGGTGATCCTCCCTGCTCTAGATAATGGGCTGCTCAAACCAATTGAGATACCTGGGGAACGTCAGCTCAATGACGCTTAAGGTTCTGTGCTTGACCTTTTTGTCCCTTTTGCAAGTACTGGTGGTAAACACATGATACTGCCCACTGTTCAACTTCTCATGATTGTTCTGGAAGCTGCCGCTGTCGTTCTACTGCTGTGAGACGCCTTTATGAAGTTGCTGCTGAAAACCACCCTGCACGTTATATTGCTAACTGTTCTGGACCTAATTTATGTGTGAGCCACCGGACCCAAACTGATCCGGGCGTCCGCCATGACTATCCCCTTGGCCGTTTTTAAGTGCCTCGGCACGAAACTCCTACATCACATAGCAATCTTCCCAAGAATGGGTGGATGGACCTTCCGCTGTTGTATGTTGTGGGCACGGGCCCTCGAGCATCTCATGATAGTTGCGCTGTTTTTTCCCGCTGAAGCCCCTTTTCTTCTGACCCTGGTTCCCGTTCCCAGTGTTAGTATTGGTGATGAAATCAGTGGCGCCTTCCTGTCGTCTTTTCTTCCCTTGACCCGCGGGGTTGTAGTTGCCTCGCCCCTGGGACTGAGAGTGGCCTCTGGATGACTCCCCGTCCTGGCGGTGCTGGTTTTATCATCATCCTCCCCAGGATCTTTGGTATCATCTGACTCGGCATACCTAGTCCAAGTGTCCATCAGCTCCTCCATATCCTGCACTTTGCGCTTGAGTCACCCAAGCTTCAACACCAAAGGCTGGTAGTGACAGTTTTTCTCCAAGATGAGGATGGCCTGAGCCGCCGAAATGCTATCCGATGAGTGGATCACCTCTGCAACCCGTCGCGTCCAATATGGGCCGACTCATCTGGGAGTTGGATGCAGTGTTGTAAGTCAACAATAGTCATCGGGCGCTTGCAAGTCCCTCGGAAGTTTTTGACAAAACGTTCCTTCAACTCGGCCCAGGTGTTGATGGAGTTGGGTGGCAGGTTCTTCAGCCAAGTGTGCGCCGTCCCTTCAAGCATCATTGTAAAATACTTGGCACATACTGCTTCGTTAACATCAAGCATATCCATTGCAAGCTCATAGATTTCAATCCACGCCCCTGGCTCTAGATCGGGCATGTAATTGGGAACCTTACGCGGGCCTTTGAAATCTGTCGGCATACGCTCGTTGCGGAGGGCGGGTGACAGGCGGGGTATCCCAATGTTCCTACCACCTCACTCGGCCTGCATGGGGGAAGGAAGCACATAAGCCAGATAGCCTTGACCCGTCGCGACCGCCATCTCCATCAGGTAGGTGGGTCGTTATACATCCATGAGGAATTGAGCCCGGGTGTCAGGCATCTGGGACAGGTTGATTTGCGGAGGCCGTCGCCATTCACTGCTGGACACTGCGGGCGGGTCATCATGACGGCTCTTGGTATGACTTGCTTGAGGTGTGGAGTGCAGCCGCTCACGGCTATATGAATATTGCGCGTGTTGGACCACTGTTTTTACAACATCTCAATGGCGTTCCTCGCCTCTACCTCAGCCAAAGAATTTCCATGGATGGGAAGATTCTCGAGGTTGCGGGTCACCACTAGTACTTTATCAATGGGGTTTGAAAAGTGACCCCGCGGCGTTTGAAAGTGTGGTGCTTGAGCCGGTGCCGGCTGAGGCGCCTGTGGGTTGGGCGGCGGCTGAGCCGGGTCAACGTGCCGGGTAACTTGCCATGGCAGGTTGGGCTCCATCCCACGTGTATGTGGGATGTCGAAGAGTCGAGTTGGATTCAGATCGACTAGCAGACGATTGCGATGCCTCCTGTGGTGAATTGCATCGGAAGCGCGTTATTGTCGTTCAAGCCGCCATCCCTCAACACTTAGCCGCTCTGTCTCCGCAGCGATCTGGGCCTGTTGGGTTGCCATCCTGGCAGCTTCACCTTTAATGTCGCGTTGGATCTTGGCCATCTCCTCCCTTAGTTTCGCTAACTCGGCGTTGACCTGTTCTTGGTTCTCCGCCATCACAGTAATCGCCGTGAGTTTGGCCATCTCTGCTACCAAATCCGTCATGGCTTGAGCCAGAGTCTTTCCTGATCCGCTGGCCTCGTTGTTGCGGGTTGCGGTTGGCTGAGGTGTCGTTGCTCCCACCATGTAGATGGCGACTTGACGATGAGGTCCTTCAACATCCTCGGTGATTGCCGCCTCAGGTAATCAATGTCGCCAATGGATGACTCGTCGTCCGAGTTGACACGGGTGTTCTCCTGGATCACTGGCTCATCTGGTAGGTCGATTCCCTTTGTAAAACCAACGAAGGCGTGGTGTTTCCTGACCTGATGTTTGGCAGGATGGGCGTACCGGGCAATCTCGACAATGTCGGTGAACGTGTCCGGCACAGGTACGGGAGCCCCAAACTTGCCAATGAAGGCATGAATCTTGCTGAAGGGGACCCTGTATCCAAACTGGATTGAATCGGCATTAGGCCCCACTAAGAGTTGTTGATGTAGTACTTTCCACGGTGGCTCTTAGTCATGAGGCCGACCATGTAGCTCCCAAACCCCGGAAGGGATCCCTTTGAGAATTCAACTCCACCGTGCGCTAACCCCACGGTGGGCGTCAACTGTCGTGGTTTTGTCATGGCAGATGTCCTCGTGAAAGGACTTAGTGATGGCGCCATCGCACCTTGGTGACGACTCAAAGGGGTTGAGCGAAAGCGAGACTCGGGTTTACCCAGGTTCAGCCCCTCCGATGGAGGTAAAAGCCTACGTCCTGCTTTGTGTATATTGCTAGTGGAATCGATTACAAGGAGGGCGTAACTCGCCTGACCTAGCTCTCAATGGATTGTAAGTTAACTTTATCTACCCTAGGGACTCGCCTTTATATACAGGTCCAGGTCCTAGGTTTTACAACAGTCCAGGCCACATTACAAATCGTGGCCTGCCATATCTCTAAACCGCCGTGTCTTCCAAGCAAGGAAACGGCCACATCAACTCATCTTCTCCGTGGGTCTTGAACCACCCTCTAGGCTCATGGGCCCGGCCGACTCTCCGTTTAATATCTCCTGGCGCCTCTCAGACCCTGGACCAAGGCCTATCTTGATTATGAATGTTGAATCATCGTGCACCTGACCTGGCCCAATAGGGCGGGTCATACGGAGGGTAATATCCCCAACAAGTACCTAGATGGTAATCTCTCTCTCTTGATCTTCAATACAATGATCATCGCATCTTTGCGTTGATCCACATGATGGATTGTGGGTTTATGTTCAAATTATTCATCATAAATATTTGAGTCTCGTCTGAATATTTATATGATTCTTATATGCATGATTATGATAGCTTCGTAATTCTCTTTGATCTATTGAAATAGTTTGTCCAACTAGATCGATATTTCTTTGGTGAGAGAGGTGTGTTGTAGTAGGTTCTACGTGGCGAATTTCTATATTCCAGTGATAGAAGGGGACAATATGTGTCTTTGTTTTGCTGCTACTATGGATAAAATAATGGGGTTTATTCATATTGCTCGAGTTTACTTTGTCTACATCATGTCATTGTTCTCCATGCATTACTCTATTTTACTATATACTCTAGATGCATGCTGGATAGCAGTCGCTGAGTGCAGTAATAGTAATAGGTCCAGGAAGGAGTCGGCCTATTTGTTTATGAACACGATCATTGTCGTGAATATCAAATAACTATCCGCTTTTCTATGAATACCCCAACAGTAATTGCTTACTGCTACTTCTCAAACAACAGCGCCAGAAATTGACACGTTGACGGAGACTTGCTTGCGCTGGTTTTTCCCTTGAAGAGGAAAGGGTGATGCAGCACAGGAGCGGTAAGTATTTCCCTTAGTTTGAGAACCAAGGTATCAATCCAGTAGGAGAACCTCGTCAAGTCTAGAGTACCTGCGCAAACACAAATGAGCTTGCACCCAACACTATAAAGGGATTGTCAATCCCTTCAAGATTGATTGCAAAGTGAGATCTGAAGGCGGAAAGTGCAACAAAGTAAAAGTGTAAGGCTGAAAATATAGTGTGGAGTAGACCCGGGGACCATAGTGTTCACTAGAGGCTTCTCTCGAAATAGCTAGTATTAAGGTGGGTGAACAAATTACTGTCGAGCAATTGATAGAACCGCCCAAAGTCATGACGATATCTAAGGCAATGATCATACATATAGGCATCATGTCCGAGACAAGTAGACCGATACTTTCTGCATCTACTACTATTACTCCACACATCGACCGCTATCCAGCATGCATCTAGTGTATTGAGTTCATGACGAACAGAGTAACGTCTTAAGCAAGATGACATGATGTAGAGGGATAATCTCAAACCAATGACGAAAACCCCATATTTTACCCTTGATGGCAACAACATGATGCGTGCCTCGCTACCCTTCTGTCACTCGGTGAGGTCACTGCACGGTATGAACCCAAAACCAAGCACTTCTCCCATTGCAAGAATCATAGATCAAGCTGGCCAAATAAAACCCACAACTCGAAGAGAATTACAAGGATATGAACTCATGCATATAAGAGATCAGAAGAAACTCAAATAAGATTCATAGATAATCTGACCATAAATCCACAATTCATCGGATCTCGACAAACACACCACAAAAGAAGATTACATCGGATAGATCTCCATGAAGATCATGGAGAACTTTGTATTGAAGATCCAAGAGAGAGAAAAAGCCATCTAGCTACTAGCTATGGACCCGTAGGTCTATGGTGAACTACTCACGCATCATCGGAGAGGTCATGGTGTTGATGAAGAAGCCCTCTGTATTCGAATCCCCCTCCGGCACGGCACTAGAACGTGCCTGAGATAGGATCTTGCGTAGACAGAAGCTTGCGGCGGCGGAAAAGTATTTTCGATGATCTCCTGATTTTTTCTCGGATTTTAGGGAATATATAGGCGAAAGACCTAGGGCAGGGGAGCCACGAGGAGCTCATAAGCCTGCTAGGCCCGCCCCCCTAGGCCGGGCCTGGTGGGCTTGTGACCTCCTCCGAGGTCCCCTGCCTTGGTTCTCAAGTCTCCCGTGTGTCTTGTGTTATGGAAAAATTCATTTCGCGGATTTTATTCTGTTTGGACTCCGTTTAAAATCCTCCTCTGAAAAGGGTCAAACACACGGAAAAAACAGGAACTCGCACCTGGCACTAAGTTAATAAGTTAGTCCCAGAAAAGATATAAAAGGCATACAAAACGTCCAAATTTTGACAAGATAATAGCATGAAACCATCAAAAATTATAGATACGGTGGTGACGTATGAAGCATCCCCAAGCTTAAGTCCTGCTCGTCCTCGAGTAGGGAAGTGATAAAGGCTGATTTTTTGATTGGGAATGCTACCTAGCATAGTTGTCCTTTGTAACTTCTTTCATGTGACATGAATGTTCAGATCCGTAAGATTCAAAACAACAGTTTGCTATTGGCATGAAAACAATAATACTTCAAGCAAACTAGCAAAGTAATCATGAACTTTCAAAATAACAAGGCCAAAGAAAGTTATCCCTACAAAATCATATAGTCTCGCCATGCTCCATCAACCTCACACAACTAGTTTAAATCATGCACAACCCCGGTATTGGCCAAGTAATTGTTTTCGCACTCTTACTTTCTCAAACGTTTTATAACTATCACGCAATACATGAGCGTGAGTCATGGATATAGCACTATAGGTGGAATAGAGTGTGGTGGTGGTTGTGAGACAAAAAAGGAGGAGATGGTCACATTGACTCGGCGTATCAAAGGGCTATGGAGATGCCCATTCATAGATATCAATGTGAATGAGTAGGGTTTGCCATACAAAGCATGCACTAAAGATTCCCACTAGCATATGGTAGTGACAAAACGAGAGACTCTCAATCATGAAGAACATGGTGCTATTATGAAGCACAAGTGTGGAAAAAGATAGTAGCATTGTCCCTTCTCTCTTTTTCTCTCTTTTTTTTATTTGGGCTCTTGGCCTGTTTTTTTTATTTGGGCTCTTTGGCCTCTCTTTTTTTATTTCCTCACATGGGACAATGCTCCAATAATGATGATCATCACACTTTTATTTACTCACAGCTCAAAGCTTAGAATGATGATGACTCTATAGGAAATGCCTCCGGCAGTGTACCGGGATGTGCAACGATCTAGCTTGGCGTATGACGTTGAAACATCTCGCTAGCTATCTTACGATCATGCAATGGCAATATGAGAGTGACGGCACAAGTCATGAGAGGAAACGGTGGGAGTTGCATGGCAATATATCTCGGAATGGCTATGAAAATGCCATAGTAGGTAGGTATGGTGGTTGTTTTGAGGAAGACATATGGTGGGTTTGTGCACCGGCGAGAATTGCGCGGTACTAGAGAGGATAGCAATGGTGGAAGGTGAAAGTGCATCTATACCATGGACTCACATTAGTCATGAAGAACTCACATACTTGTTGCGGAAGTTTTTATTAGTAATCGAAACAAAGTGCTAAACACATACTCCTAGGGGAAGGGTTGGTAGGTGCTAACCACATACTCCTTTATGAGTTCTTGACTTGATCCTCCCCGGCAACAGCGCCAGAAATCCTTCTGCTACTTCTCAAACAACAGCGCCAGAAATTGACACGTTGACGGAGACTTGCTTGCATTGGTTTTTCCCTTGAAGAGGAAAGGGTGATGCAGCACAGGAGCAGTAAGTATTTCCCTCAATTTGAGAACCAAAGTATCAATCCAGTAGGAGAATCTCATCAAGTCCAGAGTACCTGCGCAAACACAATTGAGCTTGCACCTAACGCTATAAAGGGGTTGTCAATCCCTTCAAGATTGATTGCAAAGTGAGATCTGAAGGCGGAAAGTGCAACGAAGTAAAAGTGTAAGGCTGAAAATATAGTGTGGAGTAGACCCCAGGGCCATAGTGTTCACTAGAGGCTTCTCTCGAAATAGCAAGTATTACGGTGGGTGAACAAATTACTATCGAGCAATTGATAGAACCGCGCAAAGTCATGAAGATATCTAAGGCAATGATCATACATATAGGCATCACATCCGAGACAAGTAGACCAATACTTTCTGCATCTACTACTATTACTCCACACATCGACCGCAATCCAGCATGCATCTAGTGTACTGAGTTCATGACGAACAGAGTAACGCCTTAAGCAAGATGACATGATGTAGATGTAATGCCCCATAACTTGCCTTTTATGGAACCTTCTATATGTGGGTCCACCTTGTAATTGCAATGAGAGCCCATGCATGTGCTATTTCATGTGTCACCTTGCCATGTCTCCCTTTGCATGCATGCATCACTTTCATTTCATGCCTTGTATTTGTTGTCCTTGTTTTCTTGTGTATGTGGTGTCATGATGTGAACATGTGATGTTGGATATGGGTAAGGATGTGGAGTGGAGTATGTTATAGTAGCAAGCATGTGGTTTGCTCTAGGTTTTATAAAACTTCCCCCCTCTCTTTTATCTCAAGCCCAATATTTACTTGTTCCTTCCCTATTTTAAAAATGTCCATGATTTAGTATATTTTGTGGTGGGTGTGAAGATGTGATTTTGCTGTTTTGAAACTATGTTGTAAGGGTGCAAATATTCGCAAAATAGCTCAACTTAATGTTGGGGAACATCGCATGGGAAACAAAAAAATTCCTACGCGCACGAAGACCTATCATGGTGATGTCCATCTACGAGAGGAGATTTGGACCTACGTACCCTTATAGATCGCACAGCAGGAAGCGTTAAGAAACGCGGTTGATGTAGTCGAACATCCTCACGTCCCTCGATCTGCCCCGCGAACCGTCCCATGAACCGTCCCGCGATCCGTTCCACGATCCGTCCCGCGATCCATCCCACGAACCGTCTCGCGATCCGTTGCACGAACCGTCTTGCGATCCATCTCACGATCCGCTGTGATCTAGTGTCGAACGGACGGCACCTCCGCATTCAGCACACGTATAGCTCGATGATGATCTCGGCCTTCTTGATCCAACAAGAGATACAGAGAGGTAGATGAGTTCTCCGGCAGGGTGATGGCGCTCCGGAGGTTGGTGGTGATATATCCCAGCAGGGCTCCGCCCGAGCTCCGCAGAAATACGATCTAGAGGAAAAACCGTGTAGGTATGTGGTCGGGCTGCCGTGGCAAAGTTGTGTCTCAAAAACCCCCAATACCTCTAGTATATATAGGAGGGAGGGAGGGGAGGAGGCAGCCTCAAACCCTCAAGGTTTTCCTGAAATTGGAGGTGGAGGAGTCCTAATCCAATCCTACTTGGAGTAGGACTCCACCTTCCCACTTGGAAACTCTTTCCACCTTGTGTTTTTTTCCTTCTCAAACATTATGGGCCTTAGTGGGAACTTATTCCAGCCCACTAGGGGCTGGTTTATCTCTTCCCATATCCCATGAGACCCCTTGGGGCGTGACACCCCTCCCGATGGTCCCCGGCAACCCTCCCAGCACTCCCGGTACATTACCGATAAGCCTGAAACTTTTCCTATGACCAAAATAGGACTTCCTATATATCAATCTTTACCTCCGGACCATTCCGGAGCTCCTCGTGACGTACTGGATCTCATCCGGGACTCCGAACAACTTTCGTTTACCAACACCTATAACTCAACTATACCGAAAACATCGTCGAACCTTAAGTGTGCAGACCCTGCGGGTTCGAGAACTATATAGACATGACCCGAGAGACTCCTCGGTCAATATCCAATAGCGGGACCTGGATGCCCATATTGGATCCTACATATTTTCCGAAGATCTTATCGGTTGAACCTCAGTATCAAGGATGCATATAATCCCGTATGTCATTCCCTTTGTCCTTCGGTATGTTACTTGCCCGAGATTCGATCGTCAGTATGCGCATACCTATTTCAATCTCGTTTACCGGAAAGTCTCTTTACTCGTTCCGTAATACAAGATCCCGTGACTTACACTAAGTTAGATTTCTTGCAAGGCTTGTGTGCAATGTTGTATTACCGAGTGGGCCCAGAGATACCTCTCCGTCACGCGGAGTGACAAATCCCAGTCTTGATCCATACTAACTCAACGGACACCTTCGGAGATACCTGTAGAGCATATTTATAGTCACCCAGTTACGTTGTGACGTTTGATCCACACAAGGTATTCCTCCGGTGCCAGTGAGTTATATGATCTCATGGTCATAGGAACAAATACTTGACACGTAGAAAACTATAGCAATAAAACGACACGATCAATATGCTACGTTCATAGTTTGGGTCTTGTCCATCACATGATTCTCCTAATGATGTGATCCCGTTATCAAGTAACAACACTTGCCTATGGTCAGGAAACCTTGACCATCTTAGTTCAACGAGCTAGTCAACTAGAGGCTTACTAGGTACAATGTTTTGTCTATGTATCCACACAAGTATTGTGTTTCCAATCAATACAATTATAGCATGGATAATAAACGATTATCATGAACAAACAAATATAATAATAACTAATTTATTATTTCCTCTAGGGCATATTTCCAACAGTGTCCCACTTGCACTAGAGTCAATAATCTAGTCCACATCACTATGTGATTCTAACGAATCCAACACCCTTACAGTTTTGGGGTTTGATCACGTCTTGCTTGTGAGAGAGGTTTTAGTCGACGGTTCTGAACCCTTTCAGATCCGAGTGAGCTTTTCAAATCTTTATGTCATCTTGTAGATGGTGCTACTACGTGCTATTCGGAAATACTCCAAATATCTACACTACTATACGAAGCCGTTTTAGTACTCATAGTTATTCGGATTAGTGTCAAATCTTGCATCGACGTAACCCTTTACGATGAACTCTTTAACCACCTCCATAATTGAGAAAAATTCCTTAGTACATTTAGTTAGTAAGGATAACTTTGACCACTGATCAATGATTCAATCCTGGATCACTCTCTGTACCTCTTAAGAGACTTGCTGCAAGGCACACATCACGTGCGGTACTCAACATAGCATACTTTAGAGTCTACTGCCAAGGCATAGAAAACGACCTTCGTCTATTCTCTTTATTCTGCCGTGGTCGGGTTTTGAGTGTTACTAAAATTCACACCTTACAACACAGTCAAGAACTCCTTCTTTGCTGATCTATTTTGAACTCCTTCAAAAACTTGTCAAGGCATGCATCTTGTTGAAACTTCTATTAAGTGTTTCGATCTATCTCCATAGATCTTGATGCTCAACATTCAAGTAGCTCAATCCAGGTATTCATTTGAAAAACTCCTTTCAAACAACCTTTTATGCTTCACAGAAATTCTACATTACTTTTGATCAACAATATGTTAACCACATATACTTATCAGAAATTCTATAGTGCTCCCACTCACTTCTTTGGAAATACAAGTTTCTCATAAACCTTGTACAAACCCAAAATCTTTGATAATCTCATCAAAGTGTATATGCCAACTCCGAGATGCTTGCACCAGTCCATTGAAGGATCGCTGGAGCTTGCATACTTGTTAGTATCCTTAGGATCGACAAAACATTCTGATTGTATCACATACAATCTTTCCTCAAGGAAACCGCCGAGGAAACAATGTTTTGACTTCCTATGTGCAATATTTCACAAATAATGCAGCAACTACTTACATAATTCCAACAGACTTTTAGCATCGCTACGAGTGAGAAAATCACATCATAGTCAACTCTTTGATCTTGTCGAAAACATCTTTGCGACAAGTCGAGTTTTTCTTAATAGTGACTTATCACCATCATCGTCTGTCTTCCTTTTAAAGATCCATCTTTACTTAATAGTCTTACTACTATCAAGCAGTTCTTCCAAAGTCTACACTTTGTTTCATACATGGATTCTCTCTCGGATTTCATGGCCTCCAGCCATTTGTCGGAATCTGGGCCCACCATTGCTTCTCCATAACTCATAGGTTCATTGTTGTTCAACAACACGACCTCCAAGACAGGGTTATCGTACCACTCTATAGTAGTACGCGACCTTCGTCGACCTACGAGGTTTGTAGTAACTTGATCCGAAGCTCTAATGATCACCATCATCAGCTTGCACTTCAATTGGTGTAGGCGCCACAGGAACATCTTCCAGTGCCCTGCTACACACTGGTTGAAGTGACGGTTCACTAACCTCATCAAGTTCCACCACCCTCCCACTCAATTCTTTCGAGAGAAACCTTTCCTCGAGAAAGGACCCATTTCTAGAAACAAACACTTTGCTTCCGTATCTGAGATAGGAGATGTATCCAACTGTTTTGGATATCCTATGAAGATGCATTTATCCGCTTTGGGTTCGAGCTTTATCAGACTGAAACTTTTTCACATAAGCATCACAGCCCCAAACTTTCAGGAAATGAGAACTTAGGCTTCTCCAAACCATAGTCTATACTGTGTCATCTCAACGGAAATACGCGGTGCCCTATTTAAAATGAATGCGGTTGCCTCTAATGTATAACCCATAAACGATAGTGGTAATTCGATAAGAGACATCATAGCATGCACCATATCAAATAGGTCGCGGCTATGACACCATCACACCATGGTGTTCTTGGTGGCATGAACTGCGAAACAACTTCCACATTGTCTTAACTGTGTACCAAAACTCGCAACTCAGATATTCATCTCTATGATCATATCGTAGACAATTTATCCTCTTGTTACGACGAACTTCACTCTGAAACAGAATTGAACTTTTTCGATATTTCAGACTTTGTGATTCATTAAGTAAATACTCATGTATCTACTCAAATCATCATTGAAGTAAGAACATAATGATATCCACTGCGTGCCTCAGCACCCATTGGACTGCATACATCAAAATCTATTACTTCCAACAAGTTACTATCTTGTCTCATCTCAATGAAAACAAGGCCTTGCTCATGTCGTATGATTTGCATGTCACAAGGGATTCAAAATCAAGTGAGTATAAAGATCCATCAGTATAGAGCCTCTTCATGCAATTTATACCAACACGACTCAAGCAGCAGTGCCACAAGTAAGTGGTACTATCATCATTACCTTGTATCTTTTGGCACCAATATCATGAACATGTGTGACACTACGACCGAGATTCAATAAACCATTGAAGGTGACTATTCAAGCAAATAGAGTAACCATTATTCCTTTTAAATGAATAATCATATTGTAATAAACACGATCCAATCATGTTCATGCTTAACGCAAGCACCAAATAACAATTATTTAGGTTTAACACCAATCCCGATGGTAGAGGGAGCGTGCGACGTTTGATCATATCAACCTTGGAAACACTTCCAACACGTATCGTCACCTCGCCTTTAGCTAGTCTCCTGTTTATTCCGTAGCTTTCATTTCGTGTTACTAATCACTTAGTAACCGAACCGGTATCCAATACCCTCGCAGTACTAGGAGTACTAGTAAAGTACACATCAACATCATGTATATCAAATATACTTCTTTCGACTTTGCCAGCCTTCTTATCTACCAAGCATCTAGGGTAGCTTCACCTCAGTGACCGTTCCCCTCATAACAGAAGCACTTAGTCTCGGGTTTGGGTTTAATCTTGGGTCTCTTCATTAGTGCTTCAACTGTTTTGTCGTTTCACGAAGTATCCCTTGTAGCCCTTGCCTTCCTTGAAACTTACTGGTTTTACTAACCATCAACTATTGATGCTCCTTCTTGACTTCTACTTTCGCAGTGTCAAACATCACGAATCACTCAAGGATCATTGTATCTATCCTTTATATGTTTATAGTTCATCACGAAGCTCTCACAGCTTGGTGGCAGTGACTTTGGAGAACCATCACTATCTCATCTGGAAGATTAACTCCCACTTGATTCAAGCGATTGTCGTACTTAGACAATCTGAGCACACACTCAACGATTGAGCTTTTCTCCTTTACTTCGTGGACAAAGAATCTTGTCGGAGGTCTCATAGCTCTTATCAAGGGCACAAGCATGAAATCACAATTTCATCTCTTTAGAACATCTCTTATGTTCCGTGACGTTTCAAAACGTCTTCGGTGCCTTGCTTCTAAGCCATTAAGTATTTTGCACTGAACTATTGTGTAGTCATCAGAAACGTGTATGTTGGATGTTCACAACATCCACACACGACGCTCGAGGTGCAGCACACCGAGTGGTGCATTAAGGACATAAGCCTTATGCGCAAAAATCGAGGACAATCCTTAGTTTTACAGACTCAGTCCACAAAGTTTGCAACTATCAACTTTCAACTAAATTTTCTCTACGAACATATAAAAGCAGTAGAGCTATAGCGCAAGCTACATCTTAATTCGGAAAGACCATTAGACTATGTTCATGAAAATTAGTTCAATTAATCATATTACTTAAGAACTCCCACTCAAAAAGTACATCTCTCTAGTCATTTGAGTGGTACATGATCCAAATCCACTATCTCAAGTCCGATCATCACGTGAGTCGAGAATAGTTTCACTGGTAAGCATCTCTATGCTAATCATATCAACTATATGATTCATGCTCGACCTTTCGGTCTCTTGTGTTCCGAGGCCATGTCTGCACATGCTAGGCTCGTCAAGTTTCACCCGAGTGTTCCGCTTGTGCAACTGTTTTGCACCCGTTGTATGTGAACGTTGAGTCTATCACACCCGATCATCACGTGGTGTCTCGAAAAGATGAACTGTAGCAACGGTGCACAGTCGGGGAGAACACAATTTCGTCTTGAAATTTTAGTGAGAGATCACCTCATAATGCTACCGTCATTCTAAGCAAGATAAGGCGCATAAAGGATTGAAATCACATGCAATTCATAAGTAACATGATATGGCCATCATCAAGAGCTCCTTGATCTCCATCACCAAAGCACTGGTATGATCTTCTTATCACCGGCGCCACACCATGATCCCCATCATCACGATCTCCATAATCGTGCCGCCATCAAGGTTGTCGTGTATGCTATGCTATTACTACTAAAGCTACGTCCTAGCAATATAGTAACCGCATCTGCAAACACAAACGTTAGTCTAAAGACAACCCTATGGCTCTTACCGGTTGCCGTAGCATCGACGTGCAAGTCGATATTAACTATTACAACATGATCATCTCATACATCCAATATATCACATCACGTCGTTGGCCATATCACATCACAAGCATACCCTGCAAAAACAAGTTAGACGTCCTCTAAATGTTGTTGCATGTTTTACGTGGTTTCCATGGGTATCTAGTAGGATCGCATCTTACTTACGCAAACACCACAACGGAGATGTATGAATTGCTATTTAACCTCTCTCCAAGGACCTCCTCGGTCAAATCTGATTCAACTAAAGTTGGAGAAACCGACACTCGCCAGTCATCTTTGAGCAACGGGGTTGCTCGTAGTGATGAAACCAGTCTCTCGTAAGCGTACGAGTAATGCCGGTCCGAGCCGCTTCGATCCAACAATACCGCGGAATCAAGAAAAGACTAAGGAGGGCAGCAAATCGCACATCACCGCCCACAAAAACTTTTGTGTTCTACTCGAGATAACATCTACGCATGAACCTTGCTCTGATACCACTGTTGGGGAACGTCGCATGGGAAACAAAAAATTACCTACGTGCACGAAGACCTATCATGGTGATGTCCATCTACAAGAGGAGATTTGGATCTACGTACCCTTGTAGATCGCACACCAGGAAGCGTTAAGAAACGCGGTTGATGTTGTCGAACGTCCTCACGTCCCTCGATCCGCCCCGCGAATCGTCCCATGAACCGTCCCGCGATCCGTCCCACGAACCGTCTCGCAATCCGTTGCACGAACTGTCTTGCGATCAATCTCACGATCCGTTCCGATCTAGTGTCGAACAGAGGGCACCTCCGCGTTCAGCACACGTACAGCTCGACGATGATCTCGGCCTTCTTGATCCAGCAAGAGAGAAGGAGAGGTAGATGAGTTCTCCGATAGCGTGACGGCGCTCCGGAGGTTGGTGGTGATCTATCCCAGCAGGGCTCCGCCCGAGCTCCGCAGAAATATGACCTAGAGGAAAAACTGTGGAGGTATGTGGTCGGGCTGTCGTGGCAAAGTTGTGTCTCAAAAACCCCCAATGCCTCTAGTATATATAGGAGGGAGGGAGGGGGAGGCAGCCTCAAACCCTCGAGGTTTGGCCGAAATTGGAGGTGGACGAGTCCTACTCGAATCCTACTTGGAGTAGGATTCCACCTTCCCACTTGGAAACTCGTTCCACCTTGCGTTTTTTTCCGTCTCAACCCTAATGGGCCTTAGTGGGAACTTATTCCAGCCCACTAGGGGCTGGTTTATCTCTTCCCATAGCCCATGAGACCCCTTGGGGCGTGACACCCCTCCTGATGGTCCCCGGCACCCCTCTCCACACTCCCGGTACATTACCGATAAGCCCGAAACTTTTCCGGTGACCAAAACAGGACTTCCTATATATCAATCTTTACCTCCGGACCATTCCAGAGCTCCTCGTGACGTCCTGGATCTCATCCGGAACTCCAAACAACTTTTGGTTACCAACACCTATAACTCAATTATACCGAAAACATCGTCGAACCTTAAGTGTGCAGACCCTGCGGGTTCGAGAACTATGTAGACATGACCCGAGAGACTCCTCGGTCAATATCCAATAGCGGGACCTAGATGCCCATATTGGATCCTACATATTTTCCGAAGATCTTATCGGTTGAACCTCAGTGTCAAGGATTCATATAATCCCGTATGTCATTCCCTTTGTCCTTCGGTATGTTACTTGCCCGAGATTTGATCGTCACTATCCGCATACCTATTTCAATCTCGTTTACCGGCAAGTCTCTTTACTCGTTCCGTAATACAAGATCCCGTGACTCACACTAAGTCACATTGCTTGCAAGGCTTGTGTGTGAAGTTGTATTACCGAGTGGGCCCCGAGATACCTCTCTATCACACGGAGTGACAAATCCCAGTCTTGATCCATACTAACTCAACGGACACCTTCGGAGATACCTGTAGAGCATCTTTATAGTCACCCAGTTACGTTGTGACGTTTGATACACACAAGGTATTCCTCTGGTGCCAGTGAGTTATATGATCTCATGGTCATAGGAACAAATACTTGACACGCAGAAATCTATAGCAATAAAACGACACGATCAATATGCTACGTTCATAGTTTGGGTCTTAACCATCACATGATTCTCCTAATGATGTGATCCCGTTATCAAGTAACAACACTTGCCTATGGTCAGGAAACCTTGACCATCTTCGATCAACGAGCTAGTCAACTAGAGGCTTACTAGGGACAGTGTTTTGTCTATGTATCCACACAAGTATTGTGTTTCCAATCAATACAATTATAGCATGGATAATAAACGATTATCATGAACAAAGAAATATAATAATAACTAATTTATTATTGCCTCTAGGGCATATTTCCAACACTTAATGTTGTTTTGTAAATATTTAGTTGCTCCAAGTATTCCTTCTATATTTTATTCAAATATGTCATAATTTCTTATGACCAGGGGTATTTCTATTTTAATTTTTGTTGCCATAGTTTTTCCCTGGGAAATTATTTTTGCTGGTGTTGTTTTTAAAATGGAAAACTCTAGGGAATCCTTTCTCTCTTACCTGTCGCCAGGATGGGCCTCTCGCTCCCTCCCAAGGCCCATTCCTCCTCTCTTTCCCGTGGCAGCCCAACCGCACCAGCTCCTTCTTCGTGACGCCATCGCCCCCACGTGTTTGCTTTCCGTTTGAGCTTCAGAGAGAGACCGAGAAGTTTGACGACGCCGTCCCGTCGAGGCCCTCATATAAGCCTTGGCGTCCGTGCCCCCTTCCCCTAGGGTTCCGCGCTTCCCCCATCTAGCGCCACCATCTCCCTCCATCTCCTCCTTCCCCCCAGGTAAGAGCTCTCTGTAGATCCATTGGCAGAGAGAGAGGTAGCACACCGCCGACGTCCACCGTGCTCGGGGCAGGACCCCGCGTTCCATTCCTGCCGTCATTGAGGTTAGGGCAAGACCACAGCGACGGGCAGGACCACGTCGTCGGCGTGTTCCCGGTGGACTTCTTCCTCTACTTCGGTCTGCAGCAGGACTTCTTCAGTTCGTCTTTGTTCATCTCCAGGCGGCTCCCTCCTCGGATCGACCTCTTCTTCTTCCGCAGGGTGAGCCTTGCTCTTCCCCCCATCCCCCTTCATTAGATCCGGCGATCGTCGTCGTCGTGCTTCTCTGATCAGAGAAGAGGACAGCCAGTCGTGTGTGTAGTTCTTGTGTGTGGCTCGGGCTCGTCGTGGTCAGGGGATCGGCGTCCCACGCGGTAGTTGCAGGTAGCTGTAGGTAATCCCCCTCGCGTAGAGCAGTCGTAGAGGTAGAGGCCATGCTCCGGCGACGTCTCTGTTGTCGTCGTCGTCTATGTGAGATGCAGAGCAGGGCGGCCTCGTAGTTTACCTTATTTGTTGCCCTCTGGTCTGTCGAGATCTGTAGCATAGCGTGGTGGTGCATTGTGTTGTGATGGATCTGGCGCGTTGTGGGTTTGAGTCCCAGAGAAGCACCCCCCTTTTTGATATTTGTTTCGGCAGTAGCATCAGTAGCGCATGAGTGGTCTACCTTGCAAGCCCCCTCTATTATGTCAAGTGTTCGAGCCGTAACAGAGTGGTGATGTTTCAGTGTGTTAAACTTGCAGGTCTTGGGTTTGAAACCCAGACCAGCCCCTTTTATATTTTTTGATTTTCCTTTGTTGTTTCTCTTATAGCTTGCTAAATGGATTCTGTGGTAGGCTCTACAGCTCATGTAGTATTTTTTTTCTCTCAATAGTAGGTGTTCCTAGCATGGTAGAAGAGCATGTGTAGTGATATTTGTATATGTAGTGTAGTGGTGAGCTAGATCTTGATATGTGTGTGTATTCACTAGGTTTGTATGTGATATATATGTCTCCATCCATGATGTATGTGTGTGTTTCTTATGTTCTTGAGTGATGTTCTTGAGCATAGTTAGTGCAAGTGTGTGTATGTGAGTGTGTGTGGGTTCCCCCCCCCCACACCTACTTGGTGTGTGTGTGAAGGTGCTCATATTTTGTTATGTGTGCTTGAGTGTGTGTGTCTCACACATGCCTAAGGCATGGAGTGTCTTGATGAGCACATGTGATAGTTGTATGTGTAGGTCTAGGAATGCATATGTGAGCGTAAGCTAAGGTGTGTGTGATTATTAGCATGTGTAGGTGCTTTTTGCATGTGCTTGATGTATGTGGTGTGTGGTGGTGTGCTAAGGCACATGAACATGAGTTCCACTCCTCATGTGCACCATTGGACTTGTGAGAGTGAGCATATGCATGTGTAGGTGATGAGCTAGTGGAAGCACATGTGATGATGCACTATTCACCTCTATGTGATTCCATGTAGATTTTCCTTTCAAGTTTGTGCCCAATTATTCTATGCAAGTGCCTATGTATTATATATGTTTTTGGGGTAGAATCATCCCAGGAATCCATTGGTGGAATCAGTTTTGCCTTTCGAACAATTCTGGGAATGTCATATTTCAGTTTTGCTCCATGTTTAGACCTTGGTTCCATGTGATTTGATGAGCCCAAGAAGTTGATTCTTTGTTGTGGCAGTAGAGGTCGAACCCCTCTACCACATGTTGGTTTTGTTTCATGCTTAGGAGTTCATATGTGCAAGTGGAGCTTAGTCAAAGTAGGCATGTGGCTGAAATTCCAGTTTAGTGAAAATCTCTGATTTTCACAAAGTCTGGGAATCTGCTTATATTTTCTTATCATGTTGTTGTGCTTGTAGAAGTCCATGTGCTGGGAATCAGCCTTTGCAATCAACTGAGAAGTTGTAGCTTTTTTTGTTTGTCTAGCTCTCTGTAAAATTTTATTCCATTTGGAGTCCTTTAGATTTTGTTTTGGGTGCTGTCAAAATGCTTAAGAGCATAAACAGCTAATGAGAATCTGGAATTTTCACTAAGTCCCTGAAAACTGATATTTTTTCCTAGTTAGCAGGTGTGTAACTTTCTGTGTGGAACTCCTTTGAGTTATATTTTTGCTTGTTCTTGTAGTACTTTTGAATAGCTTCTGCCACATATCCTATTTGGCATATTTGGGTGGTTGTAGGTGCTTTGCATGTAGCCCTCAAACTTCTATGATGTTGTTTATGGCAGATTGTGTAGTTTTGATGTTTTGATGCTTGTGAGTGCATAGATGATGGTGTGGTGATATTTCTAGCACCACCCCATCCATACTTGTTTGTTTTATTTCTTGGCAACATGGCTCTGATACCAACTTGTAACGACTAAGATGCGGTCCTCTCCGGTTTATGGAACGAGGCCCCGAATTGGAAAGAAGAGCATCTAAGCGTTTCGCAAGCACGGTAACATAGCTCATACATAATAATAGAATGACAATTAGGGATTCAACTACCACCTCATACATAATATCAGAGTTTACATCACGCATCCAAACAAGGTAGTTCCGCTACGGACTACAAAACATGAGAAATGGCTATGTACCCTGAATGCTTGCCCACGATCACGACCACGCCTCGGTCTTCTGGATAGTTCACATACAGGCGGTCGTTCTCCTCATCGTACTGCCACGCCAGCTACGTGCCGTCGGGATCACCTGCATCGGGCGTACCTGTACCTGTTGGTGTTTTGAAGGAATCTGTGAAGGGAATGAAGGTGCTCATATGTTGTTATGTGTGCTTGAGTGTGTGTGTCTCACACATGCCCAAGGCATGGAGTGTCTTGATGAGCACATGTGATAGTTGTATGTGTAGGTGTAGGAATGCATATGTGAGTGCAAGCTAAGGTGTGTGTGATTATTAGCATGTGTAGGTGCTTTATGCATGTGCTTGATGTATGAGGTGTGTGGTGGTGTGCTAAGGCACATGAACATGAGGTCCAATCCTCATGTGCACCATTGGACTTGTGAGAGTGATCATATGCATGTGTAGGTGATGAGCTAGTAGAAGCACATGTGATGATGCAATATTCACCTCGATGTGATTCCATGTAGATTTGCCTTTCAAGTTTGTGCCCAATTATTCTATGCAAGTGCATACGTATTATATATGTTTTTGGGGTAGAATCATCCCAGGAATCCATTGGTGGAATCAGTTTTGCCTTTGGAACACTTTCTGGGAATGTCATATTTCAGTTTTGCTCCATGTTTAGAGCTTGGTTCCATGTGATGTGATGAGCCCAAGAGGTTGATTCTTTGTTATGGCAGGAGAGGGTGAACCCCTCTAACACATGTTGGTTTTGTTTCAAGCTTAGGAGTTCATATGTGCAAGTGGTGCTTAGTCAAAGTAGGCATGTGGCTGAAATTCCAGTTTAGTGAAAATCTCTGATTTTCACAAAGTCTGGGAATCTCGTTATATTTTCTTCTCCTGTTGTTGTGCTTGTAGAAGTCCATATGTTGGGAATCAGCCTTTGCTATCAACTCAGAAGTTGTAGCTTTTGTTTTTGTCTAGCTCTCTATAAATTTTCATTCCATTTGGAGTCCTTTAGATTTTGTTTTGGGTGCTGTCAAAATGCTTAAGAGCATAAACAGCTAATGAGAATCTGGAATTTTCACTAAGTCCCTAAAAACTGATATTTTTGTCCAAGTTAGCAGTTGTGTAACTTTCTGTGTGAAACTCCTTTGAGTTTTATTTTTGCTTGTGCTTCTAGTACTTTTGAATAGCTTCTACCACATATCCTATTTGGCATATTTGGGTGGTTGTAGGTGCTTTGCATGTAGCCCTCAAACTTCTATGATGTTGTTTATGGCAGATTGTGTAGTTTTGATATTTTGATGCTTGTGAGTGCATAGATGATGGTGTGGTGATATTTCTAGCACCACCCCATCCATACTTGTTTGTTTTATTTCTTGGCAACATGGCTCTGATACCAACTTGTAACGACTAAGATGCGGTCCTCTCCGGTTTATGGAACGAGGCCCCGAATTGGAAAGAAGAGCATCTAAGCGTTTCGCAAGCACGGTAACATAGCTCATACATAATAATAGAATGACAATTAGGGATTCAACTGCCACCTCATACATAATATCACAGTTTACATCACGCATCCAAACAAGGTAGTTCCGCTACGGACTACAAAACATGAGAAATGGCTATGTACCCTGAATGCTTGCCCACGATCACGACCACGCCTCGGTCTTCTGGATAGTTCACATACAGGCGGTCGTTCTCCTCATCGCACTGCCACGCCAGCTGCGTGCCGTCGGGATCACCTGCGTCGGGCGTACCTGTACCTGTTGGTGTTTTGAAGGAATCTGTGAAGGGAATGAAGGTGCTCATATGTTGTTATGTGTGCGTGAGTGTGTGTGTCTCACACATGCCCAAGGCATGGAGTGTCTTGATGAGCACATGTGATAGTTGTATGTGTAGGTGTAGGAATGCATATGTGAGTGCAAGCTAAGGTGTGTGTGATTATTAGCATGTGTAGGTGCTTTATGCATGTGCTTGATGTATGTGGTGTGTGGTGGTGTGCTAAGGCACATGAACATGAGGTCCAATCCTCATGTGCACCATTGGACTTGTGAGAGTGCTCATATGCATGTGTAGGTGATGAGCTAGTAGAAGCACATGTGATGATGCAATATTCACCTCGATGTGATTCCATGTAGATTTGCCTTTCAAGTTTGTGCCCAATTATTCTATGCAAGTGCATACGTATTATATATGTTTTTGGGGTAGAATCATCCCAGGAATCCATTGGTGGAATCAGTTTTGCCTTTGGAACACTTTCTGGGAATGTCATATTTCAGTTTTGCTCCATGTTTAGAGGTTGGTTCCATGTGATGTGATGAGCCCAAGAGGTTGATTCTTTGTTGTGGCAGGAGAGGGTGAACCCCTCTAACACATGTTGGTTTTGTTTCAAGCTTAGGAGTTCATATGTGCAAGTGGTGCTTAGTCAAAGTAGGCATGTGGCTGAAATTCCAGTTTAGTGAAAATCTCTGATTTTCACAAAGTCTGGGAATCTCGTTATATTTTCTTCTCCTGTTGTTGTGCTTGTAGAAGTCCATATGTTGGGAATCAGCCTTTGCTATCAACTCAGAAGTTGTAGCTTTTGTTTTTGTCTAGCTCTCTGTAAATTTTCATTCCATTTGGAGTCCTTTAGATTTTGTTTTGGGTGATGTCAAAATGCTTAAGAGCATAAACAGCTAATGAGAATCTGGAATTTTCACAAAGTCCCTAAAAACTGATATTTTTGTCCAAGTTAGCAGTTGTGTAACTTTCTGTGTGAAACTCCTTTGAGTTTTATTTTTGCTTGTGCTTCTAGTACTTTTGAATAGCTTCTACCACATATCCTATTTGGCATATTTGGGTGGTTGTAGGTGCTTTGCATGTAGCCCTCAAACTTCTATGATGTTGTTTATGGCAGATTGTGTAGTTTTGATATTTTGATGCTTGTGAGTGCATAGATGATGGTGTGGTGATATTTCTAGCACCACCCCATCCATACTTGTTTGTTTTATTTCTTGGCAACATGGCTCTGATACCAACTTGTAACGACTAAGATGCGGTCCTCTCCGGTTTATGGAACGAGGCCCCGAATTGGAAAGAAGAGCATCTAAGCGTTTCGCAAGCACGGTAACATAGCTCATACATAATAATAGAATGACAATTAGGGATTCAACTGCCACCTCATACATAATATCAGAGTTTACATCACGCATCCAAACAAGGTAGTTCCGCTACAGACTACAAAACATGAGAAATGGCTATGTACCCTGAATGCTTGCCCATGATCACGACCACGCCTCGGTCTTCTGGATAGTTCACATACAGGCGGTCGTTCTCCTCATCGCACTGCCACGCCAGCTGCGTGCCCTCGGGATCACCTGCGTCGGGCGTACCTGTACCTGTTGGTGTTTTGAAGGAATCTGTGAAGGGAATGAAGGTGCTCATATGTTGTTATGTGTGCTTGAGTGTGTGTGTCTCACACATGCCCAAGGCATGGAGTGTCTTGATGAGCACATGTGATAGTTGTATGTGTAGGTGTAGGAATGCATATGTGAGTGCAAGCTAAGGTGTGTGTGATTATTAGCATGTGTAGGTGCTTTATGCATGTGCTTGATGTATGTGGTGTGTGGTGGTGTGCTAAGGCACATGAACATGAGGTCCAATCCTCATGTGCACCATTGGACTTGTGAGAGTGAGAATGTGCATGTCTAGGTGATGAGCTAGTGGAAGCTCATGTGATGATGCACTATTCACCTCGATGTGATTCCATGTAGATTTGCCTTTCAAGTTTGTGCCCAATTATTCTATGAAAGTGGCTATGTATTATATATGTTTTTGGGGTAGAATCATCCCATGAATCCATTGGTGGAATCAGTTTTGCCTTTGGAACACTTTCTGGGAATGTCATATTTCAGTTTTGCTCCATGTTTAGAGCTTGGTTCCATGTGATGTGATGAGCCCAAGAGGTTGATTCTTTGTTGTGGCAGGAGAGGGTGAACCCCTCTTATGCTAATGGTATATATGATTACTATGATGTGAAACGAATAGAAGAATTTGTTGCTTATAAAGGTGCTTATGAAATTGCTTCTTGCTTGAAAAGTATGATGATGTTCCTTACAGATCTGAAAATTTTGCCATACTTAAATATTTATATGATAATTGTGAATACAATGCTGATATTAGTGAATTTATTGAAATAATGACGGCTGCTTTGGAAGAGATTAATAATTTGCAGGAATCTATGGAATAAGAAATTTCTGAAACTGTGAGCTCATTAGATGAAAAAGATGGGGAGGAGAGCGAAGAACAAAAGGAGGAAGAGCGGATTAGCTACTTGTGCCCACCTTCTAATCAGAGTAACTCTTCAACTCATACATTATATAATTTCCCTTCGCACATACTGAAGGATGAATGCTATGATGATTTCATTGATCCCTTGGATTCATGTGAGATATCCCTTTTTGATGAACTTGATGCTTGCTATGATTGCAGCCATGATGCCAATATGAATTATGCTTATGAAAATGAACTTGTTGTAGTTCCTATGTTAAGAATGAAATTATTGCTATTGCACCCACACATGATAGTCCTATTATGTTTTTGAATTCTCCCAACTACACTATATCGGAGAAGTTTGCACTTATTAAGGATTATATTGATGGGTTGCGTTTTACCACTTCACATGATGATTTTGATGGATATGATATGCATGTGATTTCTTCTCCTACTTGCAATTATTATGAGAAAGGAACCAAATTTTCACCTCTTTATGTTTCCAACATGATAAAATTGCAAGAAACTAATTATGCTATGTATTGGCCTTTACTTGATGTGCATGAATTATTGTTTTATGACATGCCATTGCATAGGAAGAGAGTTAGACTTCGTTGTCACATAATATATATCACTTTCTGCTCACTACTTAATTGCAAATCATTGTTAATTAAAATTGGCTTTGATATACCTCGGGATGCGGGTGGATCCATTACTTGAGCACTTTATGCCTAGTTTAATGGCTTTAAAAAAAGCGATGCGAGGGAGACAACCCAGAATTTTCGAGAGTCATTTGTTTATGTTGTGTACTTTTAAAAAGTTTAAAAACTAAAAACTAAAGTGGGGAACTTAAAACTTTTTCAAAAAGAAAAGTGAAAGTGCGAAGGACGAGCACCGTTGAAGTGGGGGCTAGCTTTGAACTTTGTTCATGCCCATGGAAACATTGTAACTCTTGATTACAAAAACTTTTCAACAAAAATAATTATCCTCTTGTATAAATACCATTGTATTATAAAAATAATGTGCCAAGATTTTCCTTCACGATGATTTCATTGCGTGTTGGTATGTGCGGTGCAAAAACACAAACTTTGGCTGTAGTGCGTGAATTTACATTTTTTACTGGAACATTGAAAGTTTCTGAAATTTTTACAAGGTAAATCTATGAATTGTTTTATTTCATACTTATATTTCAGTATTTTTTAAGTTACATAAGTATGGTCAATGTTCAGATTACTAGAGATTCTTCTGTTTTTGATAAATTCTGTTTTTGATGCATTGTTTTGCTCATTTTGATGAAACTATCGATTGTTTCGGTGGTATAAGCCATGGAGAACGTATATTAAAGTACATATAATGAAAAAACAAAATATTAATGTGTTTTCAATAGTACTTAAGGTAGTAATTTGCATTATTATACTAACGGATGTCACGAGTTTTCTGTTAAGTTTTGTGTGGATGAAGTGTTCGAAGTTCGAGGAGGTCTCGATATGAGGAGATGGGGGAGAGGCAAGAGTTCAAGCTTGGGGATTCCCAAGGCACCCCAAGTAAATATCCAAGGATTCCCAAGCATCTAAGCTTGGGGATGCCCTGGAAGGCATCCCATCTTTCTTCAACAAGTATGGGTATGTGTTTATCTTTGTTTCATTCACGTGATATGCGTAAATCTTGGAGCGTCTTTTTTGTTTAGTTTTGACTTTTATTTTATGCACCATGCTGGTATGAGATAGTCCATGGTTGATTTATAGAATTCTCATTGCACTTCACTTATATCTTTTGAGTATTTCTTTATAGAATGCTTCATGTGCTTCACTTATATCATTTGTAGTTCGGATTGCCTATTTCCCTACATATAGGAAACCGTTATTTGTAGAATGCTCTTCTACTTCACTTATATTTATTAGAGCGTGGTATTTTGTAGAACAAATTAAACTCTCATGCTTCACTTATTTCTATTTAGAGAGTCAAAAGGAATTGGTCATTTACTTGGCTATCCATCAAATCCAACATAAAACTTGTAGATCAGTGAGTATGATATGTTTGATTCCTTACAATAGTTTTGCAACAATAAGATAGTAATATGTGGGTCCACTAGTTGATGATTCTGGATTATTAAGAATATTCATGTTAAGGTTTGTGATTCCTGAAGCATGCATGTATAGTCTCTTGTTATGCAATGAAGTTGGAGCATAATTTATCCTTTATTCAAATCCTTTGTGTTGTTATAATCGGAGTCACGCGATGCTTAACTCCTCCCAAACTTCTCCCTAGGGGCATGTAAGTAGTGCTTTTCTTCGAGAGAGCTAATAAAATCTTTCAATAACTATGTGTGTTCTTTGTGACTAATGTGAATCAATGTATATACGCACTATTACCTTTCCGCAATTTGCTAGCCTATGCGGTACCGTGCATTGCCCTTTCTCACCTCAAGAGTCGGTGAAAACTTTGCAAATGCATCCAAACGAAGTGATATGATATGATCTATCAGACATAGGCCTTATTATATCTTCCTCAAAAAATCCACCATAACTATTATGGAATTTCCATAGCCACTCCGAGATATATTGACATGCAACTTCCGCCCCTTCTGTTTTGATGATTTGAGCATTCATTGTCATATTTCTTTGCATGATCTTAAGATAGCGAGTATGATATTTCCACAGCTTGTCCATTTTTTGATGTACGTGCTATGCTAGATCATTGCACATCCTAGTACACTTCCACAAGCATTCATATAGAGTCATACTTCGTTTCAGGTATCAAGTTGTAACTAAATAGAAGTGTGATGATCATCATTATTAGATCATTGTCCCAGTGAGGAAAGGGTGATGGAGACTATGATTCCCCCACAAGTCGGGATGTGATTCCGGATGAAAAATGAAAAATGGGGGAGGCCAAATGAGCCCACCACAAAAAAAGGAAAAGAGAGAGAAAAAGGAGAAATAAAAAAAGAAAAAAATGAGAGAAAAGAGAGAAGGGGCATGTTAATTCCACATTTGTGCTTCAAAGTAGCACCATGTTTTTCATATGGAGAGTCTCCTATGTTGTCACTTTCATATACTAGTGGAAATTTTTCATTATAGAGTTTGATGCACACCCACTTAAGTTTCATATTGAGCTTTCAAACACTTATAGCTCTTAGTGCATCCATTGCATGGCAATCCCTACTCCTCACATTGATATCTATTGATGGGCATCTCCATACCATGTTGATACGTCGAGTTGATGCGAGACTTTCTTCTTAAATTTTACCCATTTGAAACGTACCACCATATTATATTCCACCTTTATGCTATATCCATGGTTCGCACTCATGTATTGAGTGAGTAATAAAAAGTTGAAGCGCGTTAAAAAGTATGATCCAATTGCTCGGTTTGACACCGGGGTGCTCATGATTTGTACCTTGTGCTAGGAAGACCAAGCATGACAGGCTATATGATTTTGTAGGGATAGCTTTCTTTGGCATTGTTATTTTGAAAGGACATGATTGTCTGCTAGTAAACCTGTGTATGGATGTCTTTTTGTCAAATGATAGAATATTGACTTGAATCACTTGTATCTTGATATTCATGCCATGATTATATATATGAGCAAGATCATGCTAGATAGCATTCCACATCAAAAATGATCTTTTTTATCATTTAGCTACTCGAGGACGAGCGGGAATTAAGCTTGGGAATGTCGATAATTCTCCGTTGTATCTATAATTTTTTATTGTTCTATGCCAATATTATACAACTTTCACATATTTTTGGCAACATTTTATATGATTTATTGGACTAACATATTGATCCTGTGCCAGGTGTCAGTTCATGTTTGTTGCATGTTTTTTGTTTCACGGAATATCCATATCAAACGAAGTCCAAAGGCGATAACATTTTACAGAAAATTATTTTGGAATATATGTGACTTTTGAGAGGTGGAATCAATGCAAAAGGAGGCCCGCATCCTCCACTAGACACCATGGCACATGGGGCCCCTAGCGCGGGGTGGTGTCTAAAGGGTACCCCTTAAGTTGGTTGGGGCTCTTCTTCGGGCACAAGAAAGCAAATTTAGTGGGAAAAATCCCCTCAAATTTCATCGCAATCAGAGTTATGGATCTCCAGGAATTTAATAAATGGTGAAGGGCTTGAAAACAGGAACGCGAAATAGAAGAGAACAAAGAGGGAGATCCAATCTCTGAGGGGCTCATGCGCCTCCGCCTCCATGGAGGCCATGTACCAAAGGGGGAACTCTCCTCCCATCTAGGTGGGGAGTCCAAGGAAGAATAAGAAGGAGGGGGCTCTCTCTCCGAGTGGCACCTGAGTGCCGTCGGGGCAAGGAGCGTGACGCCGATCTACATCAACGATCTTGTCGTCGTCAACGCTCACTCTCTCCCCCTTTATGCAGTGGTGTAACACTCTTTTCCGGATGTAAATGTCTACTTAAACATGGTGCTCAATGATGTCCCACAAGTATAGGGGATCAATCGTAGTCCTTTCGATAAGTAAGAGTGTCGAACCCAACGAGGAGCAGAAGGATCTGACAAGTGGTTTTCAGCAAGGTAATATCTGCACGCACTGAAATTATCGGTAACAAGTAGTTGTGTGGTGAGATGATTCGTAGCAAGCAACAAGTAACAAAAGTAGAAATGGTGCAGCAAAGTGGCCCAATCCCTTTTGTATCAAGGTACAAGCCTGGACAAAGTCTTATAGGAGGAAAAACGCTCCCGAGGACACACGGGAATTTTTTTCATGCTAGTTTTCATCATCTTCATATGACTCGCGTTCGTTACTTTGACAGTTTGATATGTGGGTGAACCGGCGCTTGGGTACTGCCCTTACTTGGACAAGCATCCCACTTATGATTAACCCCTCTCGCAAGCATCCGCAACTACGAAAGAAGAATTAAGACAAAGTCTAACCATAGCATTAAACTAGTGGATCCAAATCAGACCCTTACGAAGCAACGCATAAACTAGGGTTTAAGCTTCTGTCACTCTAGCAACCCATCATCTACTTACTACTTCCCAATGCCTTCCTCTAGGCCCAAATAATGGTGAAGTGTTATGTAGTCGATGTTCACATAACACCACTAGAGGAAAAACAACATACAACACATCAGAATATCGAACGAATACCAAATTCACATGACTACTATTAGCATGACTTATCCTATGTCCTGAGGAACAAAAGTAACTACTCACAAAGCATAATCATATTCATGACCAGAGAGGTAATGAGTAGCATCAAAGATCTGAGCATAAACTCTTCCACCATGTAATCCAACTAGCATCAACTACAAAGAGTAATCAACACTACTAGCAACCTTACAAGTACCAATCAGAGTCGCGAGACGGAGATTGGCTACAAGTGATGAACAAGGGTTTGGAGATGAGATGGTGCTGATGAAGATATTGATGGTGACAAGTTCCCTCCGATGAGAGGAGCGTTGGTGATGACGATGGCGATGATTTCCCCCTCCGGGAGGGAAGTTTCCTCGACAGGATCGTCCTGCCGGAGCTCTAGATTGGTTCTGCTCAAGTTCCGCCTCGTGGCGGCGGCGAATCCTCCAAAAAGCCTCCCTCTGATTATTTTTTCCAGACGAAACCCTTCTTGTAGCAAAAGGGGGGAGCCAAAGGGCCAGCTGGGTGCCCACAAGCCCCCTAGGCGCGGTCAGGGGGTGGCCGCGCCTAGCAGGCTTGTGGCCACCTGATGGCGCCCCTCTGGCACTTCTTCAGCCCAGTATTTTTTGTAAATCCCGAAAAAATCATCGTTGATTTTCACGGCGTTTGGAGTTGCGCAGAATAGGTATCTCAAACTTGCTCCTTTTTGAGGGCAGAATTCCAGCTGCCGGCATTCTCCCTCTTCATGTAAACCTTGCAAAATAAGAGAGAAAAGGCATAAGTATTGTACCTTGAAGTGAAATAACACCCCAAGAAGAGATAAATATCAACATGAAAACGTGATGCAAAATGGACGTATCAACTCCCCCAAGATTAGACCTTGCTTGTCCTCAACTGAAAGCCTAGATCAATAAACATGCCCACATGTTTAGAGAGAGAGAGGTCTCGACAAAACAAGATACGAACATGCAGGCATCATGATCATGATTAGAACAGCAGTGCCAACATATAATCTCTCATGCTAATGTGACAATTCCTTCACAAAGTAAAGCATGGATCAAGAACCTTACCGAGAATTAACAACCGATATCTTGTAGTCATTGAAGCAATTGCAATTTATCACACATCAGAAAGAGTCAAATAAGAGCTTGTAAAGAAAACCCACATACTCAATCATCCTTTCTTTCTCTACAATTGCTACAACTCACGTGGTACTCACGAGATCAAAGTTTCAGCTGGACACAAAGAAGATAGGGGCTTATAGTTTCGCCTCCCAACTGCTTACCTCAAGGATAATGTCAACAACAATAATTCATGAGTACTTACTTCCAAGTTGACATATGAATATAGATCTTTCCCAAGCATATGACGTTAGCGAAGATAAAGGCAAAATAAGGAATTGGTGAAGATCACCATGACTCTTTCAAGGGCAAAAAGTAAAGGTACAAGATAGGCCCTTCGCAGAGGGAAGCAGAGGTTGTCATGCGCTTTTGAGGTTTGGATGTGTGTCCTCTTAGTGCAGAGGAACATCACTTTATATTGCCTCCTATGATAAAGAACTTTATTATGCAGTCTGTCGCTTTTATGTCTTCCTCATCACAAGTTCGTATAAAGCTTATTTTCCACACACTAATAGATCATACATATTAGAGAGCATTTTTTATTGCTTGCAGCAATGGCAACTTACTTGAGGGATCTTATTCAATCCATAGGTAGGTATGGTGGGCTCTCATGGCAAAACTGGGTTGAAGGTTTATGGATGCACAAGTAGTATCTCTACTTGGTGCGGGAGTTTTGGCTAATCTGAGGTGGAAACAATCGTCACATGCTAAGGGATCTCTAATCATATAACATTGTTCGCAACCAAGCAAACACAATTCATTATGTTGTCTTCCTTGTCCAACATCTACTTCTAAGCATGTAATAGTTTAGTGAGTGTTCACAATCATAGATGGTGTCAAAGATGATATATTTAGATGTGAACCTCTCCTTCTTTATCACTTCCTATTAATTGCAACGATGACCAAGGTCTACGTTTGTCTATCCTCAACAAGTTTCAATCATCATTCTTTTTATATGTGAAGCCATCACTTCACATAAGATCATTACATGATCTTTCATGCTTTTGTTCTTTTCTCAATCTTTTTTATCATGGCATGAGGCAAAGCCCTTCAACTAAGACACTCTTTATTATATGGCTCACGAGCTCGAATACATCGGGGGTGACACAAAGCAAAACTCAAGACTAAAACGCTAAGACCTTTATTCTACTAGAGAAAGAGAAAACTGAAAAGGAACAAACTAAAACAAAGGTAAAGGCAAAAGATGTGATGGTGATACGATACCGGGGCAACTCCCCCAAGCTTGCCACAAGCCAAGGGGATTGCCCATACCCATGTTTAGTTGTCTTCCTTTGGAGGTGATGGTGGTGGAGTTGTTTCAATATTTGATTCCAAGAGGGCCATTAATCTTTGATATATAGCTTGGAGATATGTGGTATGTTTCTCCAGCAAAACAACTTCACGACTGAGATAAGTATTGCGAGAAGGAGTTGTTTCACAAAACCTCAAGAGTTCAATCAAGGATGGAGACAGTAGGTGAAGGTAGGGTTGGAGGAAATCCACTTCTTCAACTTCTTCCTTGTTGAGCACAGATTCCACTTTGTCCCATGCCTGATTCTTCTCCTTAGTTTTGCCCTTGGTTTCTTTAGGTAGCCTTTCCTTAGCCTCCATGACCTTCATCCTTTTCAGATCAGCACTTACTTCTCCATAAACTTGAGGGAGATTGTTCTCCCCCACTGATTCCTGAGACGACATCTTGCTCTAGACATGCGACAGAAGACAGGCTCGAAACAAAAACAGAGGAAATCTGCGTGATACGAGGATCAGACCCTACGGGAGAATATATATTGATTTTTTCCAGACCAGAAGGAGTACTCCGCACGAAAATGGAGTCCGGAAGGCACACGGGGTGTCCACAAGCCCCCAGGCGCGGCCAGGGAGTGGGCTCGCATCTGGCACGCCTGTCGCCTCCTTGCGCGCTTTCCGGACTACTTCCAATTTTTGTATTTTTTCAAACATTCCAAAACGGAGAAAAATTCCTATTGGAAAAGTTTTGGAGTCTGTTTTCTTACCCAATCACATACCTCTTCGTTTTCGGAGTCTGAAACAAGCTGATAAATACCCCTTTGGTATTCTTCCGGAGTTATTGTATTGATAATATTGCTTTCAACATTTATGGGGCTACCTGAGATATAATGCTTGATTCTCTGCCCATTTACCACTCTCGAACAATTACCTTCCTTGTTGTTGATCTTGATATCACCGGAATGATATACTTCCTCAACAATATAGGGACCTTCCCATTTAGAGAGAAGGTTGCGTGCAAAAAATCTTAACTGAGAATTATATAGCAAGACATAATCACCTACATTGAACTCACGCTTCTGTATCCTTTTATCGTGCCACCTCTTAACCTTTTCTTTGAACAACTTGGCATTCTCATATGCCTGATTTCTCCATTCATTAAGCGAGCTAATGTCAAATAACCTCTTCTGACCAGCAAGTTTGAAGTCAAAGTTGAGCTCTTTGATTGCCCAATAATCTTTATGCTCTAGCTCAAGAGGTAAGTGACATGCTTTTCCGTACACCATTTTGTTCGGAGACATGCCCATGGGATTCTTATAGGCAGTTCTATAAGCCCATAGTGCATCATCGAGCTTCTTATACCAATTCTTTCTAGACCTGTTGACAGCCTTTTGCAGAATTAGTTTAATCTCTCTATTGCTTAGCTCTACTTGACCACTGGACTGAGGGTGATAGGGAGAAGCAATTCTATGGTTGAAATTGTACTTAGCAAGCGTTTTACAGAAAGCACCATGAATGAAATGTGAACCACCATCGGTCATTAGATATCTAGGGACTCCAAATCTAGGGAAAATAACTTCTTTAAGCATCCTGATAGAGGTGTTGTGATCAGCACTACTAGTGGGGATAGCTTCTACCCACTTAGTGACATAATCAACAGCCACTAGGATATGAGTATACCCATTGGATTTTGGAAAAGGTCCCATATAATCAAAGCCCCAGACATCAAATGATTCAATGACAACTGAATAGTTCATAGGCATTTCCTGACGTTTACCGATATTACCTATTCTTTGACATTCGTCACAAGACAAGACAAACTTACGGTCATCCTTAAAGAGAGTGGGCCAATAGAAACCTGATTGCAATACCTTGTGTGTAGTTCTATCTCCCGCATGGTGTCCTCCGTAGGCCTCACAGTGACACTTCTGTAGGATCTGTCCCTATTCACGTTCAAGTACACAACGTCTAATAACACCATCTACTCCTTCCTTATAAAGGTGAGGATCATCCCAAAAGTAATGTCTCAAGTCAAAGAAGAATTTCTTCTTTTGCTGGTATGTGAAACTAGGTGGTATGTATTTGGCAACAATATAGTTTGCATAATCAGCATACCACGGTGCACTACGTGAAGCATTGATGACATTCAGTTGCTCATCGGGAAAGCTATCATCAATAGGTTGTGGGTCATGAGGAACATTCTCCAACCTAGACAAGTTATCTGCTACTTGGTTATCAGCACCCTTCCTGTCGACAACGTGCAAATCAAATTCTTGTAGCAAGAGAACCCATCTGATAAGTCTAGGTTTAGCGTCCTTCTTCTCCATGAGGTACTTAATAGCAGCGTGATCAGTGTAAATATTGACTTTGGTATAAACTATGTAAGACCTGAACTTTTCACATGCGAACACGACTCCTAAAAATTCCTTTTCCGTAGTGGCATAGTTTCTTTGGGCACTGTCTAGAGTTTTACTAGCGTAGTGAATAACATTCAACTTCTTATCAACTCTTTGCCCTAGGACAACACCAACAGCATAATCACTAGCATCACACATGAGTTCAAAAGGTAAGTTCCAATCAGGTGGTTGAACAATAGGTGCAGTTATCAAAGACTTCTTAAGTATTTCGAAGGCTTCCTCACAATCATGGTCAAAAACAAAAGGAATATCCTTTTGCAAGAGATTGGTAATAGACCTAGAAATCTTAGAGAAGTCTTTAATGAACCTCCTATATAAACCAGCATAACCAAGGAAACTTCTTATACCTTTGATATCTGTGGGGTATGGCATTTTCTCGATTGCATCAACCTTAGCATTATCAACTTCAATACCTCTTTCAGAAATTTTATGTCCTAAGACGATGCCTTCATTCACCATAAAGTGGCACTTCTCCCAATTCAAGACAAGATTGGTGTCTTTACATCTCTACAAGACTCGATCAAGGTTGCTAAGGCAATCAACAAAAGAAGACCCGTAAACGGAGAAGTCATCCATGCAAACCTCAACAATCTTTTCACAAAAGTCAGAGAATATAGCCATCATACATCTTTGAAAGGTGGCAGGTGCATTACATAAGAGAAAAGGCATACGTCTATAAGCAAAGGTACCGAAAGGGCAGGTGAAAGTAGTTTTCTCCTGATCATATTGTGCAACACGTATGTGGGAGAAACCAGATAAACCGTCTAGAAAGAAGAAGTGTGTGTGTTTAGACAACCTTTCTAGCATTGGGTCGATAAAAGGCAAAGGGTAATGATCTTTCCTAGTGGCCTTATTCAATTTCCTAAAATCGATCACTATCCTATAGCCAGTAATAATCCTCTGTTTGATCAATTCATCCTTATCATTAGGGACAACGGTAATGCCTCCCTTCTTAGGGACGCAATGCACCGGAATTACCCAATCACTATGAGCAACAGGTTAAATAATACCTGCCTCCAGGAGCTTTAGTATTTCTTTTCTTACTACTTATTTCATCTTAGGATTTAATCTCCTTTGATGATCAGCAACTGGTTTGGAATCAGGATCAGTTTTGATTTTGTGCTAGCATAGAGTGGGACTAATGCCCTTAAGATCATCAAGAGTATATCCAATAGTAGCACGGTGCTTCCTCAGAGTTTTTAGTAACTTCTTTTCTTCATGCTCTGAGAGGCTAGCACTAATTATAACAAGATATATGTCTTTTTCATCAAGATAAGCATACTTAAGAGTATCAGGCAACTGTTTAAGCTCGAACACAGGATCACCCTTTGGTGGGGGTGGATCCCCAAGCAGTTCAACAGGCAAGTTATTCTTAAGGATAGGATATTGTTCTAAGACAACTCTATCTATCTCATCCCTTTCATCCATGTGCATATCATTTTCATGCTCAAGCAAGTATAGCTCTAAGAGATCAGTAGGAGGCACGGCAATAGAAGCTAAGGCAATAGTTTCATCCCTACTAGGCAACTCTTTTTCATGAGGTTGTCTACCAAACTTGGAGAAATTGAACTCATGTGACACACCTTCAAAACCAACAGTGACAGTTTGCTTCTCACAGTCAATATGAGCATTGACGGTATTGAGGAAGGGTCTGCCAAATATGATGGGACATAAGCTATCTTGTGCGGTACCAAGAACGAGGAAATCAGCAGGATACTTCATTTTACCACACAAGACTTCAACATCCCTAACAATTCCCACAGGGCAGATAGTATCTCTATTGGCAAGCTGAATAGTGACATCAATAGGCTCCATCTCAATAGGTGCAATCTCATCTTTGATTTCATCATATAAGGATTGAGGTATTGCACTAACACTAGCACCCACTTCACATAAACCATGATAACAATGATCTCCTATCTTAACAGAAACGATAGGCGTGCCAACAACAGGCCTATGTTTGCTTCTAGCGTGAGGTTTAGCAATTCTAGCAGCATCTTCACATAAGTGAATATTATGTCCCTCAACATCGTCGGACAAGAGATCTTTGATAATAGCAACTCTAGGTTCAACTCTAATTTGCTCAGGGGATGTAGGTGTTCTAATGTAGCCTCTACGTATCACAGTTGAAGCTTTAGAATGATCCATTATCCTAACAGGGAAAGGTGGTTTCTCAATGTAAGCACTGGGAACAACAGGATCATTATAGGCAATGACTCTCTCTTCAACTGGATTGGGTTTAACTACATTAACTTCTAAAGGAGGATGATATTTAAACCACTTCTCTTTGGGGAGATCAATATGAGCAGCAAACGATTCACACAATGAAGCTACTATCTCAGAGTCAAGTACATACTTAGCGCTAAAGTCACAAAAGGTATTTCTTTCAACAAATGATTTAACGCAATCAAACTTGAAATTCATACGTGACTCCTTACCTTCTTCAAGCTCCCAATCTTCATAGTTGCATTTAATTCTCTCCAATAAATTCCATCTGGAGTCAATATCTCTCTTCATAAAAGAACCGGTGCAAGAAGTGTCAAGCATGGTGCGATCATCATGAGAAAGCCGAGCATAGAAGTTCTGAATGATAATTTATCTCGAGAGCACATGATTGGGGCATGAATATAAAATTGATTTAAGCCTCCCCCAAGCTTGAGCGATGCATTCTCTGTCACGAGGCCAAAAATTATAAATATAATTCCGATCACGGTGTACTAAATGCATAGGATAAAACTTTTGATGAAATTCCAATTTCAACCGATTGTAGTCCCATGATCCAGTATCATCACATAGCCTATACCATGTCAACGCCTTATCCTTCAAAGATAAAGGAAAGACCTTCTTCTTGACCTCATCCTCGGGCTAATCTGCAAGCTTAAATAAACCACAAACTTCATCTACATAGATTAGATGCAAGTCTGGATGTGATGTTCCATCTCCTGTAAAAGGATTAGCCAGCAGTTTCTCAAGCATACCCGAAGGAAATTCAAAGCAAATATTTTCACTAGGTGCAGCAGGTTGAGGAGCAACTCTTTGTGCTTCCGTTCGAGGTGAAGATACCCTGAACAGGCCCCTCAAAGGATTAGTTTCCATAGTGACAAGTGACAATAAATTTCAGCACACTATATGAATGTTTCCTTACCAATTTCCATTTACCAAAGGCGCTTCACTCCTCGGCAACGGCGCCAGAAAAGAGTCTTGATGACCCACAAGTATAGGGGATTGATGTCTACTACGCAACCTTCTCCTTGTAGACGTTGTTGGGCCTCCAAGTGCAGAGGGTTGTAGGACAGTAGCAATTTTCCCTCAAGTGGGTGACCTAAGATTTATCAATCTGTGGGAGGCATAGGATGAAGATGGTATCTCTCAAGCAACCCTGCAACCAAATAACAAAGAGTCTCTTCTGTCCCCAACACACCCAATACAATGGTAAATTGTGTAGGTGCACTAGTTCGGTGAAGAGTTGGTGAAACAAGTGCAATAAGGATGGTAGATGTAGGTTTTTGTAATCTGAAATTACAAAAACAGCAAGGTAACAAATTGTAAAAGTGAGCACGAACGGTATTGCAATGCGTGGAAACAAGGCCTAGGGTTCATACTTTCACTAGTGAAGTTCTCTCAACAATGATAACATAATTGGATCATATAACTAGCCCTCAACATGCAACAAAGAGTCACTCCAAAGTCACTAATAGCGGAGAACAAACGAAGAGATTATTGTCGGGTACGAAACCACCACAAAGTTATTCTTTCTGATCGATCTACTCAAGAGTATGTAGTAAAATAACACGAAACTATTCTTTCCATTCGATCCATCATAGAGTTCGTACTAGAATAACACCTTAAGATACATATCAACCAAGACCCTAATGTCACCTAGATACTCCATTGTCACCTCAAGTATCCGTGGGTATGATTATACGATATGCATCACATAATCCCAGAATCATCTATTCAATCAACACATAGAACTTCAAAGAGTGCCCCAAAGTTTCTACCAGAGAGTCAAAACGTGTGCCAACCCCTGTGCATGGGTTCCCAATGTCACGAACCCGCAAGTTGAT